>NC_134521.1:17520948-17853448 GCF_027942865.1 Odontesthes bonariensis | reverse complement strand
ATAACAGCAAAGCACTAAGGCAATTTTAGACATCCTATGAATGCGCTTTTTAACATGTTTGATCATTCACAAACACACCTTATGTTTGTGTTTATCATACTATTTTGTTGAAGCAAAGATAAGCCCTTTATTTTAAGAATAGATAATGTTTTGGATCACAACACCCAAAGCCACTGCCTGGCTCCTCATGTAACCCCACAAACTCTCCCCATCCTAGATTCAGGCCCGATCTTGTTAAATAGGATTTAGCTGGCTACCTGCCATTCAGTGGCTTGGACAGGACCTCTTATCTCCTGTCTTCAGATGGCTGCCAAGAACACCATAACGCACAACGACCTACATTGAACAATACCCCATGCAGGTTTTGTAATAGATCTTTATCTCATGGTCAACGTAGGTATTGTCTTCGTAACGCTGATTTCCATGACTAAGTGTAGGTTACTAGGCCACTTACATGCCTAATTGGGACCTAATGACTGGCCTCTTGCTAAAAAAGCATTGAGGCTAAAGCCAATTAAATGTTTTGATGCTGGCCATCGCCAGTCGTGTGTGTAAGTTTGGGTGTGTGGTCATCGATCTTGTCTATGTCCTTTTCTATGCAGGCATCCGTGTGTGCTCTGCAAAGCACATCTTATATCTCTGCCCTTGCACTCCACCCCTTACTCTAACACACAAGATTTGTTTGTGTATTCAGCAGGGCTGGACCCTGAGGCAGACTAGAGACCGCTAAAGAATCCATATCCTCCAACGCATATGTGACAAGTTTCAAGCCCCCACCCATACTCTCCCTCGAAGCAGAGACACCAATTCAGTGGCGTAAGAGGCTTTGTGGCAAAATCCCCAGTTGATCTTCATAAAGTTTGTGTCTTACAATTAAGTACAGATGGTTTGCAGCTGGTTGTAAGGCTAGTAAATAACTTGGGCCTCTATTTTCGCCAGGGATTTCGTGGGTTAATCCCTCTCTCTGACAGTTTACCAGATTCAAATCAGTCCAGGCTTTGCTTTCCTCCCTCCACTTCTTCAATCGTTTACCCCCCCTCTCTTTTCATCAAAAGCTCCTTATCCTCATTTAAATATGCTATCATTTAGTGGGAGCACACTCATGACTGTATCTAAGAACCAGGATGCCGCTGATGCAATTCCCCCTTCAGAACCCCTTGCATTCTGATTGGGCCATAATGTTGGACGAGATCAGTGTTTTTAGGATGGTGGACATGTTGAGAAATCCTTTAGGAACAGCATGGACCTCAGGAAGATTAGCATCTGTGATGGTAAATGCAAACAGGGATCCCCTAGAATAGACCAATGGCAAGTTCACACACTGTGGCCCAATCACTATTCCTCACCTTAGCCCTACTTGGCCTTACCTTTCCATTTTGCAGAGACAAGGTGTCCCTTTTTGAGGACAAGGGACCAGTGGTCATCTAATTCTTCAACAGGGGTGTTTGGGGCCCTTTGGATGGCTTGATGACTATGACTCCTTCATCCCAAATGTCACGATGTGACACCTCATGCATTCTAACCTCTTTCTACCAGCTTCAGTAACTCAATGTCCGATTAAGCATATCTTCCTCTGGAAGTTCAGCTTGTTTTTCTTACTCACAGAACATAACAAAGTTTACCTCAGCTCTCCATTATATTTGCTCCTTTTTACTTGTCAAATGAACAACAATAACTCCTGATCAGCAACCTTTATCAATTTCAAGCAAATACTCTGCCTGAACATAGTATTACTCTTTCCAGCAGTTTGTGTTTGCACTACCTGATGAAGCCAGAATCCATCGTAAACAGAAAAAAATTTGCTTTTTTCTATTATATTTGTAATCATATATGTACATTGTTTGATGCAGTGGTATTATCTTTTGCAAGACCAAGATGGGCATCACTCTTGTTCCTTAACATTTTGCATTTTACCTGCCTTGAGGTACTTTATGATTGCATTTTGAACACTGATATCAGCTGGCAAACTGCACAGAAATATGTGCTGCAGTTTTCTCCCGTTTGGTTATGGTTCTTATACTGTAATTCAGTTTGCATAGAAGACCCTTGTTAAGCACATTTCTCTCCTGGGACTTTGCTGCAGCCCAAAGGAAGGCAAATTCTAATGAGGACTTAGTTATGGAACTCACACATCCTGGAAGAACTGTGATCATCAGATGGTATAAAGCAAACACTTCCCAGGAAACAGCTCGACCCTGCTGCACCCTGTTTCCCCCTCCTGCCAGTCCTATTATTATTCAAATATATTTATATATTTACATCATCATTTATCCATTGTAAGTTGAAGGAGCTGGCACAGTAACACTTCATCTGCATAAGACAGTAGGTAACTGCCATAGAAGTGCCTTGGGATACGAACAGATGGGAGTGTTTAGCAAACTTACCCCCACTCCTCCCACCCAAAACACACACATATATTTACCAGAACCCACATACACCTCCACTCCGTTATTCACTATGCTCATTCTACATGTGTACCCCTTCAACTTGCTAAAGCCCCCCCCAAATGTTCTGTTAACCTGTCAGTTCTCATCGCCTAAAATTCAAGATGCCATATGCCTCGCTCTGACTCCTAACCCTCCGCTGCTGCTCCTTCCTCTCTCCTTCATGATGACATGAAAGTCCCCCTTGAAATATGAGGATGTGTCTCCTCTGCTGTTTGATTCAGAATGCCTGGTTGAGATCACAGCGATTGCAGGCGTAGCTTGTCTTCTGTAATAAAAGCAGTCACTTTGTGTTACATGACACAGTAGGCTTGCATTTATGGCAGCTGCGTGTATGGAACTTATGATTTACCTGGGTAAATACAACAAGCATCTTTTGATGAAAATAAATGTTGTGCCATTCTTTGTTTGTAATAGAGCACAAAAAGGAAGCGTGACTGACGTATGCAACGTAAAACACAAAACTCATGGTCTCATCCGCAGGCAGTTACGTAAATGGAAATGTTTTCTTCTGCAAGCTTTGGCTGTCCTGTCTAGTGAATTCCAGTCCATTTGCCCTTCCACAGAGGGCAGCTCCCAGCAGGCTTGGCCATAGTGACAGTTTGTTGTTGTTTATAAGGTCATCCTCACCATAGGGGGCAGCATATTCATTACACCCACCCCATGGCTCTGTTTGTCTCTGGCAGTCTGTTTCTCTGTGGGCTCCTGTCATAAGGTCACAGGGTTCTTACTATCATTCTCTTCTTGTCTTCACAACAGGCCAGGAAAGTCACAATGCCTTCAGAAAGAGTAAAAAAGGCTAATTGACCTAATCAAAACTAAATTTTACATTGAGGACCCAAGCAGAATCTGCAAGATTCTGGTAAATTACTGGGGCACTCCTAAAGCAGCTGGGATCATCATTCGTCTGCAGGAAACTTGATCTCACAACTCATTGTTTGCTTGTTAAGAAATACATCTATCTCATTAAAGGTTAAATATACAACATTACCACAATGCAGTGCCAAACACCTATTTGCCTTCTGTGGAGAAATCTTTGTTACTGTGCACTTACCAGAGAAAGCAGCCTCACTCTGTGTGTGTGCTGTAATCTAAGCTTGTCTTTTCTGTGTTGAGGCAGCCAGGCCTACTGCGAATGCATATTAGTGCATGTGACTCCCTGCTGTTTATTCTTTAGTTGCCTGATTTTCCATCACTGGAAAAAAAAAGCATAATTTTCTGCCACAAAGAGAGAAATGACACAGGAGTAAACCATGCTCTGGCTTTCCCATGAAGGTGAGATCTACAACCAGCTGGAAGGTTTTAGGTGAGTTTTGACTTCTGGTTTTGGCTCTATTGGTTTGGACTGAGATTCTGCTCCTCCAGTGACCCCAGAAATGTCCTAAGTTCCTGTGTTGTACATTAAAAACACGCACAGTTTTGTTGATTTTATTGTTCTTTGTTACCTCTGCTGCAGCGTTGCTTTGTTGACTATTAACTTATAGTTTTTATTGCAAATGAAAGCTATTTTCACCTCCAGCACATTTCTCAGGGACTAAAAACTTTTTCCCAAACTTGGTCCTTTATCTGCATTTCCACCAAAAAGAACCAAAAGTCCCAGTTTATGTATTACTTTCTCAAGTTTCAGGAACTTTCACAGTGGTATTTGAAGTGCTAAACAACACTTACTGGCCCGATCCTTAAAAATAAACTTGGAAACTCGTGTTATTTTGTGTTATTACAATTGCAGTCATAAAATCCCTCTTGAAAGTAAGACTACAAGTGACAATTATGTAGAGTCCAATAGACTGGAGTGTGTAGTGTGTTGTGAAAAAGAGACAGAGCAAGAGAGAGACATAGAGTAAGGAAGTGTCTGGGAGTGGGAGCAGCAAGCTAAGCGAGGTTGTTAGGAAGAAGAACTGACAGTCCAATCCAGCACTGCGACCATTCAAAAGACAGCTCCTTTTGTTTCTGCCTCCCTTTCTTCTGCCAGCATAAAAAAGAGGGTGAATCTCTCTATGTGCAGTAACCCACTGACACCTCCCTCTGATCTGCCTCCTGCACCCCAGCTCCCCTCCCTCTAACTACATCCCCTCACCAGCACTCTCCTCACTCCACCTCGTCTCCCTCTGCAGATCCATCTCTCTGCCCCCCCCTTTCCGTATGCATATGCCAATGCCTAGAGTCACTCTCCTGGTTGCCACAGTAACCAGCTCACCTCTCTCCCTCTTTCTGTCTTTTTCCCTCTCACAATGCACCTAAACAGGAGAATCTGTCTCAGTCTGACAGAGACAGAGACAAGGAAAACTGTAGGGAGGCATATTTCAGAAAGACTGCTGTTGCACTATTGTCTGCCTTTTTAGTTTTATCCATGCACACACCACAGAGGAGACACAAAAAAGAGCTCAGGAAAACACTAATTGTAGGGCATAGAAAAGGAGGAAAAATGCAAGACCACATGTGTACAAAGTAAGCAATCCCAAAATGACAGCCATTTTTTTTCTGCATTTACAGCAACTGTAGCACTGCAGTTAACCAGCATTCTCCACCTGCTCCAGCCACGATGACCCATCCCCCTCCTTTATATCAGTCCACCCACCTTCCTCATCCCCCTTCTCCTCTGCCCTGTCGTCTGTGAGTGGCAGTCAGGTGGCGGATGTGGTGTTGGAGAGTCCTTCCATGCAGTAGTGTGCCTTAGACTGATCAGTCAGCACCACAGCTCTCTGTGTGTCTGTCTCTCTGTCTGTCTCAGACTCTCAATGTTCTCTAAATGTGCCCAATGCCCAATTACACTCTCATTACCTCCTAATTACCCTGGACACAACAGCAACTGGTAGCACAATCACAAAAAGAGGTCAGAATGTAAATCAGTTACAGACAGCATTTGTTAGACCTTTTTTTTTTTCCTCCATTGGGTGGTGGCATGTTAAACGCTCCCCTAGTGATTGTGGTAATTTAGAGCAATATGGTAATAGGGGTGCTGATGGCTATTTCTCTTCTCACTAGCTGCTGTTTTTGTCCTTTCATGAGCTGTTGTTGGCTAGATTACATTAAAGATATAATTGGGTTTTTTAAATCAGGGGCATCACAGTTGATGAATGATAGAAATAAGGTCAGTGATCATTGATTATCACCTCTCAGAACATGCATCATGAATTAGACTATAATTTACTCACGCTGTTTAATTTCTATAGGCTGAAGAAGAATAGTAGAGCAGACATGTCTTTTATTTGGATATTGGCAGTGCATTGTTAGCATCAGCAATGGCTGTGGATAAGTATGAATTAATAAATAGGCTTTTTCAAAAAACACCTAAGCAGTTGCTGAATAATCTAGCCCTCATCTCACCATCTTTGAAGGAGCAAAAATGAATTCATACAAATATATATAAAAAAACAACCTTTATAATAACCTCCATCCATCCATCCATCCATCCATCCATTTTCTGTACCCGCTGAATCCGTCGGTCGGGTCGCGGGGGGGCTGGAGCCTATCCCAGCGGTCATCGGGCGAGAGGCGGGGTACACCCTGGACAGGCCGCCAGTCCATCACAGGGCCACACAGAGACAAACGACCACACACACGCTCACACTCTTTATAATAACCTTTCATGTAAAAATAACCTAACAGTAAAATGAATGAATAAATGAATAACTGTTGTGAAATACTATTTAGCATTTACTAACTCTAAAACTAAAAGTAAACTGAATAAATCTTGTCAGTTTCAGGTTATAGTCAGTGCGACATAACCAAGCCACACTCTCAGTTTTCTTTTTGCTGATTGGCCATTTCCATTCAATAAGCTGAATAGAGACCAATGCTGACATTAGGTCGATATATATGTGTGCTTCACTAGTTAAGATCTATCTAAGATTTAAGAATATCGTTATTTATACATCAAAACTGTTCATTTAAATGTTAAACAATTATCATAAATGTACTATTTTAGGGGTGCTAATCTTTCTGTTCAAACAGAGATTCAAATACAGGGTGTATATATCTTTGGCAAAACTACATTTTGATAGTAAGTAGACATGCTCAATATTTCACTGCGTTGCTGTGTGTGAATATGGAATATTTCACTATCAAATTTTACACACACATATACATATGCAATTTCATCTTTAATGACAAACAATCAAAGCCTGTTCACTTTGACACACAGTGAATTCTGGTCTTTGATTTTGGAGTTACACATACTGTAAATCTTAAATATCAAATCAACTTATTCATTATTTCTACCTTTTGTAGTTACAAAAAAATAAAAAAAATATTTGCCTTTTGTTCACCGATTAAAACACACTCATATGAGTGGTTGTGGAGCTGGCGTGCAAAGTGCTTTGCCGTTTTCTGTAGGTTTGGGTTTCAAAAGCCACTATAACACTGCATTTAGGTGACCTACCAATAATAGCTGACCAACTTGTCATCAAGACTGAGGCACGAGAGACAACTTTAAGAAATAAAATGTTTTGTTGTGTTCTCCCTATGTTGTGTCTGGAAAGAAGAAGGAAAAAAAGAGGAAAAATTACTGGTTTGGTCTTTGATTACCACCAAAAGAACAGTATATGTTGTCTGTTGTCTTACTATACCATAGCAGGTGATGTAACCACTAGGCCAACATACATCAATCTGAACTCAGCATGAAAATAGTATCCCATCATCTCCAGACATGGTCAGGCTGCTCAGTCACAGTGTGTTCAGCATTTTTCCTGCACCTGTTAATGTCACGAGCTAATTGCTAAAATTGATTCTGTTATTTTTTAAGTGTAAACAGTGGACCACCATAGAGAACAATCTCCAAATCCATCCATCCATCCCCCTCCACCCATGCAGGCTGGCGTCTGGTGTTTATGGGCTTCCTCAGCAGGCGGAGTTGTTTAACGAGGGCAGGGGGACAGTGTGGCACTAATTGCTGTGTGTGATTTATACCAGGCTGGGACCAGGCTGGAACACAGTCAGACGATGGTACTCCGAGAGCAGCTGCTTTGCCCAATATTTACTTAACCCTCTGCCGGCGGGCCTGGCACTAGTGCCACTGATGATGGGTCTGTGGGGAGTCATTTCACTGCTTAGTGCTATGTACAGCGGCAGGGTTGGGGCCATGAGTGGGGACTGGCTCAAAGTGGGAGTGTATGGGAGGTAGATTGAAGCAATTAGCCAGAAGAATGTGATTGGTCCCCTGATAATTTGGCTATCCTAAGGGAATCGTTGCCAGGTGAGGAATCACGTTTTTTTTCAAAACTGTAGCATTTTAAAGGGATTCTTACCTTTTATTATTTTCACAAATATAAATGAAATATAAGAAAAGATGAATTTTGACTGCTAGTTTTTTTCTGCATGGATAAACAGAAAAGTAATGGTGAACAGTAGCACTATGCATATGCTTCTAATTTGAGCACCCTGATTTCTACCATGCTCATGAGTTAGCAGCAATAGACACTTCCATCCCACGCCTGTCTGTCTGTCTCATCTGCTGTGATAGTCTGAGACATCTTGGGGTTTGCATCTGCAACTCAATTAGTCACACCTCAAGAAATTAGCAGCTGAAGGTGTCAAAACATGTTCCTGTAATAGATCAGTTCAAGAAGTTAAATACTGTCTAAATGATTCACACCTTTTGTGAACCCTAAGGATTCATTTATATTTTAGAGAAGCAAACAAACTCTTGATCACGTTCAGTCTATGAACAGCACAATGCAAGAGTAAGACGATGGAAAGAGAGGAAGGGTAGAAAAGAGAGGAGGGGAGCCTGATTCTGTCTCCACAGCAACGTTGATTGATATTCTTCAGGTGGAGCAGCTGTCAAGCGGCCTGACCGCTGCAAGCTAATGCACTGTGGGGAGAGACAGGAGGGGGGAGGGATCTGAGGGAGGAAGGGGAAACACCAGCAGAAAGACAGAAATGAAAAGCTAAGAAACAGAGGGGTCCACGATAAAGAGGGAAACGTGTTGGTGAGGGCAGTGAAATGTGACAGTATAAATGGAAGCAGAGATGTTGTTTTACTACGATTTTGAGACATTTTGGGAAAGGTGGAGGCTACTGTAAGAATTTATTTGATTAAATAAACAAGGAATATGTCTCTATTTTTATCCACTGAAGAAGTAGAGGGGATAAACAATGTGTGGGGACAGATTGTTAAGGACTTCACCAATACAGATTAGATGACGTGTTCATTTTATTCATTATCATTTAGAAATGTTAAAGATTTCAGTAAATCTAATTCCTTTTCAATATTATTAATACAAGAACATTGTGGGTATGTCCTTTGACTAAATTTGTCTGAATAATCCAAATCTGAGGCTACTAAACGTGAATGTGTGCTCACACAATCCCCTCTAAATCCCCTAAATGTTGGTCTCATTGGAAGACTTAGTAATTTAATTGATGCTACACTACATTCTTAAATTTTTTACAATGAAGTGTACCTAAAGCAATTCCTGCTGAGAGAGAGTATTTTGTGATTTTTGTGACTGCATGTATTCTTCTGCTTTAAACAAAAATATGTTAAAGCTTCTAAACCAGGCAGCATTATGTCCGAACGGCATTGCACAAATTACTAGATGTGAGGTGGTGTGGAGATGGCAGATTTGTGCTTCTGCTCTCTGTCTTGGTAGATACTTAAGGATTGTGTACTATAGTGTTTACAATTATTAAGAATAGTGTGCAAATTTAACAATTACACAGTTTTTATTTGAACTTTGCCTTCATAGTTGGACCAGAATAAAAATTTTTAGGGCCTATTGTTAACAGTGACAACATTTGAGAATGGTTTTGGGCAGTCAGAAAACTACCAAAAACTATCCAGACTGGCTGGACTTTAAATCTGTTTAAATCTAATTGTGTGTTTTAGAGGTTTGCATTAATCATATGAAAATGTCCTAGCAAAATTGCTTGATAGATATTTATTATTTCTTAATTAAAATCCAAATGTTAAAGATGAAGTTAGATAGACATAGCATAGTATTTTTTGCACCAACAAAGTGATTCCCAAAGAGCTTTTGGCCAAAATTCCAACATGTTCCAGTATCATGTGCAGTGTGTCCTTAAAAAGAGTTGAGGAAACTGGATCAGTGTAGGACAGAAGAAGAAGTGGCAGGTCTAAAAACTATCAACAGCAGATGAACAATATTCAGCAAAAGCCTGACACAGGACCTGAGAGATGCATCTGTACCTTCAGTTGATCCATCTACTGTTGGCCCAAGCCTCATCAGAAATGGTGTCCATGGAAGGCTGGCTGTCAAGAAGCCATTCTTAAGGAAGGGAAACAGGGAGAAAAGGCTGAGGTATGCCAAATGACACAAGAAGTGGACTAAAAATCAGTGGCAACAGGTCTTATGGAGGGATGAATCCTCCCCAGAGCCCGGACCTCAACATTACTGAAACAGTGTGGGATCATCTTGACAGAGAACGGAACAAAAGGCAGCCAGCATCCAAAGAAGAGCTTTGGGATGTCCTTCAAGAAGCCTGGAGAACTATTCCTGAAGACTGCTTAAAGAAATGACAGAAAGCTTGTCTAAGAGGGTTCAGGCTGTGTTGAAGAGTAAACTTGAATTGACTGTTTTTGCCTTATATACTATATTTTAACAGTATATATGTGTATAATAGTGGCAGACTAACTTTTTTCATAAGAATTTGTCTGCGTTGAAGGTAAAGGTTTTTGTTTCCGGGCTGCAATCAGACACGGTGACTCATTAGAGGGCAGTACTCTGTCTCTTCATTTTCCTTTGAAGGATCACTGTGGTTTCTTGTCTTCTTGTCTTTTCATTTATAAACTTTTATACTCACACTTTGGCAAAGTGGATGTAACTTGTCGGGTGTCTTTTTTCATTGGAGACTAGTTCCGTCAATAAAACACAGTTGAATTAGTAGGTCTTTGCTGCCATTCTCATGTAGAGCAGATTAAGAAGTTCTTTATCAACTGGTAATTAATTTCTCTATAAAACACTTCAGGTGTTCAATTCTCTCTGTCTTTCTGTATTAATACCTCCATTCACTGAGTCTGCAAAGCCTGAGTCTTTAGCATCTTAGTTCAGCACCATGGAGAGCGCCACTCAACATCTTTATCAGGAGCTCCAGAGGACAACATGTTTCATGAAAAGCTTTTTTAACAACTGTTGGTTTCTCCTTTTTCCCTGACTGATTATTAATAAAACCTACTGCATAGTGTTGATAATGATACTGTTATATTTTGGACAATTTAGCAGCATACCCAGATTTAGTCAGAATTTGCATTTCTTACGCAGACTTTAATGGACTTAAAATCTTTTTCTTCGTAGTTTTCTTCATAAAATATTACAGTGTGCCCACTTGTCCCTTGTCCTCCCACAACATCCTTCCATCCTTTTTCCCACTCATCTTTTGCCTTTGCGTCCCCTCCCCTCCCCTCCCTCCCTCCCTCCTCAGTGTGGTTCCTGAATATTTAATAAGCCTGAATTACTGAGGCCCTCAACTGTAATGACGGGAAAATCAGACAATTAAAGCAGAAGGGCTCTGGCTTTAAGTCTCACCTCCCCCAGAGGAGCCAGAGATTATTTAAAGTGGCACACTGTTTGATTATCTAATCCTCCTCTTGCCCCCTCTGCTTTACTCACAGAGCAGCGTTGCCTGCTCCACTTGCCACCGCAAATTACCATGAAACACCAATGAGCGCTGTATTTAAACCCTTTTTCATAAGCAGAAATGTGGCACTGTGAAATCTCAAGGGAACGGCAGTATATGTTAACTCTTTAACACTTAGGTTATCACAGTTTAGGAAGGGTGTGAAAGGTTGTCATGTTTTCACTTAGCAAATGTAATTAGTAACCATGTGAAGATGTGCACATTTGTTATAAAAAAAAATGCATTACTTTGCTTTGAAGATGGACCTTGTGTGTAAACCGATGAGTGTGTCAGTGGAAAAGAATGTTGATTGCAGTCGATACTTATTTTTCCAGGTGGCACAAAGGCTTTTTTATTTTTTTTATTTATGTCCTGAGCTTTTATCTAGTAGGAGTAAAAGCAAAGTAGAGATAAAACATTGCAATTGTATAAGACCCCCCCAAGATAATCTTGACCAGGTGGTCTTCTGTTTGAAGCTACAGGACTGAAAACAGGCTCTGTCTTTTTTTTAACTCACCAACAAAGCCTGTTTTGTTGGGGTTTGACAATAAGTAGAATTGTTGTCAGCTAGACTTATTATTCATACAAAGTGACGAATTGTGATTGAGTAGATAGTTACAGCTTCTTTAATGCCTGCCAGTGCAGCACACACAGAGAGAGGTTTTCACAGACAGAGAGATGAATATTCATGATTATACAGCTGAGTCTCAACACTGGCTCATTTAGTGTTGGCCAGAGAGAGGCCAATGATAGCATTGTAAACACACAACCATCAGGGGTTTAATAGCTCGACTCCAGTGCTGGCTAATTACACCACGCAGCCATACACGCACAGGCAAGGAAAGATTTGAAAGCTATTCTGATGAGACTTCCCTCCTCAGTTTTGACTTTAGCAGACAAATGTTTGTCTAGTAGGGAAAAAGGAAATAATCACGCAGCTGCCCCAGACAGTCTGACAGATAATAGAGACACGTTGTCATAGCACATCAGAACTGCCAAAGGAGTCCTTTTCAAATAAAGTCAATTCTTACACTGTCTATTGTTTGATTCTGGTTAAATTTAGTTGGATAAAGTTTCCTAGGTCAGTTGGACCCACAGGTTTCTGGACATCAAAGGAGTGAAGCATATTGGACAAAACAATGGCTACCACTGTTGATATTGGGTTGGCATGACTTGTTTTCAACATGTTTACTGTTGTCTCTCAGTTAAACTGTGTCTTCTCACCCTAACAGGAAAAAAGGCGATAATGTAATGAACACTGAACCTCATGTATTTAGCTGCAGAGCAACATTTAAATGTCTTGCAGCACAACCCTCTGAAGAAAGAAAAAATCTGAAATCTCTTTGCCTTTTGATATGACAGAAGACTGTGGGGCAACGATGTGGCCACACGCCTCTGGGTTTAAGCTTCGCTATTGCCTACTGATTTGAATATCATTCACCGTCTACAGTATTTGCATTTAGTTTTAATAGCAGTTTATTCAGTCAAGCAGAAGATGACATCTTTATCTGTGGTTGACATATGAGGCTGTGTGCCTGAGGCAAGCGTGTGTCTAGTTAATGAGCAGAGGGATGCTGCTCCTGATTAGAACCGGCAATAAAAAAAGCCCAGCCTCCTACTCTGACTCAACTCTGTTATGGACAAATTGAGCCCAGATGCAGAGAGTTTATAGCCTAGGTGAGATGAGAATTTAGGCCAGATGCTTGCTTTGTATATTCAGTATGTTCCAATATTTTATTTCCTTCTAACACCGATACCATTACATGGATGTTATACCTTACACACTATTGAGTGGGATTTGGAGTTCAACTGATGCACATCTGTTGCCATCAGAGGATGTACATGAGGCCTTCTGTGGTATCAATTTGTTGTGATCATATGGCAGACATCAAAACTAAGAGTGAATAAGATTTTTGTCCTGGTGAAATGTAACAGACTATTACTGCTCAATGAAAAAGAACAACACATCAATTTTCAGCAAATTAGTGTTCCAGTTACCTGACAGTGTTGAGCACTGTAGTCTTTCTGGAGACCCCAGCAAATAGCCATTGTAGTGTCTTCACTATCACTTGCCTTATCGCTGGACTCATGATGCAGTGACAACAGACAGCAGAGAGACAGCATCTTAATGTTGCATCACTGAACAGAGCACACAACCTTAAACCTGGGCCTATCCAAGTGTTGTTGTCGCCATGTTTCTTTGCTCCAGCCAAGCTGTGTTCCTTCCACCAATACTCACTGTTCATTTACTACCCACAAAACAACCTTCTTAAAGAGAAGGTAACGCTAACCTAATGCATTTTTAAAAAATTGATTGGTAGAATTATGTTTTGTGACAAAAATAAAGTGGTCTGAGCCTTCAGTTGTGATAAATAAACACATACAAAGCTATTTGTCTGATTCAGGTCCCCAAGTTGTTGCTTGGATAGCGTGAGAAAAGATATAACATTCTGAAAATGTTTGAACATTTTGAAAGCTTCTATTTAACATTTTGTAGTTCCCACTTAAAAAGAGAACATATATTTTCACGGCAAATTTCTCGGTTTCAGTATTTCATATGTTGGCATAAGGTTTTAAATCATTTCCAAATCATTGCATTTTGTGTTTGCATTTTACACGGTTTGTAAATTTCTTTTGAAGTAAAGTTATGAATCTTGTTTATAAATCACAGGTTTAGCAAAGACTCTTTCGCAACAAGTGTCCTGCTTTGCTACAGAATTCAGTGCACCAAGATTAGAGAGATAGCCATTATAAAGTTATTTTAACTGCAAATCAAACTAGCAGGCTCATTGTCAAAATATACAAAGATTAAGTTGGATTAGTCAGTCACTCTCTCTATATAGATTTGACATTGGTGTGTGTAAGCTTTGACTGTTTGGATTTGAGTATTTGACTGGACACTGTTCACATGTGTTTCCACGTCTTCGTTATTTACAAAACTAGGAATCATGCGTGCTAAGCCAGTGTGTTGTCATGACAACCCCAGGAGCTGTCAGTGTGGCTTTTGTAAGAATGACAGATGGTTTTTATTAGAGGGGATGAAAAGAACTGGTGGGGTCCCCCCCTCTTCATAGACATGATTATCCCACCCTGATCAAAGTAGAGTTACAATGCCAATAATTTAGATCAGACCTAATTACAGCAGAGGCCCTCCTGGGCTCATAGTCCACTCATTATTACTAACAGACGACTCAGGCATTGCTGGCACCAGTCACTCAGTGACATTATCATAGTTGGAAACAATATACCGTTGCATATAGTGATATTATAGCTGCAATTTTAGGTC
Organism: Odontesthes bonariensis; assembly: GCF_027942865.1. NCBI lineage: Eukaryota > Metazoa > Chordata > Actinopteri > Atheriniformes > Atherinopsidae > Odontesthes > Odontesthes bonariensis. The sequence continues at coordinate 17,839,141 of NC_134521.1, read as the reverse complement.
ATAAAACGACAAGTGCTTTGAAGTTTTTATTTCGGTGGATGGGAAATTTAATTTTCTATGGAATGAAGTGATAAATTGTGATTGAACATTAACAGAAATAAATGACCACCAAGCATCAGACTTATGTTGTGCTACTTTGCATAACCACTGTCCTCTAACACACAGTTTTCATACTGCAGGTTAAAAGGTCTAAGTTAAAAGACCTTGCTGGCAATCAGTTTGTTAGTCTTGAGCTGTGCAAGCACTATGAATTATTACGGGGTTTTTTGTTTGTGTTTTTTTCCTCAAGTGACTTTGAGTGGCCAAGGTTACAGTGACACTGTAGGCCCTGGCTGTCTCCTGGGACCATGCTCCACTCACTAATACACTCCAAGACAGTTGCACAGTGGGGACACTGCCAGCAGAGTGATGAGGAGGCACTTTTTATCTGCATTGTTTAGCTGACTCCATTGGTTTCCTGTAAGTGGCGTCCAGACTGTTGGTGTTGATCAAGTTCAATTTAAAGTTCTTCAGAGGAGTCATGAGGGGAAACAAATCTGACTCTGTTTTCCTCAGTTAACAAAAAGAGTTTGTGGGATTTAGTATATTAGGGCTCTTTATGCCATTTTATTATGTTTAATTGTCGCTTTTGCAGCAGCATTTCTTTAATTTGAGAAATACTAAAACAGAGAGTAAGACATGTTCTAGTTACCTTTTTGTCAGCCAGACAGGGCTGACACTTGTAGATTTTTTTTTCTTTCTTGATAATTGCTCTGCCTGGCCCTGATCTGAATTAGCATATGAAAGTTGTGTCTTCTTTTTTTCCCTTCACTGGAAGCGCATAGCTGTAAGCCAATTTGTAAGTCATTTAAGATGACAGAGAGTGGTTGTATCCCAGAGGTGCTCTTTCCCTCTTTCTTTTTTTTTTTGTCGTTCTCCTTCTCTGTGTCTTCACCTCCTCCCATCTCATCCTTCCTCCACTCATGTCTCAATTAAAGAATTCTGAAATGATTGGGTGAGCTTAGCTTATTCTTTCAGTTACAATGTACAGTTTCGGGGCAGATGGTCACCCAGTAAGCACAGGTCAAAGTGCTCAACGGCGTCACCACATGTCATCCTATTCCACCTCAACCAACCTTCTTTCTTAGTCCGTGGTACACATTAACATTTGTGTTCCAAACTATCCGTGGTAAGAATTGCTTCAGTTGTAATATGGACATGATTTGCACTCTTTCTATTGTGACACACAAGCAATTAAGGTTTCAACGACAAACTGCAAAGCCTTCCAGTGAACAAAGAGTCTACTTGCAGGCTCAGTGTGGCTTATATGGGGATTAATTGAAGCTATTTAGTGTGGATCCACAGAAAGGGACTTGTGTTTGTGGCACCGGGGATGCCAAAGCAGCTGGGCGGGCCAAGGAAGGGGAGACGACTGATAGTTCTGCAAGCCACCTGTGGTGAAGTGAAGCCATAGTTTCAAAAATATACACTAACACATCCAGGTGTGGACACAAACATGAGCTAATATATTTAACATAGCCACTCACTGCAAACACAGTGGAGGCTGTCTCTCAGGCAGTTTTAGTATGCAGTCAGTGGAGCAAGGAGAAGCGTAGTGGAGAACCTTCAATCGTTATTATTGACTATTGCTCCTTGCTGCTGTATGCAGCATAAACACATTCACACTCACTTATATGCACACGTGCATGTAAAAATGTAAACACACATAAACAAAGACTTTGATATACAGACACACAGAAATGCCCTTAGCTTACAAGGACATAGCAGCACAGTAATGCAGGCCTGCAGCTCCATGTAAGACAATCAATGCAGGCTCTAGGAGAAAAGAAGTGGAATGTAACTAAGAAATCAAGAAATCATGTGTTCCATTTCAATGATCTTTAACAAATTTTTTTCACAATTAAGGGGTCTAAATATGCATCATCTGAAAAATATTAACTCATAAATGTACATGCTGAATCTTCTGAAACACTCAGAAGTGTTTGCACTCACATGCAGAATACTGAAAAACGAAATCAGACCTTTAACCTGCAACGTTTTGCAGTCTAAGTGAAATGAGTATACAAGTATACTAGTGCAAAGTATCAAAAGCTTTCTTGTGATTTATAATACAGTGTTTTAACATTGAAATCAAAGAAAAAAAACAATTCAGAGATGCTACTTTCTTCTCAGCTGATTACTAGGATTGTTTATAGCAAAAGAGCTTAGTGTTAGATGAATGTAATGCTAGTTTATGGTCAACATGGTAATGATGACATCAAATGGTAACCAACACAGGAAAAACGCAGGACACAGGACAAAATAATTACCATTTAGACCGCTATTAGCTTAATTTTGTTGCTTCTAAAAATAAATAAAACATGAAAGTGCAGTCTGTTCCAATGGAAGCTCCTCTCATTCGAGCAAGTCTGCCTGCATCCTCCATGACTTTCATAGCTGCTTTCTTTGAATGGTTTTAACGTTGGTTTTTCAAAAAAGCTTGCATTTGGAACCTTTAAGATATAAATCACGTATATCTTTTTTCTTCCTTTCTCATCTAATTACTGGTTGTCCTGTGCGGGTACACAAGAAAAATGTCTAAACAACAAGCTGGAAAAAAAACTCCTTTGGGATATTAAATCCATGGTCTCTTATTTTTAACTGGGTCAACACTTGCTCACAATAGCATCCTCACCACCCTCCTCTGTGTATTCCTCCTTCTCCTTTAAAGTGTTACCCCTTCATTTCTCTCTGCCCATTCATGTCTTTCTTATTGCACCACACACTCCAAGATGCACGTTTTCATTTGCTAAATTGGTTTAAAAGTTTAATTTGGTGGAGAAAGAGACTTTATTTGATATTGTTTGCACAAAAGTATATACAAGTTGTCACAACATGTAATTGTAGTGATATACATACATATGTATAGATATATACACACAGATATATATATGGGCTCTACAGGTTTGTAGCAGCAGTCTTAATCAGTGTTAAACTTGCATGACAGGACTAAATTAGAGTAATTCAACACCCCATAAAGTCTGTATTATGATATGTCTAGCAATACCTTCAGGATACCCCACCGCACAGGGGCCCCATTTGATCACCATCCCAGATAGGCCTCTCCATCATTTGTGACATGAAATACTCCAGCAGCCATCGGCCACGGCACACACCGCTCCTCATAAATATTGACTACTTCTGTCTACTTCCACGTGTTCATACAAATTAGCATTGCATTAGCATGATCTGACCTGAGCAGCCATGCCTTATCAAAGCGCTCTGTGATCCCAGGCTCCCTGCACTTTAGTCTGCAGCAGAAAAAAAAAAGAGAGAGCCGGTGTTAGACAGAGAGACAGAGACAGAGAGTTTCCCCCAAGAGAGAGAGAGAAGAGCGATGAGCTACATGATAACGAGCTGTGTTACACTGCTGCACAACACACAGGCTTGTCACCGCGCCTCAGAGCTGTTCTGAGCTAAATGGGCTGCAGCAGATGTTTGGTGACTACAGTCACACAGAGCTGCGTACCTCACTTGACTTGCAAATATTTGCTAAGAGAATACAATATTGGATTTTCTGTATTTCCTTCTTCTTGTATGTATAAAATAGTGCTTCTAGTGCATGGAAATGAATACACACAGGGTGCTTTCTGCTCTTCAACCTATGACTGTACTGTAATTTTTCTTTTTTATCACGTCTTCTGTGATGAAATCCAGAGGCAACCAATTATTTCTTTGTCCCTTTCATGTGTCACACACACAGTGTATCAGACACAAGAACATGGCAAAACTGAGCAGTTTGTCCAAGTGTTTGCTGACATTTTCTAAATTACAGTGATTAGTTGTAGAGGCACATTGTGACAGGTCAAACCACAGCGGTTCATGTGTTAATGTCTGGTCAGTTCTTTTGTCATTTAGAAGTTTATTTCTGTGGAATAAAACTGCCCTTAATCCATCTATCCATCCATTTTCTATACCCGCTTCATCAGCCGGTCGGGTCGCGGGGGGGCTGGAGCCTATCCCAGCAGTCCTCGGGCGAGAGGAGGGGTACACCCTGGACAGGCCACCAGTCCATCACAGGGCCACACAGAGACAAACGAGATAAACGACCACAAACACGCTCACACTCACTGCTAAGGACAATTTCTTTAGAGACACCAATTAACCTAACATGCATGTTTTTGGACAGTGGGAGGAAGCCGGAGTACCCGGAGGGAACCCACGCATACACAGGGAGAACATACAAACTCCACACAGAAAGACACCAGCCGGGAGTTGAACCTGGCTGCCCTTAATCATTTTTTTTAATTAGGTGCTTCTTGTACCAGACAATTAAGTTGAGTGAGGATTCAGTGGGGACTAATGAATCACGAGAAGATGCTGCACTGCAAGCAACAGATAGCTTTTCCAGAACGATGAACAATATACTGATTTGCAATGTATTGTTAGATATGTGAAGACATTATATTTGATACTGGCTGGCCCACAGGGATTTAGAGTGTTTATGAGAGATTTAATTTTACTTGTGAGTTTATGATTTCATTGAGACTTGTTCAAACAGCAATACTGTACAGTGACCTAACAGTCCTTTCTTTCTGTTTCTATCAAGTGTCACGGTTTCTAATTACATCCACTGGAGCCCTGTATATCCTGGATGTGCAAATGGAAGACGGGCTGTACAACTACAGGTGTATGACGCGACATCGATACACAGGGGAAACCCGACAGAGCAATAGTGCCCGACTCATTGTCTCAGGTAAGAACTCCAGAATTTCCAGCTTGACAAATGTGTATCAACAGGACAAACAGGCCTTGTTGCGAAAATCAGTCTAGCAGTGCATCACATTTTGACACATCCCTCTATTTATCTGTTTTGAAAGTATAGATTCTTTACTATAAACTTCACCTTAAATTACACAAGTAGACAAAAACTATAAAAAGAAAGGTATCTGATTTAGAGAAATCATTTGACAAAGGCTTTCATTTTTCATACGTGACAGTGGACTTTATGGCAGTAAATTTGAGCTTGTGGAAAAACCATGTAGGTCATCTGAATGAAATGATGACCGTAAAAAAAACAAAAACACTTGAATTAGAGAGGGGATGACGTGATAGAGGTAATCGGAACTGTAGCAGTTTCGAGAGGGGTGCTTTCCTTGAACGATTTAACGCTGGAGTTCAATGATTTCCTACATGCCATTAGTTTATTGATCTACTTTAACAGAAAGTTTGTGTTGTAAGTTTTGTACTTGTAGAATGCTCAGCGCTGTGCATGAACATGATGAAATTAACGTGTTCACATTTTTTAACGTAAATTTAACGTAAATTTATCATTTGCGATATCATTTAAGTTTCTAAAATGACGCCGCACCAGAGGCAGCCTGCTCCGTTAGCTCTGGACATTTAGTTTTTCTTTGCATCTTCTTTAGATTTTCTGTTGAGCTTCTTTCTGAGAAAAAATAGATTTTTTTCAAACATTTTTCTGCGCAGGTTTGGATGCTGTGCTGCTGGAATTATTTTTTGCTGGTTATGAAAACTTTTTTTTTTTACATCTGTTATGGTGCATAATCATACTCGCCAATGCTGTGTGTGTACTCAGCAGATACGTTGTGCCAAGCTTCAAAAACAACACGCCAATGAACTGATAGGGCTCTTTTAAGATTTCTACCATACCTCTCTCTGCTACATTTCGACTTTCAAAATGTTTGTCAGCTGATTTTTATTTAATTTTCTTTAATTTTGTCATCTATCTATAACACTAGCATATCTTTAATAGTAATTGATATCTCAGCGATATAATTTGTCCAGGCACAGTTCATCATGGGAATGTTCATGGGAGTGGTCAGCAGAAGAGCGAGGGAGCGTTGCGGTGTAGAACTATGCAGCAACACTCCCACTGCCAACAGCACAACAGAAGCTGACAAATGTTACCGTACTAAAGCAAAATTAGATTTTAGAAGAGGGCTATAAAAGAGTGAAAAAATTGCAAGACTTGCCATCTGAAATTGGAATTGTGTTATAGTGAACTTTGCACAGCAAGGGGAGACCCTGAAATTTAAGCTGAACTTTTGTTTTGGTCTTGGCACAGACAGCTGTGCATTCACTCTGCCCTCATCTGTGTCATACACTGTTGCTAAATCTGCTGTTGGGCTTTCACACCAGATTTTGTCTGTTTCTATTAGGAGTATGACATTTTGCGCTTGATGGTTGGTTTTGAAGTTGCATTCTTCCCTATTGTGGTGTGATGTTAATTGAGAGACTGAAGTGTTTTGCATGGATCTGCTCATACAGCTTTGTTGCCCAAACAAGGAAAAGAATTCAGAAGAGGTCACTAAATATTGAAACCTTAAGGTGGAGTAGTTCATTTCAGGTCAGTGAACTTAGTTCAGAATTTTGAATGGTGAACTTTGAACATAAACAAGTCTAATCTCTGTGAACTGAACTTTGAACTATGTGGTGTGAACTTGCACAACAATGGGAATAATCTTACCTAATAAGATGAAAGATTTTGAGTTTGTACCGGTTTTTAATCAACATAAATTTCTGGCATAATTGGCCTTCAGCCACTGTGAACTTTCAGTATGAAGAATGTGCCCTTTATGCACTTAACAAATGATAACCATGACACACAAGGCAGATATTAACCCTTGGTCAGAAACCAGTGTTGTGGTTAAGAATAGAAATGCAAATTTCCAACCAGTCATCTCAGTTTTAATTCTTTGTGTTACCTGATATGTTTTAGATTGATTAATTGTTCCAAAAACTTAAATCAAATCCCTCCCGCAGATCCAACCAACTCAGCGCCACACATCCTGGACAGCTTTGAGCGTCGTGAGGTCATGGCATCTCATCGAGTGGAGCTGCCCTGCAAGGCCTCCGGTCACCCTGCACCCAAATATCGCTGGCTAAAGGACAACCGGCCGCTGGAGCCAGACACACGCTTCAGACAGAGTGTGACAGGCCTGCTGATAGAAAGAGCCCAGCCCAGCGACACAGGAACGTATGTGTGTGAAGTGTGGAATGGCTATGGCAATGCTGAGGTGGTTGGCAGGCTGCACGTAAAAGGTCAGTGCTGATGGGCTTCTGCAGAGTCATTGCAGTGATTTTTTTAGCAGTATGAGTCAAAACAGGGGGAAGCTACAAAGCCATAGATGTTACTTTAGATGTAACGGTGCTACGTGAAGACTATTTTTTATCTGATTGAAAACTAGAGAAAATACTGAATCATATCATAATTTTGTTAAAGTCTGTCACTGAGTTTTTTTTCGTTCTCTAACATATAGAGTTCCTGAAGGTGATGGTGAGTCCACGGAAGGTGAAAGGCAGTGTGGGAAGTCAGGTTTCTCTGTCCTGCACTGTAACAGGCTCTGAGGAGTACCAGTTGTCCTGGTACCGCAACGGCGAGCTCATCTACCCCAGCAACAGTGTCCGCATGACAGGCCAAAATAGAGAAAACCTGGTCATGGCTGGTATGGCCAAGAGCGACGGAGGAGCCTATCAATGCTTCGCCAGACATGGCAAGATGTCGGCCCAGGATTTTGTGCAAGTCATACTGGAAGGTCAGAACTCGCACTGAGAGATGTTGTGGGTGGGACCATTTATCATTCAGTGCTAAATAACTGATGAGACATGTATGATGTTTGAATGCACATGTGGATATAAACACAATAGGCTTTTACATTCACACTTACTGTGTATGTGGAGTGCAGTGCTGCAGGGACAAGCCCCTTTTATTACATTGTCTGAAAGAGGCTTATATAATGATATAAGATGTGGCAGTTGCAGTGTCTGACTTCCATGACTACACCAATATATGGAGAATATTGATAATCAGTGATGACGTGTAGGCACAAAAGGGAACTCTATTTATCTGCAGTGCACTTTGACAAGCATGCTTGTGTTTCAGCAAAAAGGAGGTCTGGATTTGGAGCAGATTGTTGTTACAAAGGTTTCAGATATGGTTTTCTGATAATCTGTTAATGTACAAGACTGATTAGTGCAGAGCTTTAAAATGCATATTGCCATGTGAATCATGTCTGCCCAGATGGCACCCCCAAGATTCTGGTTTCATTCAGCGAGAAGGTCTACAACATCAACGAGTTTGTGTCACTTTCATGCACGGTGAAAGGCACACCGGAGCCGCGAGTAACATGGACTCTGGATGACGAACCTGTGATACGGGACAGCCGGCACCGCATCTCCTACTACAGCAACTCTGAAGGCCATGTGGTCAGCCACCTGAACATCAGCCAGACCCAGGTCCCTGATGGAGGGGTGTACCGCTGCATCTGCAATAACTCAGCCGGGACAGTTTCCTACCAGGCGCGAATAAACGTAAGAGGTGCTTGTCAGATCAACTCTTCCAACACACCATCACATATACACATCAGCATGTCTTGAGACATTCTGTTCTGATACATTTTTTTAATTGGCTACCTTAAAAGACTCCAGATGAGCAGATGATGAAAGCCTGACTAAATTTGTTAAGGGGATTCAGTTTTTTTTTCTTCAGATGCATCTCTTGTTTTTTCTTACATTTCAATTCTTTATGTTCCTTCTCAGAATAGAGTAAATCTAGTAGTAACCTCATCAAACAGTACTTCTCGGCATTATCTTTTTTTTCAAGCATCCTGCTTCCTACCAAACACCTAGAGATGGCTTTTGTACAGTGTGATTTACTGTTAGCAGCAGTGTATGATGGAGCACCGTGAGCTCTGTACAAGGTTACGGTTGGCTGGATTGCTGTTGTCATGTAGCAGTAATACTAGAGCGGTCAAGCAATCTATGCTTGGTGCAAGGTCATTTCTGTTTCTCTATTACAGAGCGGGGAATGGTCTTTCTACACAGATTGCTTTAATTTAACTGCATTCATTCCTGCATGTTTTAAGGCTAAATAGAGCAATCCTTTAACCCTTCATCGAAGGTCTATGGATGACAAGTCAGCCAGCCAGTGAAGATGCTATCGCAGAGAAAATGTAATGACAGTTTCTCACATCGTTGGGTTCTTAATCGTGCTAAAGATAGTAGCAACTCTGGATACCTTCATGCTCAAACATACACCACATACAGTTTAACCATCTTCCCCAGTACTTTAAAGAGAAGCTGATTTTACTGATATATATGGAGCCATGGAAGTCGAGTGGTTATTCTATGGGTTTTTGTGAGTTCAAAAGCTGGCAGCATGAGTAATAGCTTTACATTTACATTTACATTACGGTCATTTTGCAGACGCTTTTATCCAAAGCGACTTACAATAAGTGCGTTCAACATCGGTAGGCGAAAGAACTTCAGGTCACAAGAAATCATAAGTGCATTTCCTTCCAAAACCAAACAGCTAAGAGCAAAACTAGTGCTAGAGTAAGTGCAATAAGTCAGGCACCTAGGCACCTTTGATAATAGCTTCATCAGAGAACATTCACTCTAGCTGTCAGAGGGAATAAGAGGTAATATTTACTACCGTCCCAAACAAAGGGATCCACGAGTCAGTGGCTCAGACAAGCAAAAGTATATTTGATATGAAGGAAGACAGACCAGAACAAGCCCACTGGTGACGATTCAACTTAATTTTTTTGAGTTGTTTGATGCTTTTCTTTAAACATCTACATGGAAGCTTAATCAGGCAGTCTGAAACCCCTTAACAAATTGTGACAATGTTTTCACACTCAGAGTGAATCAAGGCATGTAAACTTTGTGGTGTCTTGAAAACACACACAACACAGCACAGCTATCTATTAGCCCATCCCCTAGCCTCAAAATCATTTTAAGAGAGTTGTCTCTCCAATGTGTCCTCAAGGGCCTGCCAGCATCAGACCAATGAAAAACCTCACTGCCATCGCTGGTCGGGACATGTACATCCACTGTCGTGTCATTGGCTACCCTTACTATTCCATCAAGTGGTACAAGGATTCTAATTTGCTGCCGTACAACCATCGGCAGCGGGCCTTCGAAAATGGTACACTGAAGCTGTTTGACGTGCAGAAGGACGTGGATGAAGGAGAATACACGTGTAATGTGCTGGTGCAGCCACAGTTGTCCACCCACCAGAGTGTCTATGTAACTGTGAAAGGTATGAACTCTTGTCTTATCAGTCTTCATTTATTCAGCACAGGAATCAACTGGATGGGCAGCCTCGGCTCAAGTTTATAATTAGGTTTCTGTAGCTGTTTGCAGTTATGGGCATTGCATTGTGGTTAATACCGGTGTGTAGTTTCATGTAAGAAACTTAAGTCATACATTGGAGATTTACAATCTGGGGATATGACTTCATGAATCTGCACATTGACCCTGTAGTTTCTTACAGTCTAATGTGTATGTCGGAGCATCATGTTCAAAAGATGCACTTAAGCATCACTGTAGAATCTACACATAGAAAATACAGCCATGCGGAGGAATATTTATGCAGCACAGCCTGTGAATAAAAAACACATACATCACTGATAGAAAAGCACCATCTCCATCATTCCAGCCAACTTATCTGGTGCTCATCTGAATATGCAGTGGTGCTGAGCAGAGCCAGATGATGATAACCTCAGATGACTCTCTTTCTTCAATGACGATGCATAATTTGAAACGCTGGATTCAACCCCTCTTGCTCTCTGGTGGGTCTTGACGTGCTAACGAGTGTGTGAAGGGGAAATCACACAGCGTAGACAAAGCTACGCCACTATTTCGCCTCGGCTAATTTGCCTCCCGGCTGCTTAGCATTCCACTGCTGCCGAGAGGGAATCCCCAGGAGCCTATTATGCCTATTTTGTTGTGAATTAAATAAGCGCTGAAGTGCTTCTTATTCCAATGGTATTTTGAATCATTAATTTTCCATAGCATCTGGTTCTCACGATAGCTACAGTGTCCCCAGAGAGCAGAAGAGAGAGTTAATGTTAATGTGCATGCTGTTTGAGAGAATATTCAACTGCTCCTCTTAGGGAGAGCTAATAAAATATTTCCTCTGCATTTTACATTCCTGCATATTCACAGCATGTTTTGACATAGAACACAGGGCGATAAATGAGAATCAAGACCAGTGAGTTGCTATGGGATTGCCTTGTAAATGTTGTCAGCCATAACATTTAAATGTCTGTTGTCTGTTAATGCACACAAGTAGTGAATGATTTTATACATTTCCTGAAGTTAAAACCTGGTTTAAGGGCATGAGCACAACATGCCCAATTGGGAAATTTAATGTCATGTCTCCTTCACAGTCCCACCTACCATCCACCCATTTGAGTTTCCCCGGTTTTCCATCGGCCAGCGAGTGTTCATCCCCTGTGTGGTGATGTCAGGCGACCAACCTGTCTTCATCACCTGGCAGAAGGATGGACGACCAATCCCAGCCAGCCTGGGCGTCACCATAGACAATATAGATTTTACCAGCTCCCTGCGTATCTCCAACCTCACACTGATGCACAATGGCAACTACACTTGTATTGCACGGAACCAGGCTGCTGCTGTGGAGCACCAGAGTCAACTCATCGTCCGAGGTGAGGAGGATGAGAGATAGGTGAGAAAGGCAGTGCAGAGGTGAACAGGAGATGTAAAGTAAAAGAATGGGGGACAACGCATAAATTCTAAGGACCCAATTGGACATATGCTTTGTTTGTCCTAGAATCTAAAAAAAGTTATGTCAGAATTATACAAATATGCAGGTGAAGATATTGATTTTCAGATGCACAATTCTGATCTGGAGGCTTCTTTACTTGCAGTTCCCCCAAAATTTGTGGTTCAACCTAAAGACCAGGATGGCATCTATGGAAAATCAGTGATCCTAAACTGCTCAGCTGAAGGCTATCCTGTTCCTACCATCCAGTGGGAGTACTCGAAAGGTAAACACACACACATTGCATATATCTATGATGCGCAACTCTCCCTTTGAGGTTTAGTGACAGTATTTGACAGGTTTTCAAAGAATTTAAGCTGGATAATATAAACCTTCCTCTCTTTTGACAGCCATGCTGAATTAAAAATTCATTTGTTTGTTCTGGTCTCGCCCCCCTACAGCAAGCTTACACTCCACGGTAGATAATCTTTTTGCAAATGTCAGCATAGCAAACTTATGTCCACAGCCTTGAGGTTGAATGCATAAAAACACCCACCTCAATTCCAAACAAGCACTGTCAGATGAAAAACATCAACAGTGTGAGCTGTTCTGGCTGGACATAAAGTTTGTGTATTTTTGAAATGCAAAAGGATGGTTATTGTTGTTTTTTATATGAACATGAACTCTTTAAGTTTTGTCCTTTAGTTACTGATTAACTTCCATATTTTGCACATAGTGAGCTTAGATCATTTTGGGTTTCTGATTAAAAACAAAATGGGAACAATGTTGGTGTGTTTTAATGATAAAAGAAAGAACTATATCATGATTTTACTAATTATTTTTAGATTAAATGATGGTACAGTAGTTAGCACACTTGCCCTACAGCAAAAAGGTTCCTGGTATTTACCAGGTATTTACCACCCTGCAGCATGGGTGGTAAATACAGGGCAAGATCACACTTATATCTTTTTTTGGGATGGGGAGATGGCCTAAATTTAGGATTTATCAATGTGATTATTGAATTTTCATCACACAGAACCTAATTTCTTCATAAACAGATCAATTGTAATGATACGATCAAAATGAAGAAAGAAAACAAAGACAAATATTTTTTGTTAACAGAGTTTTATGCAGAATGCAAATGATGAAAGTTTCATAGAGTTCTGTTTTAGCGCAAACATTCAGCTTAATTTTGGTATAGCCACTCAGAGCACATGTTGTAGTTGCATATGTGGATTCTCACAAAGCATGGCAGATAACTCAAATGTCCTAAATATGTTGCTTTTGCTCATAAATTTTGAATTTGTCACAATCTCGTTCCAATGTTTCCTCTAAGCCTTAATTTACGACTGTTTCAGGTGAGCCATCATCTCCATTAAGGCCATTAATTAGTTCCAGATATTAAGACAGAACTAGCTGTGAAAGTTTCAGTCATTTTAGTGAAGATACTTAAAATATTAACTGAACAGTGCAGGCATTTCTGAACTGTATGTTGGTCTAACAATAATAAACACCCACTATGTTTTCTGTAACAGGCGCAGGGGTCCCTCAGTTCAAACCCATTGCTCTCAACTCAGGCTTTCGGATCGAGGTGCTGGTTAATGGCTCACTGCTCATCAAGCATGTGCTGGAAGAGGACAGTGGCTTCTACCTGTGTCGAGTCAGCAATGATGTTGGGGCTGATGTCAGCAAGTCCATGTATCTGAATGTCAAAAGTAAGTCTCATGGCCAAACTTTTCTGTTTGCATTTTTAGGCTGCTAACATTGTAAGATTTTGATGAAAAACAAAAGGGTTAAACAAACTGAACTGGGCTTGGTTTTGTGTTTGACAGTCAGGCCACCAACAAAATGCCGTCATGGTTCTCGCTCTTTGCTTTCTGTCCGAATGAATCCCACGAAAGAAACACACACAGCCACTGCCACTGTTTCTCTTTGTGAAAGTACAGCATTCATCTGCCGCGTAGCCAAGGACTTAGCTCCCCTCCATTAAGTCCTGAATTCTGCATACAGGCAAGAACTGCCATGTGGAAAAGAGAGCTGAGGACTACAGGAGGAGAGGTTGGAGGAGGAATGAGTTGTCCATGTTGGTTCTCTCTTGTCCTTACTCCTTCCCTTTCTTTAATACACATTTATCCTATTCTTGATTTTTGTGTGTATTTACTAAGGCAGTCTATCTTTATGGAAGGCTATTATGATCGCACCATGCACAAATAAAACGCATTTATGAATTTAGTTTTAACCACAGCTTTAACCTACCAATGTAAATTATTTAGTTTGCTGAGTTGCTCGTAGTTCACTAAACAAATTCCAGACATTTCATAGAGAAGTCAGATTTCTTACTACTCTGTACTTTCATCTAGAGTACTTAACACGTATTCAACTTATGGTTGTCATGGTGCCAAAGCCAAAATAAGGAAAAGACTCAAAAGCAGATTCACCAGGGCAACACAAGTTTATTTATGAGGCTGGGAGGACGCTGAGAGGAAGTAACCTGGGCTGGAACTGTATGGAGATGATGAATGAGAGAGAATGAGTTCAGGTACATCCAATCCAGATAAATCCAAAACCAGAAGAGTGAGGTATCTTACAGTCTGAGAGGGGAGTCCATCCATAAGAGGGGAAGTACTGAGATCGGCTGGCTGGGTAGGAGAATCTGGAGTCGTAGGAGGGTGAGCAGGCAGGGAGAGCCAGGTGAGTATACTGAAGGGATGGAGGCTGGTGTGGTGAAGGATCCAAGCTGGAACCGAGAGGAGAGTCCGCGAACTGGGTGCAGGAATCTTGCTGTGGGAAGCGAAGAAGATGTTAGAAACAATAAGGAACTTCAAGATTTCTTTAGCAAGGGTTTCGGGGCCTGATTACCACAGAATATGGTTTGACGATCTGGCGAAGACTGGTGCTCCTGCTGCTCCTTAAGAAGGCATCTTGATGACTGCAAATGGAAAGCAGCTGTGGCAGCAGGCCGCAACCAGACTCCGCCCTGGTGTTCAGTGAAGCCTGCTCAGCCCAACCTACAACTCAGAACACAGCCAACCAGATCATGACAATGGTGCTAACAACCACCTGACAATAGATCATGATATACTGTACCTTTTAATTTTACAGCCATCTTCAGCTGGTCTATTGTGTATGGATACTCGTTTTGATCAGTCATTCCTTGATGAGGCTTATGCACCTGCGGCTCTTATCAAGCACCTTGCTAAGTCTCTCGCTGGCTAAAACCCCTTTATGGCCCCTCCTGTCTGACTGCAGCTGATCAGGGAGCCTGATCACAGACCAACACACATGAACAAAGGCACAGAAATTTTACAATTAAATATTTATAAATAATCTACTTTGTTGGAAAAAAATATTTTCTAAAAGTTAGCCCCTTTTAGAGGATAAGCTAACTCCTCGATTCGGGGAAAAGTTCATTTCTAGCCTTGTCTGGGCTTCTCATGCTTTTCTGTCTCTAAGCTAAGGAGTACATGATACAGTCTGCGGGTCAATCCTAATGTTAGATCAGTCATATATTGTACAGAAGGTGTTCTGTAGCCAAGCCTGTGGCCTATGGGATGCATTGTATTAGCAGTAATACAGATAATTTAACATGCAGATGTATTTCATTGTCATTTGATTAAGAAGCAAGAAGGTCCCCGGTTCATTTCTTAATTTTGACTGTTCGGTGGGAAGTTTACATGTTCTCTGTGTAGGTTTTCTCCAGATACTCTGACTTCCTCCCACAGTCAGAAAGAAAATGCTTGTTTGGGTAACTGGTGATTCTAAATTGATAGTAGATATAACTGTGTGCAAGCATGATTGTTTATCTCTATGATGGATTGGCAACCTGCCCGGTGGCATAAATGATCCTGTGTACAAACACCAAAACTCGATCACTGGCTTAATTTCAGTTTTAGTTCATTACAGTACTGTAGATTTCTGCTTGACCTTGACTTCCAAGTTTGTGTTTATTGTCTTTTTTGTAGATTCTATTCTGCTGCTTATAGAGTGGAAACTATTGTCAACGGAAACATTTCACGGCTTTACATTATAAACATCAACAATGAAAATTATCGTTAGCTGCGGCTGATTTGATCTGAAAATATCCAGAGCTGGCTTATATTTTGCATGTTGCTGCAATAAACTAAAGAACACGAGGCTGTAAAAAGCTAATAACAGGCAGGAGTAAGAAATGTTGTTTGTACAAAGTCTTGCAGTCAGAAGAATCCACGGTAGCTGTTGTCACTCTGAGGAGGCAACTGTAAACACCCCACACAACCTTGGAACCTTTCATTAGTGAAACTGACTTTTTCTATCAACCACATTATTGATGATGTGTCAAAAACACCTTCTCATATCACAGATTACTGATCTTTGTCTTCTGCTGTTTTGTCATCATTGTGCATCTGTCTGCAGTCCCTCAGGTGCTTGCTCTGCCCCAGTGGTATCTTGCTGTTGTGATACTTCTGCTGTCCTGATTTCTGGCTCCACTCTGTAGTGGCCTGGATCTCCAGGGGAGCCATACCTCATCCTACCTCCCCTGTGTGTGGAGTGTGATGTGTGTGTGTGTGTGTGTGTGTGTGTGTGTGTGTGTGTGTGTGTGTGTGCATTCAGACAATGAGCTCATTAACCCTTAAAGCTTCTCCCTGTGCTTTACAGGTACAATGTAGTCCACTATAACATCTGAGGCTTTGATGTTCAGTACACCGTGTGCTGTTTTAATGTTGTTTATTCAGGCCTGCTTGCACCACTTGAGCAGCGGTGGCTACTTAAGAGGCTTAGAAGCCAATTAGGGAGGCACACAAGCTGATGCATGCTGAAGCACTCACGTGACGGATAGTATGATCTTCACTGTGTGTCATTGGCTGTCCAAATGTGTCAGTACACGTGCAGTAGAAAATCGATAGAGTGAATGAGAAGTATGGGAGGCACATATACACATACACTTATGATCTTGTCAGGCTGTGTATGGGATGCAGGTGAGCAAACAAGTGCACACAAAGACCTCCATTTCACAAAAGGCAGCACCCTTTAATGTAAATACACAGATACGGTGCAGCCATTACTAAAGAATAATGGACCAGACGGCTAATGTAGTGCTTTAGATAGATCACATTCTGCCAGGCTATTGTGGTGGACTCCCCGGGAAATGAATTGCAGCTATTGTGATGTCATAACTTGGCACTTTCATTGTTATGAGTGTCTGTGCATAGGCTAATGTCTACTCATAATACACCATGCATCATCCAGCATCCAACACCATCACTGCACTCACAGCCAGCAGAAATTGCTTGCCCTTCCTGCACCAGGATTAAACCGTTCGCGTCTGCAAGTAAGCACTTGTGTTTCTATTTAATTTTCCTGCACAAGCTTCCTTATTGCAGTAGTAATCAGTTTTTATTCTGTCTACACTGGTTGAAGGTGGAGGCTTAGACAAATGATTTTGATGCAATTTCCAGTCAAGCATCTCTACAGTACTTCCAAAACAGATGCAATTCAGACAGTTCATTACTAATGCACAGTGGATGCTATCAGAGTCAGTCAACAGCCACTCAATATTTATCAGGGCCAATTAAGACCAATCAAGCCTGCTAGACATCATAATGTCTGAAGATGGCGAAGAGGGCAGGATGTATAATGAGGCTTCACTGAAGAGTGGTGCTAAATGGTGTTATCGTCACCGAGAAGTCCCCCAACAACATTATCCTTTAAAGAACAATACTGAAGTCCCCTTTTATTTGTTTCTTTTGCCAATTCCTTTCACCTTATTAACTTATTTGCAATCAGCCTTCCTCTGTACAATGGTCCATCCAGACTGCATGAGTATATTTCCTATCATGCTCCATGTCCAAGCCAATTGTGCAGCTAAGGGAATTATTTCAGTACATTGCAGGCGGCCAGTGAACCAGTCATCTATGTGCGATCTGTGTGCTCTTCCCCTCCCCCAGCCCCCATCCAGGCAGTCTCTACCCCAGCTTCTACTTACAGTCTGCCCTCAGGGCAAGAAGCTAGATGCATTTCAGTTGTGTTGTGTTGTCCAGTATTGCCACTGTTGTACTATGGAGCTTGGGTGCCCTGTGTACCCGTGTAGGATGCAGACCAGAGTCCCGATTCTCTCAATAGAGGTGAAACTCAGATGATGGCCAAGCATATGTATAGAGGAAAAAATGGCATACCAAAGGATCTCTTTTGATGAAGCTTCATCACATGATGTAACATATATAAAAGAAAAAACTGGCTTGTGGTCAATGTAGTTTTTTTAATTGTTGCAATTTAAGTGATGTATGAGTTCAGCACAAATATCAGGATATTCATAGCAACAGAAATGTCAGTTCAGTGAATGAAAAATGAAAGATCCCTAAAATTATTGCCTCTTTTCATTGTTCAACTTCTTAAGTGCGGCTTGATGTTTCTGTCCTTTTGTCGCTGATAACAATTAATCTCAAAATGATGCTGAAATAAATGACATCCATTTCCATCACCTCTTACGTCCCATTGAACCTCTAAGACGGTCTCAGTTCTTTCTTTCTTTGATCAGAATGAATAGCCTCACACTGAATTAGCCATTCACCTTTAATTTTGTGTGATTATGACACTATTTAGCTAAATTTGTTTCCCACATCACGGACATCACCAGTTAACGCCATTAGAAACCTTTTCTTTTGGTATTGTTTCTTTTTTTATTTCTGCAATGCGACATTCAGGGTGTGATTGTGTAATCATTATACTCCCTTGGAAATCAATGGCAGGTCCATTTTCTATTCCTGGCTACTAGAAATGGCCCTTTTTGTAAGAGTGGAGTCTGGAGAGAAAGAAGAAGGAAGACAGGGAGGCGAGGTGGGAAGAGGAGAGACTGTCCGATGCTGGTTGGCATGGTAACCTGGCCAGGTGAAAGGGAGCCTGGGAGAAGAGAGGGAGGAAGGGAGGGAGAAGGAGGGGTCTTTTGTCTCAGGGGAGTAGCCTATCAGCAGCCAGCCTATCCCCCACAATCCCCTGCAGGCTTAAGCGTATCATCACTGCCCTCTGGGTTGCTGTGGAGGAACAGGGCTCCCTTCACCTCAACATAAAAGACACATTGCACTCCGCAGTAAACATATAGTGCATGCTCTTTCTTCTTTAGTTTATTTAAAGCTTCAATGCTGATATTTCCCTGTGCTCCTCCTCTAAAACATATCACTTCTGTGCTTCCACTAAAGAGGAGCAGAGAGCACGTCTGGTTACATTATGTCTGTCCATGTTTAGTCATGTATGTATTGATTCAGCGTGTTTACACATTCACATAAATAAACGATTCAATATTTTCCAGATATGTGCATGAATATAACGGTAAGATCTATCTGAAAAAAGAAATAACAATAGGAAGAAAAACTCCATGCATGTCTACTGAGGCAGCAGACTCTGTTTCTTCTGTCTCACTTCTCTCTTTCTTGCCTTCTTTCTTTTCTTCTTCAACTTTCTTTTCACTTCCGTCTGTTGTCCTGTCACCATAGTTCCCCTGGATAGAAGAAGAAATATATCAACACAATAATTACAGGGCCCAAAGTGTGCTTCAGGGCCATCTCGGCTGAGCTACTTGCAAACACAAAGACACACTTTCACTAAGCACAGACACAAAATGTGTGTGCCTTGTCACTGAACCCTTTTTACATTTTTACACTACCATTGTTAAGTATTTGTTTTCTTTTGTGTTCTTCATTCTTAGACATTAGCTATAGAATATACTCAGTTGAATGTCTGTAAAATATTAATTGCGAAGCTGTGGTCCGCAAAGTGATCCTTGATGTCTTGAGTCAGGAAATTGAATGAATGATGCAATGTGATGTTGATATATCCCCCAGTAAAGGAGAGGCAGCCTGTTGGATGGTTTTATTTTTTTATTTGGTCCGACCTCCTTAAAATCCATGTCTATCCAAAAGAATATGCAAAAATCAACAAGTATGACAAAACAGACTGCTCTATAATAAGAAAAAGGGAGTCTAAACACTGTATACAATGCACAATAGTTACAAAGAAGAAATAGAATGAAATAAATACAATTTAATAAATAAATGTAATATTAAAAAAAACTCTTTGAGAACAAGAGGAGTATTTTATTGTTGGCTCTATCTTTCCCATCGGGGTTTTCATTATCAATTTATTTAATACACATGTTGATAGTTTGTTGGCCCATCTACGAAATCTGGGTGGTTGTTCATCTTTCGATTGCTTGGATAAATCATATTTGGTCGTGACTATGGAAATAACATAATGTTAAGTTAATGTTAAGATGTTGTAAGATAACATAAATGTGTCTCTTAGTGTCCTTGGGATAATCATTTCTTTGATGTTAGATGTAAACCCCAAAAATGTATCACACTGTTCCTATTCTAGTTTTATATCTCAGCAAAACTGGGAGTGCTGGGGGTTTATTATGTGCAGCTTGTCAGGGCAGGGGTGTAATATATTCTCTGAATTAGATTATATTGCATCATTTCAGAGTTACAAGAAAAGTGCTGACTATCCTTACATTGTGTTACCCACTTCCCATCTTCAGATACAGTGTGTTTTACTTTAATTCGGTTTATATAAATGCATCTGTCTGGCCTTGAAAAGATTGCCATGACAGCTGTCTCTTATCATAGGATTAACTTTTTTGCATCTGTCCAGCTACTATCCACTGTAAGAAGTAGATTTTCTTCTTACAACTACTTATCAATAAATTAACTTAATCAAAATTTTTCTTTCGAAAGTGCACCAAACTAAAGAGCTGTATTGGATTGTCTTTAGTAGTATGAAAAAGCAGCTGCTCTGATAGCTCAAAAGACACCCCTAACGCCTCTTTCTTACCTCTTTCTCTTTTCACTCAAACTGCTGGTAGGTGATTAATGCATTTTTTAAAAAATAATTTAAGTTACTTATCAGTAAAATCAACGGTAATATGTTCAAAATTGTTGTTGTAATATAGTTTTTCTCACATCCACATTTATCTGATATAAAACTGTCGGATCTGTCCAAATCCCTGATGCTGAAGTGTCTGTAGTTTGTTGTATGTACATCCAGTGCACTTCTCATAGGCAGAGCGGTCTCAGTCTCTTCACCATCCTTACATTTTGGCACCCCCACAGTATCCCGCTCTGCAAGGGGTGTCAACAACACCACCCTGTGTCACCTTTGAGCCACTTACATGGAAAAATAAGAGAGCCGTGCTCTAAAATGACAACATTTACATTAAACCCAAGCTGCTATTTCTTTCCAAATGTGTCTCACAAAAAATTCATACTTGTCATGCAAAATGTATTAGCGTTCTTTTCCATAGCCGAGCCCCAAATGGCTGCAGAGTGAATAAGAGATGAGGCTTAAATGTTTGCCGCCACCTGCCTGACACTTTCCATCACATCAGCAGAATCACGCTTAGTGTGTTTGTGTGCGACAGAAAAAAAGTGAGCATACATGTTTGTGTGCATGCACGAGCCTTCCCGTGTTCCTGTTGGTGTGAGTTTGTGTGAGCATCTGGGAGTAGAGGGTTGTTATACACTCTGCTGTGGGTGTAATGAGCCATGCATGTCGTTAGTGTGCGTTAAGTGTGGTGTCTTTAGAGAGTTGTTAGAGCATCGGTGTACAATTTAGGGCCCTCAGATATAAGATACACACTGGAACCACATGTTTCCTTCCACGCAACATTAAAGGGACGAGCTATGTTGAATCCTACCAATGCATGGGACATGTAGGATGTCAATTGTTACAACATTACATGTCATGTTTTTTCAATTAAGTTTACAATTAAGAAGTAATTTACATTTTCTGTTGAGGCACAAAGAAAAACTTCCACATAGCAGGAGATTTGGCACCCTGTCAGACAACCAAAAGAAGCATTGATTTAAAAAAAAAACCGAGAACAATACAAACACATTTAATGCAAAAAGAGATCCACTAGGTTCGAGGTTGGATGAAAAAATACAGCATTATGGAAAGGAGTCTGTATGACTGTATTAACTAATGGATTTTAATTGGTGGAAATGTTGAAAAGATTAAAGTTTCTCAGTGTTTTGCTGATACTCTTCCTTTAAGCAACATATATCTCGTAACTCAACTCATATTCGGCCCCTGTGAAATGAATCTAACAAAATATTGTCTTCCATCACACTTTATCTTCACCTTAGTTCCTGCCATGATCACATCCTACCCCAACACCACGCTAGCTACGCAGGGGGAAGAGAAGAAGATGAGCTGCACTGCACACGGAGAGAAACCCATCATGGTGCGCTGGGAGAAGGAGGAACGCATAATCAACCCCGAGACCAGCCGCTATGTGGTTTCTGTCAAGGAGGTGGGCGATGAAGTCATCTCCACGCTGCAGGTAGGAAGCTTTGCTCACAGGCATATAGTCCGAAGCTTTGAGCTTGATATGGTGGTGTCTGGCAAATATGGCAAAGTGCTCACTCTAAGTAAATGTTTATAACACAGGGTGTTTATTCTTTGCTTGAGTGGCTGGTAAATAATAAATGGCCAGAAATTAAAAGCATAACGACCTCTCCAGGCACCACTACACCACTGAGTATATGACATATACAAGCAAATGATTTCCTCTCTGTCCCATATTTCATCTAAATCTGTTGTACCCAAAGATAGTTTATATAAAGACTGGATGGTATATACTGTACAGTCTGTGTAGCTACGTACGTAAAACCTTCCACAACGATGGGCTCCGAGGGTATCTGAGAGGTTACTGTTAAAAGGAGTTTTGTGGAAAACTCAAAATTTTTTTTGTGTTTTGTTATTTTTCTGGACTACAACATACTCTCATTTTGTCAGATATCTCAATCTCTTAAATATACGAAGGTCACAAAATGGCTTTGTCAGTTCGTGTCAACTCGCCCTTTTTTAAAATGCGTATTTTTCTTCCCCAATCAAAAATTATTTATCAAGTAACAGCATTGTCTACAGTTCGGAAGCCAACTTTACAGTTTGGGCCTGAATGATTAGCAACTGGGGACAGATAAGTACTTGATCTACAAGGTGCTCATCAAGGATTTGTGTTAGATATAAGTAAGCAGAAATGAGGAAAAAAGAAAGAAAGAGTGTTTTTGTTTGATTGTTTGATTTCTTCTTTTAGTATTAAAGCTATTTCAGAAATGTTTGTCTCCCATTTCCATTTTACAACTTGTATCGGGATCAGTGCACTACATTTTCAACTTTTAAAGTTTATATAGTACATTTATAGAATTGATCACAATATGTTTGCCCTTCATTGAAAAAGAAGGCTTTTGCAATGGAAGCTGTTGATTTGGAAAAGAAGAAAGGAAAAATATGTATTTAAGAGGACGGAGACACTACATATGAATAGGGTATAAATTTTAAGAAATTTGTGAAATACAGTGAATAGCCTAATCACTGTGAAGCTCTCGCAGGTTATAATTACAATGATTATATTTTATGTTAGATGGTTGACATGACAGAGCATACCTATGATTATCACTATTTTGTCCATTCAAGATCACTAACAGGCCAGCGGCCATCAATGGAATACTATCTTTTACACCAGTTAATTTCCGTCATTATCTCATCCCTCCGCATCCATCAGATCATGCCAACAGTGAGGGAGGACTCTGGCTTCTTCTCCTGCCATGCCATCAACTCATTTGGTGAAGACAGAGGAATCATACAGCTCACAGTTCAAGGTACAACCACACCCAACCATACTGTTCAAAGAACAGAAAAATTGCAGATCCTGAACACATCTTTTTAGTTCTCTCACTGGTTGCAGTAGATGGCAATTTGTGATTCGTGTTGTGTTGATACATTTCAAAATAACAGTGTTATTCTATGTGCCTTCTAGAGCCACCAGATCCTCCAGAGGTGGAGATCAGAGAGGTGAAGGACAGAACAATTGCACTGCGTTGGACTATGGGTTTTGATGGCAATAGCCCAATCACAGGCTTTGATATTGAGAGCAAAAACAAATCAGGTACATGAAAGCTCATTTAGATCCATGACTACATGGTGTGTTAGTAGTTTCCCACAATGGACATTAGTTACTTCATATAGCACAGCATAAAAGCTGTAAGCCAGTAAAGCAAAAATAAAAGAAGCAATTTGGGACAAGTATAATTCCTGCATTCACTTAGTGTCAGCACTGTTATTTTAATAGAGCTTTTCCTGATGCACTTAGCTTGATTTGACCTCTCCTCTGACTTCAGTAGCCCCAATAAACCTTGGTCTTTCCCTGCACAGCCACCTGGGACACTGCTCAAAAGACCAAAGATGTCTCTCCTCAGCTCAACCAGGCCACCATCATCGACCTGCACCCCTCCTCCACTTACAATATCCGCATGTTTGCCAAGAACCTCATTGGCAAGAGCGAGGCCAGCAATGAGCTCACCATCACCACTGACGAAGCAGGTAAGAATGAATGGCTGTGCCTTCCTGTCCATGAACACAAATACGGGCTGTGCTGTTCTCTGTACAGAACGACATGATGCATGCATGTGGTTTTAGAAGTACATAAATTCATAGTTGCAGTAAATCTGATTTGTTAAAAACATTAAGGCATCAGTCAGAGGTAAGCATGTGTGTTGAACAAAAGACACGAGGCAAAAAGAAGGAAATGAGCCCAGAGACATCAGCCTACTGGCTCTGTTGCATTATTGAACACACGCTGACCCTGTGCTAAAAGCAGAACTTTTCAATTAGCGGCCTCAGTAGTAAATGTCACACTACAGTCAATAGACTGAGGCTGAACCCCTTTTGCAAATTACCCCCCTATCCCATCATCTGACCCTACTGTCAGCCCCCACAGAGCACTTCTTCTCACCCTCAGCAGCCACTAATAAATACAGCCATCGCATTTGTCCACAGACTGACTTAATCTAATCTAATCTTTGAGAGTTTTGTAAAATGTGTTGATGATCTGATCTCAGCTCCTGATGGACCACCTCAGGACGTGCAGCTGGAAGCCCTCTCCTCTCAGAGCATCCGAGTCTCGTGGAGGGTAAGTTCATCTAACCATGAATGTGAGGCACGACTTTGTTTGGCAACAGCATGTTTCTAAGATTGCTCCTCCTGAATAACTGCAAGTCTTAAATTAACTTTGTGTACATGGTGACAGCATTTGTTGTCAGTCAATAAATGTTTGGGCATTTTAAATGTGGTGTTATCAATTTTCACATACACATCAGTAGCAGGTGGTGGTTGAAGCAGAGTCTGAAGCATAAATTTGTGTACAAGCCTGAGGTGGCTGTGGTCCCAATGATCTGGAATAAGAAAATAATCCAAAATAATCTCTTAAATAGTGATTTCTGAAGAATTTAAGAGAAGAAACTGACAGGCTGTAATAACAGACTATAACTTACTCCTTTCGACTGATGACCGCACTAAGTCATAAAAGCTGAAATACATTTGCTTTGCTATAATTCCTTCAACTCCACTTTTTTTCAGAACAAAATATTGTACTTTTTGCTTAAATACATTTGTCTCACAGCTTTAGTTACTATATACTTAACAAAAGACCATTTTGACATAAACAATGTATGGAGCTTAGGAAATGTTCATGTTCAACTATCTGTGATAATTGTTTAGGTTAATTTTTCATGCAGAAAAAACAGAAAAGCATCATTTGACACAGTCACATTGTAAAAGGTCTGAACTTGCAGCCGTCTCTCTAATCACTTTTGTTCAAGTTTGCGATTTGATTTCAACAAACATTTTCATGTGGTTTCCCTTAGATCAGAGATCCTCCTCTGAGATTCTGAGTCAAACATCTGAAAAAACAAATGAATAATCATGACTTACAGCCTGACATCTAACATTAATGATGATAAGCTCCACCTCCATTTATAACAATTGCATTTTCTTTGTTATATTTACACAACTACATACATAATGGGATAAATATAACAGTTATTATAACAGTGTCACTGGGGACAGTTTGCATTGCATGACATGGGAGGGAGTATCTGTTAGATGTTAAAATATTTTTGCTCCATTAAAGCCTCTGAATACTTAAAATGAGACTGACCTGACTGACTGGAG
This sequence comes from Odontesthes bonariensis, assembly GCF_027942865.1. Classification (NCBI taxonomy): domain Eukaryota; kingdom Metazoa; phylum Chordata; class Actinopteri; order Atheriniformes; family Atherinopsidae; genus Odontesthes; species Odontesthes bonariensis. The sequence goes on along the minus strand of NC_134521.1, from coordinate 17,813,646 downwards.
TTGCAGAGAACTTTCACTGTCTTCTGAACGATGCTACCAGAGACTTGTTGTACAGTACATGGCTCTGCATTCACTGATGAAGCAAAACATATTCCTTTAACTCTAGAGAACGTAATGATTCAGAGATCCTGTTGTTCTTATAAATGTTTGCTGAGAGGACATTGTTGAAATCTGCCATCTCTCCTTCAAATGTTCAGAACACGCTAGCTTAACTCCGAAGCTAAGGGAAATGTGGAAAGTTGTGAGCAACACATTTGGTCCAAAAAGCTATCAGTTGACGTGAATCTTAACTGAAAAGCAGTGCTGAATGTGAGGTTGACTGATCACAAAAACAAATTAGTCCAAATGGAAATATATTGAGCAATGAGCCACAAGGACTTCAGTGATTCAAATCATTTTACTTTTGACCAGTGGGCACCACTGTTTGCACAACTTACTGTCAGTTTATCTGAGCACCAAACATAATTTCCTAACCTAGACACATACTAAATGAACTAGTCCTTTCTATGTGTACCTGCTCACTCCTGTGTGTTGGCCATATTTATCATTCAGATCTGTTTGGTGATTATTCATGGTCCCATTCCAACAGAACATATCAGGAGCATGGATAGGAAACAAAAGTGTTACAGAAAATTATAGGTGTAATTGATAGGATTCTCTCTTAAGTCAGGTTTGTAGTAAACAGAGGAAGTGAGTGAAGAGGGACACTCATCCCCATTGGCTCACATATTCTCTCCGATTCCTCTGCTAGGCGCCTAAGAAGCACCTCCAGAATGGGGCCATCAAAGGCTACCAGGTGGGCTACAGGGAGTACAGCTCAGGTGGAAACTACCAGTTCAGTGTGATTAGCGTGGAGACCACAGGGGACAATGCAGAAAGCCTGGTGCTAGATAACCTGAAGAAGTTCACCCAGTATGGAGTTGTGGTGCAAGCCAGCAACAGTGCAGGAACGGGGCCGTCTTCAACAGAGGTGGCTGCTACCACACTGGAGGATGGTAAGAAAGACAAGGTTTTTTTCACACTGAGGGAAGATGTGCCTTACATGTTAAATTTGTTAGCCAAGTATTTTTTGATACAACAAAAATTCTGAACATAACATACAATACAGATACATTTGGAGTCTGCACAATAATGACACTGCTGTAAACATTCCAAATGAGGCAGAAAGCACGGTTTAACACATTTGTGATACATTTGTGAGGATCTATCACAGCCTAGTGGACATCAGAGTGTATTGCTGTGTGTTGCCTGTCCTTTAGTGTCCTCTGAGGGTTTGTCACAGCTTTCATGGTTCTCCTCCCTCAGTGCCGAGCCGCCCTCCAGAGAATGTCCAAGCCATCGCCACGTCTCCAGAGGTCATCTCTCTGTCCTGGCTGACGCCTCCCAAAGACGCTCTGAACGGCAACCTGCTGGGCTTCAGGGTCATCTACTGGGCCAACTTGCCTGATGGAGGTACATAGGTTTTAAATAAAAAGACCATGCCTAGAAATATGCAGTTTGCAATCAAGATGTGATTAAAAGCTGCTTGATTACATTTTGGCAGCAGTAAAAGTAAATAAAACAACATCTTTGTAACATCATTGCATTTTGGAACCTGAGTAACGTCTTCTGCTGACCAACTGCATGGCTGTGTGGAAGTCAGACAGCATGGCGTGGCACTGTCACATGCCGGGTTTCTGTTAGTGGGATTGGTTGTGACAGTGTGATTACCTTTGCCCCGTGCACTGTCACATCATGTCAGCTTCCCTTTATAGCATGAATGTTTCAGACATGACAGCCAGAGCTTGTTTGCATGGTAACAGTGGCCAAATACTCGTAGTTTCAATCAAATATTTGGCTTGTGTTAGATGCAAAGATAATATTCACATGTCTTAATATTTGGCATTTAGTATCTTTCATATATCTATGGCAATAAAACTGTTAATTGTTCCAAAGCAATCAGTTCTGAACAAGTGCAGTTTGTCAGTATATTCTCACTGACCAGCAGAGGGAAATACAAGCCCTATCTAACTGCAGTGGTGCAGTTTGTGTCATTTTTTTTTAGATCCACTCACTGATACCAATTTTTAATTTGCATCCAATCACGTAATGTACTGTAGATGTGATTAACAAAAGACCATACAACATTTAATTTAATTCTATTGCCTCCCAGGAATTTCCTCTCCCAGAAACAAAAGTGACAGTTTTGTCAGAGCAACAATCCAAATACCCAAACTCCACATTTGACAAGACTAATATGACAAAGGAAAGCAGCAAATCATCACAGTATCTCCAAAAGTTGAGCTTTTTTGTTTGGAAAATGTTTCAGTTAATCAAATAATTATTTAGAGTTACAAGTAAAATATAGTTTACTTAAAGTTGCAAAAATCCCCCCAAAAATTACTAAAATTCAGCATTGAATTAGCTAACTGTCTGTCAATACATAAGCATAAGAAACTCACATAAACATCTACAGAACCTCTGAAGTGAAGTTATAAGAGTGACAGCAGGGAGAGGACAACATTGTGACAAAGGGATGCAGACACTGAGCAGTGACACAGTGAGACATCATTCATTCAGGAGCTAACAGCTGAAGGACAGCAGGTTGCCTATCAAGGCCGACCTCAACAGCAGACCTTGGATGCAGGATTGTTTAAACTTTGTGATTGAATTCTTTGGATATGACCTGCGTTTTGACCTGTGTTTATGATATCCTGTTGTGGATGCATGATTCAGCAGATGTGTGCAGTCCTGGACTGCTGTTTTGATTGATCATTTTGTCTCTCTCTTCTCCCTTTCTGTCCCTTCTCCCTTTCCGTCTCCCTTTAGAGCTTGGAGAGATCAGGAACGTGACAACCTCGAAGCCCTCTCTGGAGCTGGATGGGCTGGAGAAATACACCAACTACAGCATCCAGGTGTTGGCCTTCACCAGAGCTGGTGATGGTGTTCGTAGTGAACAGATTTACACCCGCACTAAGGAGGACGGTAAGAAGATGAATTGACCTTTCACAAAGAAAATGAATGAAAATAAACATGAGAGAGCTGTCAGATTACTCTTGTCAAAACGAGCCTTTGTCGATTTACCGAGTTGTTAAGATTTGTACTGAATCCAAATTTGATTCATGGAATGTCAGTGTCTCTCCTCTTTACATTATATGTCAGCATCTCCAATGTTTTCTAATGTTACAAAAATGATCCGACATCTTATCTCGTGAGTAATGATGCTGGTGGAATTTATTGCAACCAATTCATGTTGTGCTTTCAGTTCCCGGGCCTCCGGCTGGTGTGAAGGCAGCGGCTGCTTCCAACTCAGTGGTGTTCGTGTCCTGGCTGCCTCCGCTCAAAGTTAACGGCATCATCAGAAAATACACTGTTTTCTGCTCCAACCCACACCCTACGGTAAAACACACACTCAAAAATATAACCCTTTTGTTTAGCTTTGATAAATGTTTGAATTGGATGATTTCAGAGGGAAATAATTGCAGGGCATCTTAGTGGGCTCACATTGGTTATGAAGCAGTTTAAAGCAGATGACAACAATAGTGTTTGTATCTTATATTCTAACTCAATTTAGTTCGCCGCATCTCATCACAGCATCTTTGATCTTTTTTTGGTTATCTTTTGAAATTCACTACAATCAGACTTATAGGACTCACATTCTGAATGTCCCTTGCCTCCTCTTCTCTAGGTGAGTAGTGAGTTTGAGGCAGCACCCGATGTGTTCTTCTACCGCATCCCCAACCTGAGCAGGAACCGTCAGTACAGTATCTGGGTGGTGGCCGTCACTGCTGCAGGCCGTGGTAACGCCAGCGAGATCATCACTGTCAAACCCATGGCTGAGGGTAAAGCTTCTCTAACTTGTATGGCACTGTTGTTCAGTAAAATTATGTTAATGCTTTACCAGTTTGTCATAGCTCGGTGTTCTCTGAGCTGAATTCAAACAGGATCCCCTGTTGGGGCCCCATCTGGCTGGTCTCAGTATCCCTTCATAATAAGACAAGTATCAGAGGATCAGCTGAATGCAAATAACTAAAAACACATGGCCCTGTCAACACTTTACATGCTTGGTTAGAGCTGATAAGCAGATCGCATATGCTGATAGATCCTGTGGTGTCTGGAGTCAGGACCCACAGCTCCTATCAGGACATTCACATCCTGCCAGAGATTCAGGTGATGGATGACCTCTCCTCCCTGCTCCATTGTTCAGATACAGACAAAACACCATCACACTGTGGCCCACCGAGTATGCGGCCTTGACTCAGTTAGCTCTAGGGTTAGAGAGTAGAAAATACAAAGATTTTATGAATCAAGAATTATAAAGAACTTATATTAACCAGGTGATGCTAATCATTTCTCAATCATCCATTCAGCGTAACGTATCTTCTCTGTTGCTTGACGAAAAATGTGTGCTAATTCATTTTGCAGCCCCGGCTCGAATCCTGACCTTCAACAGGACAGTTACAACCCCTTGGATGAGAGACATCGTGTTGCCTTGTAAGGCTGTTGGTGATCCATCCCCAACCATCAAATGGCTGAAGGAGATGTGAGTAAAATTTGAAAACCGTACAAACACAGCGTGGTTTCTTACACAAACGCAATTCTGAAAAAAAGCTGGGACACTGTGAAAAGTGTAAATTAAAACTGAATGCAATGATTTGCAAACCTCATAAACTAATTTCATTCATAGTAGAGCACAGATAAAAATACATCTAATGTTGAAAATGAGAAATGTCAGGTTCAAATACCTACAAATTTGTAAAGAAGAGAGAGAGAGACGTTTAGGATTTTTAACTCATGAGGAGGGCGTTAAAGAGACACTTCATTACAATCTCCAAACCCGCTCTGGAGCATCTCTGCACGCCTCCTCAATTTTATTAGGAAAATGGGTGTATACAAAAAGCAAACAAAGGAAGGGTATCCAGTTTCAACCTGGACCAGGCCACATTCCTAACAGTAAAATTTACGACCTTAACACAAATGAGCAAAGCACAACTTTGCTTACAACTCTTGATCAATACAAAAGACAGAGTATATATGGGATAACTAACACAACATGCATTTACAACTCAACAAGAAATTTTACTGTTTCATGAAATGATCTCAAAGTGAATTTGATGCATCAACAAGTGCCAAATAAACACTTTGACAGAGCATCAAATGGTTGGAAAAGTAAGTGGTACTAAAAATTAGCAGCTAAAGCAACATGTTGCAACTAATTAGGTTAATTGGCAACAGTTTAGTAACATGATTTATGAGGTTACACAAACTGCAAAAAGAACTGCATGTACAAACTGTAGCACAATTTCAGAATGTTTCTCGATGTAAAATTGGGAAGACTTTGAATATTTCATCATCTACAGTACATATTATCATCAAAAGATTCAGAGAATCTGGAGACATCTTTCTGCATAGAGGGACACACAATGCATCATTGTGCACAAGCTATTTTTATTATGCTTTAATTCTTTTATGTCCACTGTTTCGTGTTGTTGAGTGTCTGCTATATGTTGAGCCACACCTAAGGTGATGTTCTGTCGTGACAGACATTAAAATTTTTACTAATTTTGACTAATTCATTTTGGATGTCCGTGGTGCTCAGGCAGCTCTGTATCAAAAACAGATTGGATCCTGTCCTGGAATGTCCCTGCATGGGTTTCAGGAACACTTCCAGAAATCATTGTCTCTGAACACAGCTTATCTGTGCCATCCACAGATGCAGGTTAAAGCTCTAACATGCCAAGAAGAAGCCATTTGTGAACATGATCCAGAACACTGCCATCCTCTCTGGACCAAAGCTCATTAAAAATGGACTGAGGCAAAGGGAGACACTGTTCTGTGGTCAGACAAATTAAAATGTTTAATTCTTTTTGGAAATCACTAACGCTGCATCCTCTGGACTAAAGAAAAGAGGGGTCATCTGGCTTGTTATCAGCTCTAGGTTCAAAGGTCTGCTTCTCTGATATCTGTACATTAGTGCCTATGGAACTCGTAACTTGCACATCAGGAAAGGAATTATCAGTGCTGAAAGGTTTATACAAGTTTTAGAGCAACATATATTCCAATCAACACAGTCATAAACCACATGACTCATATCAGATTAGAAAGGGACAACACTCATCTCCCAAAGGTCCTCAGTAATGTGAGACAAAGGTCCAAAAGAGAGGATGCTACAGAGTGGTAAACATTGCCCTTTCCCTACTTTTTTGAGACGTGCCGCTGCCATCAAATTCAAGATGAGCTAATATTTTTCACAAAAAGTAAAATGTATTAAATTCAACATTTGATATGTTTTGTATGTTCTCGTATGAATAAAACATCTGTTTGAGATATGCACATCACTACACAGTATCCCAGCTTCTTTGGAATTTAAGTTGTAGATTAGTATATGAAAAAACATTTTTTTTTTTTCTCAAACCAGTAGGCTAACTATTAACACATTTGTGTAACAGCAATGGAACCCCTGCACCCGTTGTGATTGACAGCAGGCGTAGTGTCCATGGAAACGGTAGCCTTGTTATCCGTACAGTAAAAGCAGAGGATTCTGGGAACTACACTTGTGTTGCCAGTAATAGCTTCGGGTCGGACAAGATCGTCCTCAATCTGCAAGTTCAAGGTAAGACTTACACCATGGCAACATTTCTGTTCCAGCCCTCACTGACATAGATGCAGATGATCTTTTCATGTCTAGATTTTTCACTGAAATTAATTTTTGTTTTTTGTGAGCTTTATCTGCTTTCTTTCCTCCAGTTCCACCGGACCAGCCTCGCCTCACTGTGACCAAGACAACCACCACCTCAATCACCCTCTCCTGGATCCCTGGAGACAACGGAGGCAGCTCCATAAGAGGTCAGACAAAATCCGATAATTCGTTTTCAACATCCAGATTCAACCAGTTGACTGACAGTTGCGTGCCCACTGTGCTGTCACCAGGCTACATTCTGCAGTATTCAGAGGATAACAGCGAGCAGTGGGGTAATTTTGCCATCAGTCCCAGTGAGCGCTCTTATCGGTTGGAAAACCTCAAGTGTGGTACCTGGTACAAGTTCACCCTCACCGCCCAAAATGCAGTGGGTCCTGGACGCATCAGTGAGATCATTGAAGCTAAAACACATGGGAAAGGTAGAACCTAAGTTTTCTTTTGACTTGATGTTCTGTGATTAGGACTGATAACTTAAATTATTGTCAAACTATCCTCTTGTATTCACAAATCTGTATTGTTTACTTAGTTTTTTAACTTTTAACTTGAATTTTCGAAGAAACTTTATTGAAATGATAAAACTTGGCATGTTTTCTTCAACTATTTATCAGTGAGAATGAAGTAATGTAAGGAATACATTTACAAAAAGTTAGTTTTGTAACTGCTTGAAATCATTTCCTTTTCAATAGGTATAGAGAGACTTTGTCCTTATGTGGTAAATAGTGACAATAAATCGCTACAGTGCCTTCTGAATCACCTCAGGGAATCTTACTTTATCCTACACTTAAAGGTCTTCAGTCACCTTTCAGCACATGTGCTGGTATGAATTGTGCGTTTTTGCCCCCTCAGTGAAAGAGAACATCTGTCAAAGAATTTGTTAAAGACAACCACAAGCTTAAAGTGGAAAAGCTCCGATTTTTTTGGTCAATCTCAAATTATGCAGGCTACAGTGTGCATGTTTGTCCTGAGCTGGCCTTTTTTGTGCATTACTCCTCTGTGACAATAACTACTTTTCGGAATGGTGATCGTCAGCTTTATTCATTCATTCTTACTGTGTTTAAACAGAACCACAGTACTCTAAGGAACAAGAGCTCTTCACCAGTATTAATGCCACTCGGGTCAAGCTCAACCTAAACGGCTGGAATAATGGTGGATGCCCAATCACCTCCTTCACTCTGGAGTATCGGCCTGTAGACTCGCCCACTTGGACCACAGCGCAGCGCACATCTCTTACCAAGAGCTACATCCTGTACGACCTGCAGGAGGCCACCTGGTACGAGCTGCAGATGAAGGTTTACAACAGCGCCGGCTACGCTGAGAAGAGACACAAGTTTGCAACGCTCAGCTATGACGGCAGTGAGTTCGTACAATAGCAGGAGAACAAATGTTTGGACAAACCTACCAAATCTTTGGTTTTGTGGTTATAAGTCTTAAAGCCTGCTATTTCTCATGACACCATCACTTGACCTCTTCACAGGTACCATTGCTCCTTTGGTGAAGGCACCCAATGTGAGTGAGGATAACTCTGGTGGCGGTGAAGGTTTGAAGATGATGGTGACCATTTCCTGTGTGTTGGTGGGCATTGTTGTAATCTTCATCGGACTGCTGGTGCTGAGGAGGAGGAGGAGGGAACAGAGGCTCAAGAGGCTGCGAGGTGAGATAGGAGAGAGCTCAGTGATGGTCATGTGGATCCATGTTTGCCTTATTTCTCAAATCTAAAATTTTTCTGTTTGTTTTCCAGATGCAAAGAGTCTGGCTGAGATGCTAATGAGGTACGTGTTAATTTTCCCTAATCCAGTTATCTAAGTATGTATGAACAGTTTGAGCAAAATTACTTATCCAGATATTAAATTTAGTTTTTGTTTTGGTGTTTCTCAGTAAAAACACGCGTCCAGCAGAGCCAATCAACAAACAGCAACAGACGCTCCGTATGCACATCGACATTCCCAGAGCCCAGCTTCTCATTGAGGAGAGGGACACCATGGAGACTGTCGGTAAGCAACCCATTAGCACAGAACAGCCACTGTACTAAAGTCACTGCTCAAAAGAAGGGGCTGACTTTGTGCCTGTCACTGTCCCACAGACGACAGATCCACAGTGTTACTCACCGACAACGACTTTGGGGAGACACAGAAACAGAAGTCTTCTACAGTCACCCACACAGTCCATTACCAGTCGCTCTCCCAGGCCACTGGTCCACTGGTAGATGTATCTGATGCCAGACCAGGAACCAGTAAGTCCAGTACGGACTCTTTTTTTTTCCAACTTCATAACATGTAAAAATACCTCTGGTTGTGGTTTTGTTACCCCAGCAGTTTGTCCTCTTGTCTTTGACATTAATCTTCCTTCGCTAACCTTTTAACTGTAATTTCTGCTGCAGGCTTTGGAAACTGCATAAAGTTTAAAAACTCTGATCACTGTAACACTTATCCTACACATTATATCCAACTTCATTTTATGACTGCTGTTATGACTGCTGTTATGACAGGGAAGATGTTTTTAAGCTGGTATAAAATAGAAACTGCTTTCTATTGTGTTAATAAGCAACACTGCAACAACTTCAACACTTTCATAAAATCCATTCCAAGTTAATTAGTATTAAGTTTAGTCCCTTCCACCCTTTCAGCTCATATAAACACCCTGCACTCTCCTACTTATTCTCAGACCCCACTGCCCGCCGCACAGCCAAAGCTGGCCCAGCTGCCCGCAACCGCTACGCCAGCCAGTGGACACTGAACCGCCCCCACCCCCCTGTATCCTCCCACACTCTCAGCACTGACTGGAGGCTGCCCACACCCAGGGTTGCAGGTTCAGTTGACAAGGAGAGTGATAGCTACAGCGTCAGCCCATCTCAGGACACAGGTAAACAACATAAGGCTCATTGTAACACCATGTCTCTAATAACAAATCAGCTGTCTTAACCTTAACTTTAACAAAATTACATCCCACTTATTCTGCTACTAACTCGTGGAACTAATCCTCCCACTAACTCCGCACAATGTCCAGACCGAGCACGGAGCAGTATGGTGTCAACAGAGAGCGCCTCCTCCACCTATGAGGAGCTTGCAAGGGCTTACGAGCACGCCAAGATGGAGGAACAGCTCCGCCACGCCAAATTCACCATCACCGAATGCTTCATCTCTGACACTTCCTCAGAGCAGATGACGGCAGGCACCAACGACTACACCGACAGCCTGACTTCAAGCACACCGTCCGAATCAGGCATCTGCCGCTTCACTGCTTCCCCACCCAAGCCTCAGGATGTCAGCAGGGTCATGAACATGGCCGTGCCCAAGGCCCATAGACCGGGTGAGGCCAGACTGTCCATTGACCACAGCTCTGTCTACCTGAAAGCCAACAGCATGCTAACCTGTTGATCTATTTTCTGCTGATAAATCACTAAACCTTAACTACATGTCTGATTTTCACATCCTGTATTAACACTTAACAGGGAATCCAAATGAACTGTTACAGAACTTAATTAAGTGAAACTGATAGATGACGCTTATTTTTTCCCAATATGCCGCTTTGTTCTGTGACTGGCAGTAGTCTGTCTCTTACATCCTCCAAACACCTCAACATTTTTGCTGCCAGAGGCGAGTGGGAACTCTGACTTCCCTCTTTGGTTATCTTTGGTAACTCTGATATCTTTGGTTTGGAAAAGTCAAAGAAAACGTTGGAAAAAGTTTAGTTTCCTCATATGCAATGCTAGAAAGATTTTAAAAAATCCAACCAGTAAACAGTAAACACTAAAGCTTTTGTTTATTTTGATCTCAAGGATGAAAATTTAGTTATTTTCAGTCTTCCCACTTATGAGGTGCAGAATACAGTCCTAGTTTTCAGTGAGGTATATAAAGGCCAAGTTTGAAGTGCTGCAATAAATTTGAGGGTTTTTTTTATTTAATTAAAAAAAAATTTAAGTCTTAGAATCTGTCAAATGCAATCTAAACTAAACACATCAGCACACCAAGATATGAGTTGATTATTATTTCACATCAATGACTCAAAATAAAGTCAGCTTATTATTACTAGTGATATTAAAATATACAATAAAATTTGAGTTATTATATCACAAAGGACTGATCTGAACACACTGTAGATCCAAATACTGTCAAAGGACAAATGAGGAAAAATATGAGATTTTATTATACATTAAAATCTTGTAGAATAAATAGTGAAAGCAGCAATAGTGAGCAGATATACTCAGTGCTGTCAGATTTTCTTAAGCATATGCCAAATACAGTCTCATGTTTAAAACGCTCTTTGTGTCTTTTAATCATATGAGATAAGAGATACATGTATTTCAACCAATTTTTAAATTACCTTGAGGAGAATGAAGAGGATTATTTTAGCTTGATAACAACATGACAGCTTGAACTAAAAAAAAAAAAGCCACATTTAAAGAGCTGGATTCAGATGGTGTTGGCAGGAATTTCTGCTTTGTTAGACTAACTGTGCGCTGTGTGTTGTCCTACAGGAGGCGAGCTGGTTCACCTTCCTCCATACCTGCGCATGGACTTCCTGTTAAACCGAGGCATGTCCTGCTCGGGCTCGTCCAGGGGGACAGCAAGCGGGGAGAGAGCAGCCATGGGTCAGGCCTGCCTTGAGCCCCAGAAAAGTCGCTCACTAAAGCGGCCCTCTCGCATGGCACCCCCAACACCCACAGAGGCCCCTCAGGCCAGCAGGGAACCAGTGGCCCAATGGCAGCCTGGCTCTGCAGCCACACTCCCCCACAGAGAGGGCTCAGAGCTGGCCCAAGCTGCCAAGCTCAGCACCTCCCAGGAGTCCCTGCTGGACTCAAGAGGACATCTCAAACAGAGCAGCAACCCCTACGCAAAGTCCTACACGCTGGTATAACAGCAGGGGCACCTAGGGCGGGACTAGAACTCACTCTAACACTGGACTTAACACTCAAGTGCAGTAAACTGACTTTCACCACGCAGTTCTGTATATACGTGCCTCCCCCCTTCAAGGGTGGGGTCACTTTTACTAATCTCCTTTTATTTATTTTAGAGTTTTCTTTTATCTCTTATTTGTATCTTTTGTTTGTTTCAAGTGAGAAAAAAAATCATTCATCAGAAATGACTCCAGCCGGAGCTTTGCCAAACTAATTGAGTAACAAGGGAGCATTATTTATTCTTAATTCTTTATAATTAATCAAGTGATTATTAATTGTTAGTTGTCAGCTATTAATGATCATTAATAATTGAGTCCCAAATGATCTATTATCACCATTACTACGATGTTTTCATAAGAACCAGGACATCTTTTTTATTTTTAATTTCCTGCAGTGGAAGATGACGATTTGGAGTCAATTTTTCCTATGGAATATCCTTCTGAAACACTGAATGAAACCTTGGAAGAATCTTGGAATGAAAGCAATTGACACCAGTCCAAACTTTTCAGCTGCTCTCAAATTGTTACTTTTTTTGAAGAAAAAAAAAAATCTATTTCCTATGGATGCATGGGGACTGACCAATTAAAAGACAATGAGGATTACGATCATGGCTGGACAGTCCAGTCGAGCATTTTGTCACTATGAAATGATCCAATGTGAAGATTTATTATTCTTATTACTATAAATATATATATAAAAAGAGAAATCACTTTTATTTGTGGATATTACAGGGAAGAATTGATTTGGTTAATAAAGTCCTTAGTCATGTTTGCACATATCTCGTTTTAATTAGGAAATGGAGTCTCTGTTGATCTCTCTGTGTCCCATTCTTGATGGTGCAATATGAAAAAAGATATGAAAAGTATATGAAAACTATTGATCTATACTGTACTGTAATGATGAAAAATAACTATGTTGTGAGTATACTTACAGGGCCGGACACACTCCAGCTTGTGTATTCAGGTGTAGTTTACCACTTCTTGTTTGCCAGGAAGGTAAATGATGTTAGCTAGAACAGGGAGGGTTTAGAGAACTAATGGTTTGCACTTCACAACAGCCTGACTCAAGTGTGTCCATATAGATCCCCCCACTCTCAGTGCACTAGGTAGTCTTCAGGGCTCTCACTCTCCTCAGTAGATTTACTGTTGCTGCATTGCAGTGATGCTCCACGACAGGGAAAAAAATAAAATAAAATGTGAGACAATCCAGCAGAGTCCCCCTTTCAAACCAAACCTATAATGTCTATGGGAAATATCTTTAAAAAAAAAAAATGTGGATATACATACAAAGTTGTTTTTTCTTCTGTCTGCCCTGGCCCATTTCTGTTTCCGTTTTTTTGAGTTAGCTTAAAGGGAGAAGAGTTTGATCCAAAACGCTGTGAGATCATTCTGTCAGTTTCTACGATTAGTTTCTATGATTAACTGTATTCATTCTGATTATACATTTTAACAAAAAAAATTATAAAAATGTCACTTTTTATTTTTAACATGAGTGTTCACCATGGTGGCACTGGAATAAAGAGAAACTAACACAAAGGTTCAAATTTAATTAATAAAATGGCTGTTCCCCAAAGTGTCCCGAGCAGTTTTGAAATGAGTGACTGATAGTGGTGTGGAAACTGTGGGTGGGTGGAGGCTCTGCTCTCTGGATGGTTGGCACATGAATCTGAAAGCAGAAGAAGACGATTTTTTGATGGAGTTCTCATCATGACAGATGAGACGTCAGCTGTCTCAGGAGCTATGATAATTATTTTTCTCCACGCCTGCAGGTGGCAGTGTTGCGTTGCTCGATAATCCATCTTTTTTCCATCCACTTCCAATCAAAGCTTCATCAGCCCGCACAGAGGGATGTGCCTCTCGGTGAGGTTCCAACAGCTTGACATTTTTCATCGGATACGAGCAAACTAAAGCAGCTTTTTTTTAATTCTATTTTTAAATTTCCTTCCCCTGACATGTTGAACCCGCTTAAGCAGAGGATTTAAAACTGACTAAAAAGCTACATTAGTATGAGGATGACATTTTTTAGATATCACAAATATCAAGCATTTTTTATGTTACAAGTAGCACAGGCAAAAATTCAGCTGCAGCATAAGACAAAACATTTCCACCTAACAAAGCCTCAGAAGAACAGAATTGAATGCAATTACAAATGTGCATTCTCTCTGTAGAACTGGAAACAGTTAAAGTGATAGTTTGTGACAGATACTCTGAAGGATAATTGTGGTCAAGTTGGAAATAGCAAACATCTCAAACGTTGCCCACCTGGTATCAACAAAATGTATCTCAGTTGCCCGGTTATATTACTTGTTGAGGAAAGTGGGAAACGCCAAACCAGTATTTACTCTTGCCCTCCGCTGTCCCAAAATTGCTTCACCGCTTCACGTTTTCACTTCTTTTGCCAATCTGATTCACGCAGGTATGAGCCACCATTTCTCAAATCAAACTTCTCAGAGAACACCATCTACAACCACGGATTCATCCACTTTCTTCTCATTTAACCTCTGAACTGCACTCTTAATTTGTTGATGGACCAGCTGTGCAAATAGATGTAAATGATTTATTCTAAGGAAATAAAAAAAATAATTCAATTGATAAAGTGATAGGATACTGATTAAAACATTATTTTTAATCTTAGAAATTATTGTTATTGGTACATTCTGCATTGGTACAGTACTGAACTGAACTGTACTGAACAGTCTGTGTCAGGGAAGTCATCGCCAATAACACACAGACAGAGACAGTTAAGCCTGAATTAGCTTTTTTTTTTTACCTTTAATTTGATAAAGTTGCTGTTGGTCTCTGTAAAAAGATTATCATTGCTGTATTAAAAAAAAAAAAAACTGGTATACAACCAAATCACCTCCAGGATTTATCTGTGTAGGAGAAGATGGTGAAGTTTTAAGTGCTGCAGACTCTACAAATCCTTTTGAGTGCATTTTTCATCCAAGCTGTAAAAAAAAAACATTCTCATAAAAGTAGGCAGTTACAGGGAAGATAAAAGTATGTAGTTGAGACTCTTAACATAATAGAATCGTCTTGAACCTGTTGATTAATTGAAAACTTTCCACCTGCCATCCTGTAGCTTCTGCCTGGGCCCCACATTTCCTGCCTGCTTAACAGTTTCCATGGTCTTATATCACTGGACGGGGGATTTCACAGGAAAGCACATCACTCAGCATGACAACTATACCTGCCCTCCATCTCCCAAGTCCACAGCAAATCAAGCGTGGTGACGGAGATAACTTGCTGCCAGACTTGGCAGTTAATGCTATCATAAATACGGTTCAGACTGCACTGAATGTTTTGCTACTGATGAGCCTGAGATGCACAAAGATATCCACGACACAACCTGGGAAATGATTCTGAAAAAGTGAAGCAAACATGCACATCCCAGCGCAGAATTGATGCATATTGCCTTCCGAAAGACGCCTGTCATTTGTTGAATTTCACATTAAACTTATCTGGGGAATCACTACAATATAGAACAGTGTTCTCACTGTTCCTCAACAAGCAAACACAAAGACAGCAAATATCAGGCCAAACTGAAATACAGGACATCAAATGGTGAATCAGTAAAGATTCTGTTCTGTAAGTGGCAGCTGACAGGTAATAGGTGTTCACACACTTTTCCATCGGTATAGGGACACTTCCTGAAGGCCTTTAAGCCCAAAGTTATTTTGTCATTTGAATGCATGAAAAATCTTAAGGATTAAACTGTGCTAACTATAGTAAATGATTAAATAAAAGTTACATTATAAAAATGTTTATTGCTTTAGCTGTCTAAGAGAATGAGACAGATGTTGGCGGTCACCTTCACACGTTGCACAGAGTTCATTTCAGAGTGAAATAACAAAGTGAAACACTCCTTGATATTGTCTTTATTTATTTCTCTGTTTGTGTAAGCATATGTGCAGGCTTGCATGCATAAGTCTGTGAGCTTGTACAGTAAACACATGTGAGCCAATTCAATGACACTGTTCTAATCACGTTTGAACAAAAGCAATGAAACACAGAAAAATGGATTTAAATTAGCATTTTCTAAACAATTTCTAAATACACACAACTGAGAGAGATTCATGTGATCTGGAGGAAATGGGTGACAAAGAGGAGACCTTTGATGTCCAAACACTTATTAGATATACTAGTTTGATATCAAAAGCATTGTAGAACGCACCAACAACAGTGTGGAAGGGTTTTATCCAGCCAGACCATCAGAGAGCCAATGAAAATCTTTGGATATGAAAGATTAGAATCTTTTGTGACTGACTTTCTGTTCCTCTCAAAGGATTAATTTTTCAACCATTTATGAGTAGGCGTAGTTAAGTTTGTTGCTTGAGTGGGTAAATTACACTGAACGTGACATAACACTTCTCATACTGAAGCTCTACTGCAGCTACATTGTGAAATGTCACTGATGTGGGAAAAAAAAGCACAAAATAACACAAATTAGAGGAAAAATATCTATACATACACCAAGAATTCAATCATCTACTATTTCATATATGGTAAATAAATCATAAACAATAATTAATAATCATCATTAATTAGTAATTATACACAGACTTTCACAAACATATTATTCAGGGATTATTCCCTCCCTTCTTTCATCACAGTTCATGACGGTGCAATTTGACATGCAAAACCAGGACCACATCATGTGTCTGACTCCTCTGACAGCGTCCACTCTATGACTTCACATCCTGCTTCTTTTTCTGGAATTTCCTGAACTGAGACTGGATGGCCACAGCAGCCTTCTCCGTCTCTGGATTGTCCATGTCAATGTCGAAGTCCTCCGGTTGGTCGTTCTTCTTTTCATCTGGGAGAAGAAGAAGGGAACGGGTGAAAGGACAGGAATATTCAGCCTGTTTTATGGCCATTGCATGCATGCCGGGTGCCCATCCTATTGAACAGGTGACGATGAGTTGAGTGGAAAAAAAAAAAAAAATAGAAAAACTCAAACACTCAGTCTTTTAAATCTTTGCCTGCTGATGGACTCAGCTGATCAGTGGCAAAATATGTTGGGCAGTCACTTCACATGCAAAAAAGATCATTCCTCAGGTGAGAAAATAGTGACAAAGTAAATAACTCTGTAACTTTATAAAGCATTCACTTGAAGATCTATACATTTTTTTAGGTCTCATGTGTTTTAGATGGAGTAAATTTACTCCTCGTTGGCCTTATTCTGAGCAGCTGTGAGCTCGGCTCCCCATTCAGAAAACAGAGTTCTCAGATTGTCTACAGCAGGTAAGACTCTCACTACTCACACATCAAACAACCCAGCTTAAAAAACATGGATTGCTAGATATCCCAGATATCCACAGGTAGGACAACCCTACTGTGGGTCGCATTTTCTGATGGAAAAGGATAACCTGTCCCAGCTTTTTCCTGCTCAGGGTCAAAGTGGGGCTGAAGTCAGTCCCAGCTCTCATTTGGCAAGAAGGGGCAATACCCTAGTGAGGTCACATGGAGACTAAGCAGACAATTTACAATGTATACTCACATCTACAGGCCGAACATGCATGTGTTTGGACTGTGGGAAGAAACCTGAGCATCCTGTGAAAACCAACCAAGGGATGTTCACAGGGAGAACATGCAGATTTAAGATGAGATTAAAACCAGGAACCAGGAGGAGGTGAAGCGACAGTTAAAAAAAAATGGACCACAGTGCAGGTAGAGCTGCAGCCTGCACACGAAAGATGGCAGGGGTTGATGATGGCTGCACTATAAAGCAAGATTGCTTTGTTCTTTACTGAAAAGTTAGAAAAGGTTACAATTATAATCCATGATTAAAAAATAAAAGAAAAAAAAGAAAATGTTGTAGTCACCAGTAAAAGGATTGATGGCTAACCGTTTTAAAATTTAGCTGCTGCATTTTGAATCATTTACCATAGGTTGGACATAATAAATTTTGTGTTATAAGTTATTGTACAATACAGCAAAAATATTCAGGTACTGACTTCCATCTCATTGTACCTGTCAACTGTATGGTAAAAGATGGATGTAGCCATTTGGTATAAACTTTTCATAATAAACAGATTTTTTTCCTACTAGTCAGTATGGTGTCATTAGCAAGATTATTTCATTTTAACTAATAGGCTGGTGGTCCTTTAAGAAAATAGTTTCATAGCTAAATAAATATCTGGCCTTAATGATACATATTATTGTCCGATTGGCTGTCAAGCACCCTGTTACCCAAATATGGTCACTTCTGGCTCCAAAAGCAGTGATGAGGACACTGCTCTGGTCCGTTTTGCGAGCTGAACCGAAAGACAAAGCATTTGATTTACTTGTGTATCTTTATTCCAACCCTCACAAATGGTTATGAGATATAGGTAGTGACTGAAAAAATCTCCACAATCTTCAGAAGGTGTCAGGGCACACCGAGAACATGATGGGTGGATGAACAGTATGCTTAGAAGCTTTATAAATATGAACCAAATGTCAACAGCAATAACCAAGTGCCAGCTCAAAACTTCAAAAAAGGGGTTTTATATACTAAAAGGTCACTTCGCTTTGGCTGTAGTCTTCAACTGTGCTCACCAAACCATAACAATCTCATCATTGGCCCCTGAGGCAGGTAGCCGTACTTAAAAATTGAAAACAGGACCACAGCTAAAATGTTTTCTTTCCATTCTCAGTAACTACTGCTTCTCTAATGCCAGTGTATACACATTCCAGCAGTTCTTTTTTATTTCCATTTCAAAGAAGAAGCCATTTAAATTTGCAGGCCAACATGGGTAACATCCCAATCTGTGGCAAACAGCTTACTGAACTTTCCCACGGAAGCATACAGGTACCAGATACATAAAACTAATCAGAAATGAAAACTCACACACATGACAGCTCTTATAGTTTGACACTCAGTCATTAGGGAATAAGTTGCATACATACGTGCCTTATCCCTACACTCACAGGTACATGGAAAATCCCTCTTTATACATCATTACACCTGTCAATGACAAGAGCAACCACGAAAAGGGTATTTTTGGCTTCTGAGAGAAGGAGATGACACAAAGCTGTATCTATTTACAGCTTCTCTATCAAAATCATATGTGTGTGTAAACCACCGCGAGCAGGATGACAAAATTGAAACTGACTAAAAGTACTTCCTATAGTTCAGGGTAAACATTACGTTTTCCTGCAGTTTGTTGTTCTCTTGCAATGTTAAAAGAGAGACTTCCTTCATGTCAGATCTAAATGTCACAATTGCCTGACATTCAGAATCGACAAACTCAGCTCTTCGCAGTCCAACAGATAAGACTCCCTTAAGCCTTCGTGTGTTAAACCTTCCATCCACATTTTGTTATTCATACTGAAAAAAATAACTATCCTGTGTGAAGAGAATGAAATCTAAAATTCAATTATCTGTGCTTCAGTGGCCAAACAGAGGACCAGAGTCAGTGGAGGTATTCTCAAACACACAGAGGACGTCATTATAACAAGTAAAAACATTCTATGTTATGTGATGTGGCTTTGGATCTCTCAACATCACTGCTCATTCACTCAGTAATAGCAAAAGATCAGTTGTTTATTGAAGCATTACAGTGGTCATGCAGTGCAGAGCTCATGCACTACTGTGCTGACCTGCTCTTGTGCGGTGAAGTTGTGTGCTCTTGCGTTAACTGTGATTTTTCCAAATGGCCTACTTACGTTTAGATGGAACCTTTTGTTGACCTTGTTGCAGCCCTTGGGTGACAATTAAAACAAATTCAGATTTTATATTTGCAGAAACTACACACATCTTACACCCACTCCTCTCCACAATCGCATCTGCAACACTGGGTCAATGGCCTTTACACCACAGCAGGACCTCAGAAACAAGGCACATCACACACTTTGGGTTATGTGTCATCCTCCTGCATGAGTGAATTTTTCCATACAAGATTGGTGAAAGGTCATGTTCAAATTGGTTCCTGTAACATTTAAGGTAATCTAAGAGCATTGGGACAGTGATAGATGAAGGCAAATAAATGCTAGGGAGCTCTGCAATGACTCTCCAATGCCTCTGAATATCAGCTTTTAAAACTGAAACTGAAACCTGAAACTATGAGGCACAGTGGTCTAGAGGTAAACAGCAGTCACTGATTCTCGTGCAGACATGGCACAATTTATTTCAATCATAACATGTTATTCTTATTAGGTATCACAAGTCAGCAATGGGAAGGGAAATTTTAGTATGCCTACATCTAAGTAGGATGAGAATAATGAATATTGTTGTTCCAGTAGATTCTGTCTTGTTAATGAGAAGTAGAGTTTACATCTTCAAAGCAGGTTCAGTAATCATTAATGTCACCATCCCATTCTCACTCCTTACTCCTTATAACAGACGCTTGATGAAGACCCTGCAGCATCTCCAGGTGCACGGCACCTCCGGCGTATCTCTTTTGGATGCTGGGTCTTCCGAGCTGGTAATGTAACCATTACATGACACACTGCCATAGGCCCAACTTTCTGCAATAATATGCATTTCATTGTGTACTTTAATGCCTAACCACAATGTTTTCTTAAGCTTGACAAAGTACTTGTACAAACCCTCACCAAGTACTTTAATTGTCTGACCTTCATGAGGTAGTAGTAACCTTAACCAAGTGCTTTATTATGTAACAAAGTATTACAGCAGTAGAGCAAAAGAATAAAAACATTTTTTTATTCATTTTAAAAATTATTATTAAAATATATTTGGACTTTAACACCAACCCTGTGCTTGGAAGTCTGGTGTATATCCCTCTCTAACCAGTTGTTGCAGCGCTGTAAAAATATGGTTTAATGATTCCATTTCCTATTGCTGCAGTTGGTACATACTGGTGAAGCTATTAAGATCTGATTCATTGGTCATGCATACACATGAAATTTGTCCTCTGCTTTTAACCCATCCAGGTTGGCACCTGTTGACACACACATGCACAGGGTCACACACTCAGAGACAGATGCCAACCTGGAGCGGTGGGCAGCCATTCTGTGCCCGGGGAGCATGGGGGTACGGTGCCTTGCTCAAGGGCACCTCAGAGTGGGAATCGAACCACCAACCTTCCGGTTATTGGACGACTGACTAACCACTGAGCCACGGCCGCCCCATTATAGAGTAGTTCCCTGTGTCTGAAAGTGATGCTAAAACTGAAACCCCAGTGTGTTAACATGAAGGGCTTTTGGCTTTTTGTCATCAGAATGTGACATATTGAGATTGAGAATGTATTAAAAACACTGCATATTTGGCTCAATGGCAGTGTTTTCATTGATGGTATGCCAAAACAAAAAGGAACTGATAACAGCTGTTTGGTCTCTGATAAATCTCTTACTCAGTGAGCAAATGTTTCCATGCCACACACATGTGTGCAGTAGTGAGTACTGTATGTGTAGAAAGTCTTTTTTAATCTCTTTATTAGAGCTTTGGTAGTATTACCACCCCTCTCTTCATTCATGTATTGCCTCTTGTATCTCAAGCCACGATGATGCAACATAAATCTGTTTTTATGAATATATACCTTTCCTGCAACTGTAATAGAGTTTCAGTATCTCTTCATAATCCAAAACAAAGGCAAGTAAAAAAAAAAAAGTGGAAAAAAGAGGGCAATTGCCAAATCAATGCTATTCACACCTCTATCAATTTCAATTAAGCTTTCCAAAATCCCTTCAAATCTTGCCCGAGACGTTTCCCTCCAGACAAACCTTAGCTGTGACACACTTCATCATCCTAAACGCTGGACAGAAATCCATTCCAACACGGATCTTTACAGTGTTATCAGCAGGCCCAGGGAGTAAAGAGAGAAGACGCGTGGTCTCCAGGTACACATAGGCAATGCTTTATGTGCTGAATTGAGGTTATAGAGCCATTTAGCTGTGAATGGGCTGCCTTTCACCTTCACTAGCATCCATTGTTTGAGGAGAAAGTTCACTTGAAGAAGTGGAGGAGATTACATTCTGCGATTCCTCTGTGTATTGTTTCATATGCTGCCATGAAACCTAATTCAGTAAAAGTGAGGACCGAAAAAAGTAATTAAAGGCTCTATAGTATCTGCTGGCTGAAACAAGAAAACCCAGCAGAGCTGCACCACCAGTGAATCTGATGAAATATCCCCGCTTGGTTAGCATCTGCTAATCCAACAAATCAGAGGGGGAATGTCAGACCGATTCTCATTCCTCTCATCTGAAATGAGGATTTGAAAAATCTGTTCGCTGATGCAGGGTTCATTAGAGACGGGCTATTGTTCTTTAATAATCTTAATTTTGCCAGAGTGGCAGTTCTGCACATTATGCCATTTATGAATTTCAAAGGCTCTTGCCAAGTACTGGGAGCCAAATTTCAGCTTTAAAAACTCAAGGGATTTGAATTACAATATGAAGGCCCAGTTTTCTAAGTAGGTCTTCATGTAAAATGCTGCCATGGAAGAGGAAACTGAAATGTTGCTTCTGTTACATGGGGAAAAAATTCTGAAATATTCTCTTCAATAAATGATTAATTGTATAATCTTAACTGCCGCACAATTATGTCATATTTGCTTCAACTATCAGCATGAAATTGTAATTATATGACAAAAACATATGCACAGACAATGTAAGGAGGTTTACCAAAGCTCTCTTCCGAATTTGGTTGCAATTCAGTTCCACTTGAGAACAGGTTTAAACATTTTGTCGAAGCTTCTGAGCTTATCAGTTCCTTTAAAGATGCCCACAGGTGCTGCAGCAGTGGGAACCAATAGCAAATCTGTAACGTCCTACATTTGTAACGTCCTGTATACGTGTTTATGTGTGCTGCCTTGAAAACAGAATCATGATAAAAAGAAAAAAGCTCTCCAAAGCATGGCTACATTTCACTGAGAAAGGTGATTACATCTCTAGTTCTAATGTCTGCTATATGATATCAGCAGCAACATACAGAAACATCTTTCTACACAACATGGGATCACTTTCAGAAATTGATGTATTTGATGGCTTGTCTTCTGCTACCAACCAAACAGATGATCTGTGTACAAGGGAATTATCCTGCGTTTCTCCGCCATGTTTAGCACATTTTTATTTGATTAAGAAAGCCAAATGAAAACAATATCCTCTCCTTTCCTCCTTTTTGGGATGTCCACCAAGAGACTGTTGCTACAGGTAACTTTAGCTCTAAAGGTTACAACTGACAGCTCAACTAAACCATTCACAGAGTAAAGAAAAGTGAGGAGTGAGAGTAATAAAAACAAGTATTTCTGCTGTCATAGAATTAGTTGTAAAAGATAATGCACCCGTTTTGAACAGTAGATGAAACAGGTTTCAGGTAGGTTAATTCAGTCTTTCCTGGTGCTCAAGGCACACTGCTCTGCATGTTTTCCATGTGTCCCTGCTCCAGCACACCTGAATCACACCTGATTCAAATTAATAAACTACATCAGCCCTCTGTAGAGGTTAAAGAGCTGAAGAGCTGACCCATTTATTTGAATCAGGTGTGTTGGAGTAAGGACACATACAGGGCTGTGTGCTTTGAGGACCAGGGTCGGGAAACACTGGGTTACGTTAAATAAACTGTTTGGATTAACAAATATTTCTTCAATTCTACTGAAATCATTCTGGTTAGAGATTCAAATTTCAGGGTTTACACAGACACTGAACAAAGAGCTTGGAAAAGCGGAATTTTAACACTGCAAAGCATTTAATCAGAATTACACTCTTGAGATATAAAAAGTAAGTTTGGCTGCTAATCTGTGGGAAATATAACAAAAGGAGAAATGTTAGCTGAAATGATGTTTTCCCATCTTTATGCCAAATGACTAACTTCTCTGGCTATCTATAAACAAGTCTTATTTCACTCTGTGCCACATCCTAACTGAATTTACTGTTCAGGAATGGAGAACTGTTAATAATTTAGACGAGATGTTCAACAGTGGGAGTCCAACAGAAAAGTGTGCGTCCCTAACCCCAACATGATCCTATGTCTTGGAAACTCGCCTCCTCTGACTTCTATGTCGTTTGATAACGCTCAAAAAGAGCACATTTATTTCAGAGAGAAATCCGATTAAGTTTACATGTGGTAACATTTCCATTAAAAAGTTCATACCACCTCTCTTGATTTATTAAAGTGGTCTGTGTAAACACAGCTAAAGTTTAACAAGATATCCAATAAGGCAGTTTTCAGAGTTGGGGCTAAAATTTGTA
This sequence comes from Odontesthes bonariensis, assembly GCF_027942865.1. Taxonomy (NCBI): domain Eukaryota; kingdom Metazoa; phylum Chordata; class Actinopteri; order Atheriniformes; family Atherinopsidae; genus Odontesthes; species Odontesthes bonariensis. Next base: position 17,789,942 of record NC_134521.1, on the reverse strand, counting down.
AAAACGATCAATTCTCATGTCGATCAGTTTAGATTGCTGTTTTTTTTAGATCATAAGAAGTTGTGTTGAGTCTGAAACCCAGCGTAATGTATTCGTTTCCTCATAGAAAATTGGGTCAAAAAATGGAGGAGGTTGGATTCTGACTGCTGTGGTTCGGGTGTCAACGGTTCCCGCTTCTTATTCACTTTGAATGAGGTGAATCTTATGTTACCAAATCTAATTAGTGGGTCTGTTGCTCGACTTTGGAAGTGTAGCTTGTGGTGGAAAGTTGAGAACAGTCTCATTTTTTCAAATGAGACTGTTCTGCTCAAGTATTTGGGCAGCGTGGTCCTTCAGTTATGGTTCACAAGGCTGGGTAAATTCAGAGTTACAGTGTAATGGAGCAGTCTATGTTCGGTATCAGTTCAGTGCATCAAAACTCATTAGACAACATTTCATTATTCAGGAGAATGCTGCCTTATTCTTTTATTCTCCTATATATTAATTTTACTATTCAACTGACTTCCACCTCTTCAATATCTGATGATTTTTTCATAAGATTCTTACAAAGACTGGTAACTAATAAAGCGCTGCTCTGTCACCTCTGTCTTTACGTAGATGCAATTTAGTTTGAAAATACCTTGGCCGGCAGATGGTTTGCCGCTTCCAGGCTTTGCTCCAGATGTTTGTCTCTGAAAAAGTAAGAAAAAAAAACAGCCACATTTGACATGCAAAAATTACACAACGTGTAAATGTTGCACACACACATTATACAAACTCCACATAAAATTATATAAACACCTACTCATTATTTTCTCATTTAAAAACAAAGAAACAGATAAAACAGTTTAGACTGTAAGGCCAGCAACACCAAAACCAAATATTATAACTATGAACCATTTATATATAGATAGAACATGTTTTGTCTCGTCAATTTTGTTTAATTTAATTTGCATCCGTTTTTTGCATTTCAGACTTGCAACTCAATCCAACAAAAACATTTGGAATGAGAGACATTTAGGGGCTAGTAATACAGCTTTAAAAAAGATAATAAAGTTATTTCAAACAGGTGATGTCAATAGCTGATTGTAGCTGTAGGAATGTAGGAGCAAACGTGGGCAGAAGGTCTCAAGTTTCTCTCAAAAGATTGGAAGGAATTTGTATTTTTCTCCCTCTATAGTGCACAGTATCAATAAATGATTCAAGGAATCTGAAGGGGCGAGGGAGCAAGCATAAGCTGAACACCTGTGATCCTCAATCCTTTAGATTGGCACTCCATCAAGAACCGAACCACTATGGGAAACCTTTGTCAGATGCAACGATACAGACTTATATTCACTTCACAAAATAAATTAAGAAATGAAAAGATAAAAAGCTTTGCATTAAACTTGTCCAGGGGCAGCATTGACTTATCTTGGCTCTGAGGTATCACACAATAGAAAAATCTGTTGTAATAAATGGATGCACCCATGTACCAAAAAGGACCATCCAGACTGTTATCAGAAATCAGTCTAAATCAGCCACCTTGCGGTGAGTGCTGAGCCAGACATGTGACTGAGTGATGGTCTCAGTGTTAGGTGTAACTACAGAGCAATATTGAGAAATTAAGACAAATTCGCCAAACTGAAATTCATCCATCCATTTTCTATACTCGCTTAATCCAATTTTGGGTTGTGGGGCGGGTCGCCTGTCCATCACAGGACTACACATTGATAAACGAGACACAAAACCATGCATGCGCACACGCACTCCGAGGGTCAATTTAGAGTCACCAATTAACCTAACATGCATGTTTTTGAACGGTGGGAAGAAGCCAGAGTAGAACCCATGCATACATGGGGAGAACATGCAGGCTCCACACAGAAAGGCCCCAGACGGGGATCGGACCTGGAACCCTCCTGGAATCACCACACCACCGTGCAGCCAACATATCAAACTTCTGGATGCTGCTTCCTTCTTTTCACATATTTCCTTACCCTCCGTCATCCTTTTTGATACATGGACCATAGCTTATAGATCCAGATATAAACATTTCCACTAATAAATATCTGTAGCCATCATGAGGGGGGGGGGGGGGGGGGGGGGGGGAACAATCTCCCTGATCACATTAAGAGAAGATAAAGTTGCAAATTATTGCCAGATTTGTTTTTCTCTGTGCCATAATGATTCTAAGATTAAGATGTACTGTAAATACTGTACAAAGCCAATGAAAAAGCTCAACGGTCACATACTTCTAAGTGACGGATTAAATCTAAACCTCTTTACAGATTGCCACATTATTTCCACAGAATTCCTGTTTCTGCTCAATTTTTCCTCATTAGCAGAGGAAACGTCAAGATTTACATCTGTGAATTTATAGGAGGATTTACACAAGCTTGTTGTGGCCCATCCAGGCCTTGATTCGAGCCAAGACCACTTTGAGCTGTAGCCCGTCCTGCTAAATGTTAACTTGTACTGTGCCAAAGAAACAATTGCTGGGTAGAAAGAATTCAGTTTTTAACTCCTTCACAAATTATCGCATTCTGTTCAGTGAAGTTCTCCAAAATTTTGGATCATGGGTTTATTTTAACAATGTTACAGTGCTTTTGTGAGACGTGACCTTTGGTGTTGTGGACAGGTTGGCCTGCGTTTATTGGGATCACTTGTGGTTGTTACCAGCTGGGTGATAGTAACTTTGTGTGGCAGTGAGTCACACCGGTTCGTATCATTGTGTGTGGGTCTTTCAATTTGCCGTTAGTCTTGTGTGTTAGCTTCACTGAAACTTGTAGATCTCGTAACATGTGATATGGGATCACTGTTTATGTGGCCATTTGTCTGCGGTGTCAACAGTAAATGTTTGGTATGGAATCTTAGTTGCTACTTTTGGCAGGTTTTGTAACTTTCAGAAATCCGTTTGTGTCGGTCTTGTGTTACTGTTTAGTGTCCAGTGTGGTCATTTTGTGTTGATTCTCATAACAAAGTGCATCCATGTACATTTGGGAGAGATAATTCATTCTGTTCCTTACATATAAATACCTGAGCAAGATGTGACACTCAGCAATCTTTTTTAGATGTCTGACAAGATTCACCTTTGAATGTACCAGCTATTCTACCTTATTACATAGCCTCATCTATGGTTTATAATCTGAAGCTCTGCAGGCTAAAAGAGACTATCCCCTTTACATAACTTTATTAAGGATTATGTTTACAAATAAACATAAAACCAAGCATTTGGGATCCAGCGAATAAAGCTTAACAATTGATATGGATTTTAATCAATGATCTTAAGGAAAGTTGCTGACTCTACAGCTGTTGGTAGCATCTGTTTCACAACATAACCAGCAACATGTTCATGTTTCATCATAATTTGGCCTCTGCTTTTAACCCATCCAGGTTGGCACCTGTTGAACACACACATGCACATGGTCACACACTCACAAAGACAGATGCCATACACTGAAGCGGTGGGCAGCCAATCATGGCGCCCGGGGAGCATGGGGTTACGGCGCTTTTGCTCAAGGGCACCTCGGCCGTGGCAAGAAGGTGGACTGACACCCCTCCAGCTGTCAGTTTCACCAATTATTTTGAGTGGCAAGATTGGAATCGAACCAACCTTCTGGTTATTGGACGACTTTAAGCACTGAGCCACGGCCGCACTAAGTAACTCATTACAACAAAAAACCAATCAGGGCACTCGGTCTGAAGGCCTGACTGGGGAACATGAGAACAGGCTCGGTCTTGGTTCAGGTGGGTTTCTGGAGGAGCCCTTTTAAACAGGGAGGTGTTACGCCCTTCTGCATTCTCATTGGCCGAGCAGCTGCAGTGTAAATGTCTGGGTGATTTGTGGACCTAACTGTTCTAATTGGCGTCATTGGCTACACCTGTGAAGGAGTACATGAAGCAGTCTTGGTATGATTTGTAGGCTGGTTCCCGCTTCTGCTGGTTGCAGTGTGTTGCAAAGATTTTAATCGATTTATTTTTTCAAACACTGACTCAGTGTTCTCAGTCATAAACCCTATACTTTCTTAACTCTTGTGTTCAGTCTCCATTTTATGTTGTGGCCCAATGAGCCGGGTCATTAAAACAGCAGTTGAATAAGCCTTTTCACTTGTTACTGGCATTTAAAGTTCTCCTGAATGAATGAGCACTCTTATGTCAGCTCCGATGTGATCATTTCTTGGCTAAAAGCACTTAAAGGCCACGAAAGCCTCATAACGGTTCATGAAGCAATAAGTGAATCAGCATCAGCTCTGTATGAACAGTCATTAAAACTGAAACTGAAACCAAAAAGATGGTAGCTTTAGACGAGAAAGTAAACATACTACATAGTTTGTTGTGACTACATTCTCTAAAGTGAACTAAACAAATTTATCTGGCACTACAAAATTAAGCGTGGATTGAGCTCATCGTCTTCTCTCAAACTAAGCTTGTGTGTGGATGTAAGCTGGCAAAACTTCAATTCGAAATAATGTGAATTAATTATTTTCTGACACCTTCAGATATAGTGAGAAAGCTTGAACACGTTTAAATATATGGGTGATTCAGAGCTACTGAAGGACACAAGATAAGGGGCAGCTTTGCCCTATGTTGCAGTCCGAATAATTGTAAAAAGTTTGCAGGTGAGCTCCGACAACAGGGAACACCATGCATTCTAGTTCGTAAGAAGAAAGTAATTTGCAGCTAATTTTTCTGTGGTCAGTACTTTAAACTTAATAACATGATATCAGATTGGTTTCCAATCAGCCTAATTGTATTAAACTCCTTGTTTAAACTCCTTAATTAAACTCCTTCATTCTGAGACTTTGAATACAAAAGGTCCTAAACTGATTTATTATTAGAAAATAGCTACTCCAGTCTGATACCTGAATGGAGATGCAGGAATATTTGAGTGAAAACTGGTCAGCTCTAAGAGGAGGATTTGGATCGATGCAAACTTGCATGAGCTGTCTGTGTGGCACATCATAACATGTGTGGCTGTCCACTTTTCATTAACCCTCACACCTGTCAGCTGGGTCCTTGACTTCAAGGATCACACAGAATACAGTAGCTGGCAGGGGACACCAAGCTGAGAAGCCTGCAATCAATATCAATCATGGCAAAGGAACTTCTGTCGTTCATGATTAGAAAGACTGAAGGAAAGAGGAAAGTTGAAAGGACTTTCAATATTCTCTGATTTGATTTCAGAGAGTAGTTTAAGGTAATATGTATCATGAAAGGAAGGTGAAATTAAAGGCTTGCATAAAAACAGTCACTTGAAAAGAGTTTTTAAGGGCGATTTGAAAGATGAGATTTGGCCCTGTTAAGCCTCTTAGGCAGGACAATCTAAACTCTTGAGGGCTCTTTTTAATCTACATTTAAGAGCAGCCAGTTGGGACGCGAATTTTTTTAATCTCAGCTTTGGAATTGCCAGTAGGGAACCTGCTGAGATCACTTAGAGGTCAGAAAATGTCTGATGTAACAATATGCCGAAACCAACCATGCACTAAAGCTGAACTAAGCAGCATTTAATGCATAAATCCCACCATTGTCTTGGCCTTGATCACCCGGTGTCCACAACAGAATACTATTTCTCGTTACTGTGATTCTGGAGTTTTCCCAGAGATTAATCTTTGCCGTGTCCACAGCAGGAGACTTCATTATCAAACAGTGGACCGAGCGCAATTTGATGTTTATCAGTCAACTGTTTTCCATGTATGACAATGATTCTGTAAAGTCTAAAATAAAATTGGTAGAATCTCCAGTTGTTCATCATTTCCACAAAGTTATTTTTAATTGTAGCATCAGCCAGTATTGTACGATTCCAGATAGTAGCCAATCGCATGCAGGTTGCATAGGACCCAAAATGTTAACATGCAGTATGGGTCTCAATTGGTACACCAGTACGATTCATAAGTAATAGTTTGGTTCAAATAGTTTCAAAAGGCTTTTAAAAAATTGACATCAGAGTGCTCATTCATTCTATAATCGATCTATAAAAACAACCTTGACAGGAAACTGTGCGCAACTGTTCACAAACTGAAGTCAGATTATGGAAACTTAATGCAAGAGTCTGTCATACATTCGTTTTTGTGTCATATTACATGTTCAAGCGCCAATTTATAATGTATATTAAAAACAGCAGTGTTATTCCATAAGCCATACATATTTACTGAGTAATTTAAATTACTAAAAGACAGGAAATTACTTGAATAATGAATGAAATTTCAATAATAAATGCCGTGTCATCATCACTTCCTACCCACAAAGTACAGAGAGGGCAGACTAACAATGTGGTCAGCTGTGAAGCCATTTTGGATGGGAATCCAAAAAGCAAAACAATAAAAATCAAAAATGGGTGTCTTGACAATTACCATAAAGATTCAACCACCAAAAACAAATTTGAGCTATTTATGTGAAAACCAACCTTTAAAGGGATATTTTATCTTTTTTTAGTTGGAGTTGTGTAGATTAGGGGTTTTGAGTAAGAGCCATATATTGATTTTTACACTGCATCGCTTATGCAGCAAGAATCAACAATATAGTGTTCCCTTCAAATACTAATGATTTTTTTTAGGTTTCAGCTGTTAAGGACGACAAGAAATTCAATTTTCTCATGGCACCATCCTGAGCAGCTTTTAGCTTCAGCTCACTAGTCAGAAAACCTCCTGATTCTTCAAACTAAGGGACACACTGACTACTTATAACTACTACACACAACCTTCCTTAAAAAAAAAGAATGAATGGCTTAGAAAAAGGAAACTAATAATTCTCGCATTCTTGCTTTGAATCTTTTACATATGGTGACAAAGACGCAGTGAACAGATACAATTCAGTTGGCATCTACTATTGTACAAACATGCACTCACACATGCAGGCACTTTCAGTCCTGCCAAAAAGCATCACTCCTCATTAAGAGGCCATATATATCGCTGTGTTGCTGGCTGGCTTTGGAACAGAGCTTGCCTACTACTGGGATAGAGATGCCGTCCTGTTGCAGTTGCTGAGGAGGAACCATGGTGTTTGTATGCTCCCACTCCCATATGCTGGAGACAGATGGAGCTTGACAAATGGATCGCAGCGATGATAATTATGTTAATGATGGTGTCCTTCTGTGGAGTGCCAGTCCACTGGCTGCCATAGTTGACTAACAATGCAAAGAGTCTGGCAAACACTAGAAACTGTTATTTTGTTAACCCTTGAGCTCCTGGACCAGAATCAGTTTTAAGTTGGACTGTTCTCGTATGTGTGTATAAGTTCAGTTCTCACATACATGACATACAGTGCCTTGCGAAAGTGTTCGGCCCCCTTGAACTTTTCAACCTTTTGCCACATTTCAGGCTTCAAACATAAAGATATGAAATTTAATTTTTTTGTGAAGAATCAACAACAAGTGGGACACAATCGTGAAGTGGAATTAAATTTATTGGATGTGTCAAACTTTTTTAACAAATAAAAAACTGAAAAGTGGGGTGTGCAATATTATTCGGCCCCTTTACTTTCAGTGCAGCAAACTCACTCCAGAAGTTCAGTGAGGATCTCTGAATGATCCAATGTTGTCCCAAATGACTGATGATGATAAATAGAATCCACCTGTGTGTAATCAAGTCTCCGTAGAAATGCACCTGCTCTGTGATAGTCTCAGGGTTCTGTTCAAAGCGCAGAGAGCATCATGAAGACCAAGGAACACACCAGGCAGGTCCGAGATACTGTTGTGGAGAAGTTTAAAGCCGGATTTGGATACAAAAAGATTTCCCAAGCTTTAAACATCCCAAGGAGCACTGTGCAAGCAATCATATTGAAATGGAAGGAGTATCAGACCACTGCAAATCTACCAAGACCCGGACGTCCCTCTAAACTTTCATCTCGAACAAGGAGAAGACTGATCAGAGATGAAGCCAAGAGGCCCATGATCACTCTGGATGAACTACAGAGATCTACAGCTGAGGTGGGAGAGTCTGTTTATAGGACAACAATCAGTCGTACACTGCACAAATCTGGCCTTTATGGAAGAGTGGCAAGAAGAAAGCCATTTCTCAAAGATATCCATAAAAAGTCTTGTTTAAAGTTTACCACAAGCCACCTGGGAGACACACCAAACATGTGGAAGAAGGTGCTCTGGTCAGATGAAACCAAAATGGAACTGTTTGGCCACAATGCAAAACTATATGTCTGGCGTAAAAGCAACACAGCTCATCACCCTGAACACACCATCCCCACTGTCAAACATGGTGGTGGCAGCATCATGGTTTGGGCCTGCTTTTCGTCAGCAGGGACAGGGAAGATGGATGGGGCCAAATACAGGTCCATTCTGGAAGAAAACCTGTTGGAGTCTGCAAGAGACCTGAGACTGGGACAACGATTTATCTTCCAACAAGACAATGATCCAAAACATAAAGCCAAATCTACAATGGAATGGTTCACAAATAGACGTATCCAGGTGTTGGAATGGCCAAGTCAAAGTCCAGACCCGAATCCAATCGAGAATCTGTGGAAAGAGCTGAAGACTGCTGTTCACAAACGCTCTCCATCCAACCTCACTGAGCTCGAGGAAGAATGGGCAAGAATTTCAGTCTCTCGATGTGCAAAACTGATAGAGACATACCCCAAGCGACTTGCAGCTGTAATTGCTGCAAAAGGTGGCGCTACAAAGTTATAACGCAAGGGGGCCGAATAATATTGCACGCCCCACTTTTCAGTTTTTTCTTTGTTAAAGTTTGACACATCCAATAAATTTCATTCCACTTCACGATTGTGTCCCACTTGTTGTTTATTCTTCACAAAAAATTTAAATTTTATATCTTTGTTTGAAGCCTGAAATGTGGCAAAAGGTTGAAAAGTTCAAGGGGGCTGAATACTTTCGCAAGGCACTGTAGAGTAACTGTCACAAACTGCTAAAGTGCCGCTACTATCTAATATAGTGTGATCCTGCACACAAGTGGGGAAAAAAATGCCCATGCAGTTTTAAAGCCTAAACTCACAGGTTACATGGATCAGTATGGTAACTTATAATGTCTTGAAAGTGCGGTTTCTTTAATGTTTACATTGAATTTTCAAAAGCTGGCTTTGTATTTGGGTGACGGGTACAAAGTGCATCCTTAATGATGAACTATATACAGCTATCACTCCGTGGCAGAGTGGTTTTCAGTATCTCAAAGTCAAATTTGCATCCACAGAAATGGGGCGATTGATTTATATTTACAATGTACTTTTTAAAGATTTGTTGTTTCCATCACTTCTTCCTGGTAGGATGCCCATATATTCGCACTGACTGATTTTCTAAAACTCTACATATGTATGAAGGGTTCCCTTGAACATTGCAGAAATTTGTAAAATGAATAAATTACCTTGCCAGTTTGGTAAGGCTATTTTTGGTTCTCATGGTGGCTCGGACTCCCCGGAGAGACTCCATGCTGCACTCAGGATCCATTAACAATTTAAGAGGAGAAGGCAAAACTAGGTCACAGACAGCTCATCCCAGCACCATCACCAATCTGTGATAGCTTCCTCACCACCAGTTTGGAAACAAGGATGACAGCATGGAAGAGCGACGTTGCTAACAGATGGCTGACAGAAATAACTATGTGATGAACTATACGCTGTTCTCATCAAATCAGTCCAGCAGTTCTGGAGAGCTTTTCATTTTCTTCTTCTTCTTTTTTTTGTTTGAGTATAGAGAATGTCACACGGAGATATTTATAGCTCAAGTAAAACCAAGTTAAAAATAGAACTTTTTGGTGAACTAAAGCAGCACTTAAAGCATCAAAAGTCCCAAACAAGACTAGAACAAGACTATTTCTAACATCAGAACGCTAGCACGCTCATATTGACAAAATTGGCATCTAAATACAAGCAAACCGATAAAAGCGGTACTCAGCAAGTACAAAGATTTATGTTCACCATTTTAGTTTAGCATGATAGCATGCTAATAAACTACACGGGGCAGCTGAGCTTTACATAGTTTTGGTCATAGACCAAAGTTTGACTTCATGATACTGCTAGAATATCATGGAAGTTCACAATATTAGTTCCCAAACTTTACCCTGAAGACAACAGGAGCAATGATCACATTTTTTTTTAAATTCAATGAAGATGTTTTTATTCAACTTCACAGCAAAAGAAATTACATGATGTAGCTACCACAATTAAGAACTATTATGCTGTAATATAGTCATTATAATCATGCTTTAAAGTCTAATTTTATGTAGGCTGACTGCTCGAGCAGGAATGAGCGATAAAACACAGTGATTAGAGTCTGTCATTCATATGGTATGTTCACATGACAAAGAAAATCTGAATTATTATGCTAGTCTGACTAAAGCTGAACTTTTAGAATACATGTTAACATATTAGTCTAACTTGAAACATACTAAGTCAAATGTCTCAAAGACTAATACTAATGCCTGGTACACACTGAGATTCTCGGCCATCCCAGATGCAAGATGACCAACATGAAAGAATCATGTCCTCTCTGCAGTTTTCTTTTTAAAAAGTGTTGTGTCATCAGAAAAATCTTGCATGTCCTAACTACAGACGCTCTTCTTATCCATGGTTAGAAATCCTCTGACCAGATGATGAGCCTTGGTCTAAACTTATCTGTGGGGTTCTTTGCAAAAGCTGATAATGCTACAGAAGTACTGATCCCATTTTGGCAGTTTAAGAGTAATCTGTTGTATTTTCTTCTGTGTTGACTACACACATCCCACTCTTCACTCATTTGTTTTCATCAGTTTCTGTGTGCAAAGCCCGGCAGAAGCCAGGATTATTGTGGAGGACGGGTTACAGCATGTGAAGGCACCAAAGCCCGCTGACAGTTAAGATGGACAAAAGATTAAATCAGTGTAATCTCTGTTTATCGTTTAAAGTGGAACAGGGGACCAGTGTATATACCTCCCAACAAAACTAAGAGATTTGCAGATTGACATATATTTATATCGTCAAAAAGTGAGAAATATAAAAAGTAATCAACATGACTGAAATAATCCAGACGAACTGAAGAGGGGTTTTTCCTCTAATCACCACTTTGGTCAGGATCTTAATCACTTTATAAGTCTTAAGTCAGCAAAAAGGGGAAAGGGAAAATCCATCTCTGATCACTTTTCCCCACTCAGTTGGCGCCCCTTTTTACATTGATCAGCAGCTTTTAACACTCTTATCTCATTAATTTAATAAAAAGGACTCTGGTCCTCTTTAGATGATGAAACAAATGGCTTTGCCAAGTAGCCATCATAGCCACCACTCTCCTCTTAATTAAAGTGTGCGATAGGTAAACACAGCAGGAGACCTCTCAGATGTGAAAGCACTTATTGCAGGACCAGTCGTCTGTTAAACAGGATATTCTTTTTAATAATGCCAATGGACAATCTTTCAAAATTCTGATTTTCAGGCAGATATTAAACAGATGACCAAGGATTTCGTCGTTGATTGTTCACGTACCGTGCAGGATTTCAGTAAAATTCCTACCAAAGTAATTCTCATATCTAGCAGCACAAAAGCAAAATGTGAAAATCAGATTTCCACTTCTGACTAAAGTGTCACTTAAATAATCTTACTGGAGTCATCCACTAAAAGTACTCATCTGCTGCAGAATTTGACACCAAATACTGTCAGTTACACAGTTGCACTTTATTGTAACCTCAGCTTTGATTTGGAAGTTTTGTCCATCTTCCAAGTGGTTCTGATTGTACTTTGCAACACTGTAAACCACCAAGTTCATGTGATCATGTTCGGAAATGTGACAAAGTGAGCGGTCAGAAATCATCAACAGCTTGTAGACTCTGTATTGGAGTGAGTTTCTCAAACAAGGCGGGAACACACAGTGAGATGGTTAAATCTGACAAGTGCCTGGATGGAGGACATTCTGCAGCCTGGTCTGATGAAAAAGCTTAGTCACTGAAAGCCACATCATGTCACATTAAGTTAGGACAAGATTTAGTAGTTTTGTGTATATTTTACACAATGTTCAGTGAGAAGACGACACCTTGCACCATCCTGTACTTTTACCCTCACCTTAACCAATTTACATGTTATTTAGATTGTGTAAAATCACTCCAAAAGCTTTAAATGTGTATAAATGACACATAAAAAGTGCCCTGATGTGGCTTGCTGTTTATATTAATTGACATCAGACTGGGTAGCTCCTTCAGAGACAGGTCCTTATGTCCTGCTGCCATTCGACTTTACAGCACACACTTTAATCAGCGATCTACACACCAGATGTATCGCTTCACCTATGTGCAACATTAATGTATACTTGTTAGGTCTTGCCTGTTTCCAAAATTATGAACTTTACATATTGATGCATGTAAACTTCCCTGCCTTTTGATTAATAAAGAAATAACTTCTTTTAACTGCATACTACAACTGCTTGTGCTCAGTTTTTTTTTTTTTTTTTTTAAACATATGTTTATTGCACATTTTGTTAATTTACAAACGGTGAACAACATAGAACAAAAAGGTACATACAAGAAAAAAAAAGAAAAAAAAGCATAGCAATAAAAATTCTTAAAATGAAATTAATAAATAAATAACTGGAAGGAGAAAAAATAATAAAACAAAATTAAATTAAATAAATAATATAAATGTGTATTCAGCTCTTCATTCCAGCCATCTACTTCAATGTCATTTCTTTCAAGGAAATTACAGAAAACCTTCCAGATTTTCCAAAACTTGTCAAGCTTATTTTTTGTGGTGTAGCTTATCCTTTCTAAAGCCAAGTAAAAATACATCCCTGTTAGCCATTGTGAAGTGGTACAAGGTTTATCCCTTTTCCATGAACAGGCTATACATCTTTTAGCTTCCAGAAAACAAATATTGAGTAGGGATTTTTCATTTTTGGAGGTCACAAAATTGTCTGGGTGAATGTTTAGCAAACAAAACTTTGATTTGAGAGGTACTTCTTTTTCAATGATTCGACTGGCCAGGTTCAACACTTTTTCCCAAAAAGAGAGTATCAGAGGGCATTCCCACATGCAATGGAATAAAGAACCTTTTTGTTGATTACATTTAATGCAAGTATCTGGGATATTTGGGTGAAAAAGGTACAGCTTACTTGAGGTTATATACTGTCTACTTATCCATTTGTATTGTAGTAATTTAGAGTTTGTATTTATAGTTTGAGTTTGAGCTGTTAAACAAGTTCTGGCCCATTCTTCCTCTGTTATATTTTCTTGCCTTGTGCTCAGTTAAGTTTTTATCGTTGCACCAAGAGTGTTAACAAGACTAATAGAAACTAATGAAAACGACACTTAAGATATATAAACCTGAACTATGATGTAACGCTCTACAAAATGACAAAATACAAACAGAAGGGAGATGTTTGCATAACTTGCACCATTTCCACCTGAGACACCAGGGTACTGTGTGTTGTGTACGCCTTCTGGTGAAAACTGGGGCGGAAAAAATTCTTATCTTTAGTTGAACATCTGAAAGTACAGCTGCAACATCTAACAAATGCTCAAAGCCGGCCGAAGTCCCTCCACTTCTGCCATTTAATTAAAGTTCTGTTAAACAGAGGAGGAGTAAGTCTGCCGAGCATTGTGTGAGTAAAACAGTCACCAATGAGAGTGAGTTCCATATGAATATTCTCATTTGATGTGCAAATGTACAAAATCAGAACTCATTATTTCATATTTTGGCTTCCACAAATTGTTTACATCTATTACTAATAAACTGAGGATTATACTGAGTTTCAGATGGTACAAAAGCAGGTTTTTAAATGTCATAGAGGGAAAAAATGGGAAGGATTGATAATAATAATAAAATAATCCACACAAACAAATATTTATGCTTAGTTGGTCACACAAATGGCAGAGACCTTCATGGGTCCAAAAAGTTGTTACTTCAAAGTCTGTGATTGGCTTGAATAATGCAGCCATGAAGTGCAAAATTGCTCATCACTATGGTGACTGGCTCCACATTTAAGCCACTTTTGTCAAACTGCACAATGTTTATGGACCATCACAAAGATGAATCAGACCAAGCAGGAACAGCAATGTTGAGGCTTCATCACCATCTTATTTCTCCACATTAATCATAGTGATGTAACGGCTACCAATCCAAGCAGCCAAGATAACGTCTATACCTCTGCATGTGAGGTGGTTTGAATCTTACAGATGTCAGAGCACAGATGGGTTTACTATTTTTATGTTGTATGTTTGAGATCATTTGATAAAATGCACCTGTAAAAGGAAGCCTCTACATTTTCATAAAACAAAGAAGGCAAGCAGAAAATGCTCTGTAATTAAGCAAGATGATCCAAACTGGACAGGTTACATCATAACAATTAAGACAGTTCAGAGAGTTCAAGAGTCCTCTGCTACTGATGAAAGTGCCAATTACTGTGATGAGCTCAAACTCTGTTGGAGTCTGAACAGAGCAAAGGTTAAAAGAAAAAAATCAGCATGTGGGGGTAGAAGGGACAGGACATTGATTTCAATTTAATTATTCATCCAGAGCAACTTGCAGCTGCCCAGGCCTTGGCTCTGTTTAAACGAACAAATCCATCACTGACATGAGACACAACCGAATTTCCTGACTTTTCCTCTGTTTAACGTCTTATTTATAATATTCTTAACTTCACTCTCTAAGCCACACACAAGAGGGGTAGAGAGAAGTCGACACTATGACTTGATTGTGTTTGCTACGCTGTGCAAAAAGACGTGACAAGGCAACACGATAAAAGATTCATCAGAACTGAAGGAATATGCGGTGTTACTGGCTGCTTACAAGCTGAAGAACTTATCAAGAGGCAATAAGCCATCCTGAAGCAATTACTCCAGTTCACAGAACAAAGCTGGACAGTGGGCTACCGCCTGCAGCTAAGAGGAGAAAAAAAATTAAAAGCAAGCGTAAAAGATGCATTTTATGCTTTCAGTCAGTCCAGTTCCTTTGGGTGAACAAACCCGTGGTAAGGTCTGACTGGAGCCTGAGCTCAAGTGCGCACGCTATGAGAATGTTTTATGTCTCTGGCTTTGCAGTTACCCTGAATAATTCAGTGACCAAAGGATGTGCTCTGACCCAGTGAAGATTCTTTCCACTTCTCTTCACTGTCACATCATCACAAGAGATTCGTCACCTCTCAAGTCCAACTTCTCAAGGTTTGATTGCTCAGACGCACTAAATGAGAAGTGTGTATATCAGTGCTGCCTTCCTCCTGCATGGGCTCATTAGGCTGTTGAGACATATTCACCAGTAGACATGAATAGTATATACACTATCACATCAAATCTGTACTTATTGACTTTCATTTGATTAAAAAAAATGTATCCTTATTCCTCAGATCTGCAGCCTCTTTTGGTCTTTGGACTTTAAACAACTTAATTTCCCCCCTTAAACACAAGTCACAGTGCGCTGTATGAAAACAGAGGGGGAAATGAGTATGCCCATGTGGTAGGTAGCTGTAAGGTTTTACGTTATGGTGTATTTTCTATTAGCATAATAATGCAATTATATTATTAAGGTTGCTATTATTATTATTATTATCATTATTTTGAAGGGGAAGCAGCAGTTGTCTCAGGGGCTAAAAACGAGAAACAGTAGCAGCAAGCTTCGCATAAAAGCACAAAAACACATTTCATTCTTCAAACTAATCTAATTGTTTTACGATGCAAATCATTTTTACGATAATACAAGCAAGAAATATAAGTACGCATTGGAGGGTTCGTGTTGTTTTGCAAGCGTCCAAATCTTAGAATTAATATTAATAGCATAAATGCTCGAGATCAACATGAAAATAAAGGAGTTGGTTTGCAGCGCACTATGAATCACCTACCTCGCTCATGGCTGCGCTGTGCCTGTCAGTGTGATCCCAGCTGTCTATGATGCGCACCGGCCAGCTGACTGAAGGTAAACTCTCCTCCAAGCTGCGCTACGCGCGCTCAGGCTGCTTTTATAGCCCGCTCAGCCCCACATTTCCATGAAACCAATGAACACTGGTCTCCTCGTCTCCGGGTCTGTACCTTCACAGGCTATCTCCAATCATCTGCTACGTGTTGTTTTCGGATTCTGGGGCGATGAAAATGTGAGCTAAGTAATGGAATACATTGCCTCTGGGGAATAATCTGAACAGTTTTTGGTTTCACCGGGACTTCTTGCATTTTCTTTACAGTCTGTTGACTCGCAGTGGCTATTTCTGATAGCAAAACTCTTGCGCATATAATATACATACAAATTGTATGTGACACCATTAAGATAGGCTACACAAAATTGCAGATTAGATTCAAGCCATTTACTGTGCCCCAAATAACCTGTTTCAGTGATCTATTACACTTTGCATAAGATGAATATGTGTGAATTGTTTTAGGAAAAGAGTAAACCTCTTTGTTCTCTGTCATAATGATAAGCTAACTGTGTGATAAAGAATGGAAGAAAACCTCATGTCAGACATTTTACCCTCAAATGTAATCATTTAGATGTTAGCTTTTCGGGAGGTCAAACTGTACTCAGAGTGGGATGATTCACCAGAATTATCATTATTATTATTCATACAGAAGTATATGTCCCACGCACTGAACACTCAGCAACAGTAAGTTCAATCATAAAAGAAAAGAGGGGAAAGGAGAGGTCTGATCACTCTAAAGAAGCTGTATTGCACAGCTGATTACAGATATGAGCAGCTGTGCAAAGGAAGGTTATCTTGGTTGGAAGTGACGTGAAGACCTAACCTGACATCTGGCCAGGTGGCCATATAGAAAGGAGATTTTAACACAAAATGAAAGATAGTTGCATGATATTCTGTTCTTTTGCTCGGTTTAAGCCCAACCCCTGCTTATCACCAGGCTCCCACCACACCTGGCATATTGTCTGTGCTTTGGCAGAGTCTCTGGTGTTGGCGGTAGCAGGCAGACGCTGCATGGTGGTGCTTATACCAGCAGGAGCTGGAAGGGAACAGCGAGAAATGGAAAGTATGAACAAGTTTATTTTCCTGTGTAACCGTCACTCCAAAATATAAACCCAGAGGAGCTTTATGAGAAATGCCTCACAACAGTCACACTGGGTGCAGAATCCAGATTTTCAGTCCTCTCCGGTGCTTCTCTAGCAGTCACCATGACATCTTCCAGAGCCTGAGCGCTTTCGCAAATAAGAATTCAGTAAAATACAGTAAATTCACTGAAAAATGTGCTCATTAAAGGATTAAAAACTTGTACTTACAGCTTGCTCGGGTAGCCTTGAACAATTCCTTAGTTATGCTGCTGTAGTCCCAGGCTACTGGTGGACCTCCCATCATGCACCACTAAAATCCTTCCAGTGCCACCCGTGTCTTTAACTTTGCATCTTCTCTCAGTTTGTGCTTTTTCTTCTGGCTCCCTGCACATTTCTGTTCAGAGTTACGTGTTTCTCATCTCTCGTGGCTTATCCCAACAACCCAGCAAGTGATTTGCTTCTCAGAGCTCATCTTCGCTTTGTCTTAGTTTTGAGTTTCGTTATGATGAAGGTTTTTTCCTTCCCATTATCACCAGGAGCTACCCCAGAAACTATTACTGGGTTTCCCCTTTTTAACACTACAGTTGAGGGTTAACAATCCAAAGTCGGTGAAGGGGAGAGGACCCAAAATGTGGAACAGCAGACCTGAAGCAGATGGAGACTGGACAGAAGGTTCTTTGGAAAAATAAAAACCAAGCGTGGCAGAGCCGGAAAAACATTACTAAACTTTAGAAAACAAAAATCCCAATACAAAACAAATCTGAAGGCAAAACAGACAACCGAGAAACAGACTACGCAGCCATCCATAGGACTGTAAACTGAGCTGAACAGACCATATACTGAGGGAGAACTAACAAGGTAAGGGCTGCAGCTTTGGTTGATTAAAGTATGAGACAGGCGAGGCAGTTGAGCTACCACACAGGGAAACTGAGGATACCAGGAGCAATGAGAAAATTGAGAAAACACAGGACTGAATGCACAGTCAAAGAAGGCTTGAAAAAAAGAAACAAGAAACAATGATAGTAACAACAACCAAAAAGACACTAAACTAAATAACTCAAGAACACAAAAAAGACAGCAGAATGAGGACAAGAAAAAACAAAAGTCGGAGAGTATCTAAATAAGTTACATTCTACTGACTCAGCTGCTTTTGGGTTCTGACACTGTCCACACTGACATCAAAGATTACTGTGACTGGAACTGGATCATCCAATGAAAATAGAGCTTTAAATCTCATGAAAACTTCCATAATGCATTTTTCATGTGGTAAACAGCAAGCTACACCATCTTGGGCGGAACCGGTTCTTGCCTTCTCAGAGGGGATGATCTGGAGCAAGGTTTATCTAATTTTGTAATAGCTGGAGGCCCATGTTTCAAATTATAGTTACTGCAATAACAATGCAGAGAACAACATACAACCTTACACAATGCACTGGCTTGCAGGTGCTCCTATACAATCAGCTAGTTTGCCTGTGATTATATGCTCACATTTTCTATAAGAAGTGAGAAAGAAAATGTATCATTAGATACATGAATCATATAGAAAAAGCTGAGATATGTCAATACAAATACAATAAAATCCTTCATTAGTGTCATCATGTAAAAACTTCAGTTGCTGTCATGACAGAAGTTAACCAAAAAAGAAAAAATAAATTAAGAGAAATGTGGCTGCCACTCGGTTAAAAGATTGATTTTCATCAGAATAGATATATTCTTTTTTTAATCTGGATGTCATATAGAGTGAATGGGAATGTACCCAGTTCTTAGCAAATGGGGAACAGAACTGGCTTTCCAAGGATAAAATCTGCAAAGTAAACAGTAAACTGCAGACCTTCTCTGCCTCCACATCCTGAACACATATTGACAATGTGACAAAGTGGGCACTCACTTGTTCTCTCTCTGCAAGCTAAGTTGCAGGGTTATCCATTACTAGGTGCTTGCCAAGCTCACCCTACATCCTTCAGTCTGATAGTCCCTCAGCTTCAGTCTGGCTCATAATGCTGCTGAGGCATTTATAGCAAAACAACTGACTCCCATCAAGACCTGCTATTTTTAGTGTTACTCCTCTGAATAGTCAGCTTTCAAATATATTTAGATATTTCTTTGCAAGAAGCAGGGGCAACAATGTTATGAAGGTAAAACTGCTGTCTTAACTAAAATAATCCATGGCCAGCAATATTTCATAATGTTGTCACAACTGAATCATGTCAACATTTAACAATTAAATGTCCATAACATTCTGCCTCATGCCAGCAGGAGGAATGCTTACCATCCAACTCCCTGCACTGTCAATTTGGTGATTGGAGTCTGGCTTGGGAAATTAATTTACCAGATGTAAGGGTGGAACTGCTTAGGAAAGCACACTGAAAGCCACAATTTATATTGCTTATCAATAGTCATTGCCGTAGCTCTATTCATTAATTGTATTGATTCTGTCTATTAACTTTTTCACACACTGACAATCTGCTGCTTACATAATAATCTACACGTACGTGGAAGCAAAAGAGATGCTTTTCTGCTCGTCAAATCAGTTGTATATTCTAAAAATAATATAAATAAATAGAATGAATATACAACTACAATCATCCCCTCTAAAAGATATCTTAACAGCGAGCCAAAAACATGAAGCAATGCCGCACTCTCAGAAGAGAGAAAATAAAATGTAAAACTGAGGTGGATCTTCTTGTGTATTCAGGCCATTTATCCTATGTAAAAGAAACTAAATGGAAGAGAACATTACTGTCACTAATATGATTTCCTGGTTGAGACATAAACAAAGCAGGTAATCGGATTTAATGTGGAGTTTCTCAGACTTGAGAGGTTCTTACTGCAGGATGTTGAGCCTCGCTCCCCATCAAGCCACTCTGACAAACACCCTCAGCATATTAATGCTCATGTGTGAATCACTCCAATCATTTGTCCAGACATAGACATATCAGGACACATTAGAGTAGACATGTTTGCTGAAGCGGACACAGTAAGCTGGTAAATCCCAGCAGGCGTTTTTAAACTCAGTCATTTGGAAACAGATAGCTTGGCAGAATTGTCACTGTTGACAAAAAACATTTTTCTCAGCTTCTGAAGCAACTAATAGAAATTAAATCAAAACCATCTCAGAAGTTAAATTATTCACTTCCTCTTAGAGTTATTCAGTACAATGACAGGTAAAAGCACGCAAAGGAACATACTTTGAAATACAGGTCTGAAACGAAGACATTCACATCTGTTGCATCTGGCCTCCTTTCAACTTACCTCTCTTCTTGCTTTATGTCATTGCATCACAGTAATTCCATGCGCATATTTCATAAAACTTGACAAAAACACTGCTAACAGCGCCTGTCAATACCGAAATGAAGTTGATCGAACGAAACTAAATGCATTAGCATACGTTAAACACGAGGGGGCATTGTCTGCATATTACAGACCGAACGCTCACATAAGTGGAAGCAAGTCGTAAAAGAGTCAGTTCCCCTCACTGTTCACACTTGTGTTTTTTTGGATGGCACACGGCGCTGCCCTTTAAACCGTTGGTCTTTGTATGATAGTAACTTGACATCATTTTACTGAACACTTTTGTCACCTTTGTCAATAACATTTATGTAGGGTTAGAGAGTAATCGTGGTTGGAGGCTAAAATAGATTCTTTTAACAATACAGCTGCCACTGTCATGGATACCATTTTACTGGTTGCCGTGGTTACTTTTAAAGACACTCAGGACAAAACTTTATCAGTTTCTGGTTGACTTTAGGTAATAACATCTATCTTTTAAGTTAATTATTGACCGTCTCCGCTAGCATGAACAAACAAAACTTTGGAAAGTTTCAGTTATCTTCCACTTTCACTCCACTCTCATTTAAGAATCTTGTCATGAGTGAACACTCCGGGAAGATGTCATAAACGTTTGATTGATGCGGTCGCTGCTTTGGAACACTTATGCCAAAGAAGTCCCCACAAAAAGCAGAATGTGAAGCCCTGGGGTGGGCATCTGTAAGCAATAATAATTCAGCCTCATGTTTCCAGCCTGTCTCTATCCCAAGGAGGCCTAAAATATTGGTCAGTGCAGGTTCAAGTATGTTGTAGATGAGACGCAGATGAAACTGCCTGTCCTTTTGCTGCAGAACTAAAATGATTCACTGCTGGATTCCACTTTGTCTCTCAAGTGAGCCTTGGGCATATGGACAGTCAAAGTGATGTGCCTGTTTCACAGCAGGAACTTGTTCAAGAAACCCAGGGAAGCCGTGAATCTGCTGATATGTCAAACACAAACTTCTACTAGAACCTGAAGCTTAAGCTTAAAAATCAAATTTATGACCTATAAGCAGACAATCCAAATTAGACTTTCATTCACTGTTTGAAATAGGTGACATCATGGCCAGTTACAAATTAAATTGTATTCTTAATTAGCTGCTGATAACGACACTGAAGTCAGTGGACACTTTCTTATTACTTAATTGATCCAAAGTGAGATGCCATCGCTGCCTTGTGTCTTATCCTAAAGTTCTCCCGAAATGAGTTTGCTGCCTTGTGGTGCATCATGACTCGACAAACAAAGTCTGGCAAGATTAGTTGTAATTAGTTGCCATGTAAAGTTATCTGAGTTCAGTGAGTTTAGTAGGGTAAAAACTGTTTGCTGCACAGACTGAATTCAAACTAAGAAGGTCTACCATAAAGAGTATATACTTTTAATCACAATAATTCACAGTATATATCGTTGTAGTGTGTCACAGCAGTAATAATGCTTTTTTAAGCATTTTATGCTTTGGATACCTCAAAAAGGAACAGCTTACTCACAAAGTCTTCCAGCTACTTAAGACACCCACATGTCACGTTATTAATTTAGAATACTGAGGCGAAATAATTTGTCAAATCATCATATTTATGTGAAAACTGAGTACGTTGTCCTTACTGAAATGATTCAATATGTAATATTGAATTTTCGTCTACCGAACATTTTCAGTGTTGTAGCCAGAAAATTCACGTCTTGACTTTTATTGACTTGACTCGTATTCTTTATTTAATTTTTAAAGAATCTACTGATTTAAATCCCATTTGTGTATACTGTAACTGGAAGAATTGTCTGTTCCAAGAGTCATGTTGTCGTTCGATGGTGCAACTGTCTTGCAAAGCAGTATGTTTGGATAACAAAAAACCTCACTTGAATTCAGGGTAATATCTCATTTCAGTAGGGTTTTTAAAAGTCCTGATTGAGATGTAAGTGAAGCTGCAAATCGACAAAGATAGATCTTACTTTTTCTAGCTATATTAATTCATTTCCATTTTTCAAGAAAACACGGCAACAGTATGTGCCCACTGAGGCTCATAACCAACAATAAAAACTGTTAAGTCAAAAGGGATTTAAAATCCTAAGTTCACATAGTAAATCACATACATGACTTTTCCATTTAAACTGCTAATGGAAGGTATTTAAATTATTTATGCAAGTGTAAGTAAGTGTATTATTAACAATGAATGTCATAAATTACAGATGAAAATGTTTATAGGGAGTGCATTGTTAACCAATAGAAGAAAATAAAATACAATTTAAACATATTTGAGTATTTTTTTAACACAAACAAAGTCTCAATAAAAATATACAGTTCAGGAATAGCACAAATTTGAATTTTTTTTCCATTAAATGTTTCATGGTCTTCTTAGAGTAGACAGTATGACAGTAGATGTCAGACTGTCAGACAGTATGACAGCTCTGGGAAGATCCAGTCATCTCTTCCGACTTCCTCCATTCAAACTAGATCAGACAAGCTTTAAAGTTGCTGTGCAAGTTCATTTTTATTGGTCCCCAAACATTTGTAGACTTCTTGGTCTTCGGTCTCTTCTTACACAGTGGTTGCATGTCTGTGTTTGTGGAAGCCTAATTCATCCACAGCGCCATTTCCTGCCAGGTTACTATTTGCAACACCAGACGTCTAAAAAACAAGATGGCATAAATAATTAATTTGACTTCCCTCCAATGATATGATGTAGTTAATAGTGTGGACTTACTTAACCAACACCCTGTGTATAGTATGGTTCAAAGTTATCCAATAGTAAGTTACCACTTTGTGACCAGGTGATACAGTATAAAAAATGTTCTTGTTAACACTAAATACAGAAAGTTACAATGTCAGCATCGTACAATGCTATCTAAGCATGCAGCGATGCTAGCTATACCAGAAAGTCTGGAAAACCCCTAAAAGATTTTACGTAAAAAAAATATTAATATTATTCAAGTAAGTATTGTTATAGAAATTAGAATTCAGTTCAAAGCTCTGCTGTGTCAAAGTCGATAGCATGGGCTGGCCTTTAGTCTTGTTCCAAGATGTCAGTGTTATGTCTTAGAAAAGAAAGAACATAAAAGGACAGAAGAGCTGTAGATTATATTTGCTTCAGTAAGTGCCGGGACTAAAGTAATGATGGAGAGGGCACCCATGCAAGACTTTTATGCACATGACTACGCTTTACTCCAAACTGGGTATATAAGAAATGTGATTCATTTGCAATTTAATTTTGTGACACTTCAGAATTTTGCTTCATGTTGCTTGTTAATGAAGAAATGTGGCTAATGGGTACAACTTTGTCCCAAACCTACCTCCAAAATGTTGGAGAAATGTAACTGGAGACCCACACCGTCACTGGGTGTTACACCTATGGACAGAAAACAAAGACAAGAGCAAGGCTGGATTACCAACTGGGCCAACAGGTCAATTGAACTGTGGCAGGCTAATGTGTAGATGTTATGAAGGACAAAAACTTCATAACAAGTTGGATTTGACTTGTGAAATAAAGCTTGATCCTGCATTATTACAGCATGCAGGGGCACCATCTTTTAGTGTGTACACTTACAAGACCTTACATATTACTTTGCACATGCCATCCATATTTTTTAATAAAGTGATGTTTCTGGCATGTTTAGCTGTTGTGTCTGTATTTAATGAGAACTTGAAGACATAGAACATATAGTAATATATATTTTTTTAAATATTTGTTTTTAACGTTTGTTTTGTCTTACTTGTCTGACCCTCAAAAGATGGATTTACTTGTCCTTGTTTTTGTCCAGGTGCATTGACGCCACTTAAATGGCTCTGTGTCCTCACTCTCCTGTATTTTAATAAATACAACAAAAAAATGTAGGAACATTTAACAATGAAAATGTACAGTGTGCGAAACACAGATGGTATCTTACCTCACTTCATCTTGGTAATTTGGTTCTAGAGAAGTTAATAAATTAACAAATTAATTATTAGTTACAACAGAGTCCAACATTTTTGCATCTTCTCATTTATATAAAAGAGCATGTTGACATTACATTGTTTTTTTCATTAAAAATAGTGGAAGTTAAGTTAATTACCTTTTTCTTTCCTACGTTTGTAGCAGAAGACTATTCCGAGGATGAGCAAAACTAGCAAAGCCAATGCCGCAAAAGACAGAACTATAGCGATGAGCACTGTCCAATCAGTGGGCACTATTTCAAGAGAAAAGATATTAGTGTTTGAATAAAGAATCATTAATACACCCAAAAGGGCAAAAAGATTATTCCATTGACTTTAAAGTCACTAAACACTGGGCAAAACAAAGTGTTTTGATTAAATATACTGAAAGCAGCACAAGCTGAATGTCACACATATATTTCAATGTGTCATTTCATTAATATGTTTTGTTTATATGTGAAGTTATGTCCACGTGACCACGTGAATTGGATTAAGCGGCTATAGAAAATGGTGGAAAAGATGGATGTGAAGTTGGCGGAGATGGATAATTACACCACAATTACAGAATTCATTTGAAAAGAAAACACCAATGAAAGAGAAAAACGAGTTTCTTACATGGTATTAACTTGTACAGTCTCAGATAACAGCGGCTTCCCTGAGCCATCAGAAAGCCTTGGCACTAACCTGTATGGTAGACTGTGGGGAAATGTAACACCCTATTACTCCTGAAGAAGCAAGCTAAAGAGAAGGTGTTCAGCAAGATCATGTGACCATTGAGTTTTCAACACTGTTTTCACATGAGCATTTTTGACATGAAATATTGGGGTCAAAGAGGTAGAGCAGGTAAGCAGGTAAGATGTTTATATATCATTTCATGTTGAAATGGCTGCTGGGAAGATTGCACCTTAACCACATGGTCCAGCCAGTATAACCACCTTATGTTAACTCTTAAGATTAGATTGACTAAGTTTTCATAAACATCCATTTGTCATCCCTTCAACATGTCCACAGCTCTTTTACTAAAATACAATGATCCTCTCATCTCCTCTAAATCTCAGTTTTCATTAAGGTTGGTGTTCATATTTTTGTTGCCACCGTTTCTGAGGTGAAGCTCTGCTGTTTCCCTTCGACATAAAGCATAATGTCTCAAAGTATAACACTTTGCATTTGTATCTTGTGTTGTGTTCCTGCCATTTAATCTTTGATGAAGAATCTCCTCTTTTCTGCCAATTCCTTTGTTATGGTAGGAAATCAAGAGTCAGTATCTGTCCCAAATCTGCATTAGTCTTTTGAAAATGAGCAAGCCCATAACTGTATAAAGTGTAAATATGTTGCTCCAATATCTATATATAATGTTTAGCATGAGTGATGGTGTCACTGATTTACCAGTAACCCACCCAATGTGGAGTAATGCTTTAAGACTGAAAGATTCAGCTTTTCTTAGATGCTCTTCTTTCAGTTCCTTGTCGTGTTTCTGACCTGATACTTGGTTTGAGATGCTCCACCAGTTATTTAATTAACTTATTTTAATTTATTTCATTAAAAATTACACTATATTTCCAGCCTTTTAATATTCAAGTTTCTCAACTTTTTTTTGAGCCTCTAAATCAGACATTTATCAGCATTTTGATGGAAAAAAAACAACCAGGTTTGAATTTTTGTACATTATTGTATTCTTATCTTTATTACACAGTGTTCCAACTCTTTTGGAAATGGATTTT
Organism: Odontesthes bonariensis; assembly: GCF_027942865.1. Classification (NCBI taxonomy): domain Eukaryota; kingdom Metazoa; phylum Chordata; class Actinopteri; order Atheriniformes; family Atherinopsidae; genus Odontesthes; species Odontesthes bonariensis. The sequence goes on along the minus strand of NC_134521.1, from coordinate 17,764,159 downwards.
ATGCCGCAATCCAGATGGTCAGTTAGAATTTAACTGGACATTGTGGATTGAAACAGGACTCTTCACTTCCTCTTAGAAATGTAACTTTTCCATGTGTGTTATAAACATGTGATCCTCTCTGTCTCTGTGCACATCTTAGCCGAAACCGTACACTCAGGCTTTTTGCTATTATTTGCTATACACCATATGTTTAATGGGTTTTTCATTGAGTTAAAAACATGATTCTATTAGATTACTGTTCGGTTACTCAGCCTAATCAGTACATATCAGGTATGGAGCTCTATTTGTGGCCTTGCAGGCATGAGACATCCGCTCCGAAACGCAAATGAATGCGTTACTGAGGTATTAAAGAAATCGGTTGTGTTTGACCAGATCAGAAAAGTGTCAAATGTTTGTGTTCATTTATATGGTATCCTACCAATTTAGCATTGCACTTTGAAAAAAAAAAAGGATAGAAGAAGATTCAGTGAATAAAAATAGAGCATTTTTCATCTTTTAGTCTTCTTCTTCTTTCTCTGCAACACCAAACATTTCCATTTACCACAATTTTATCTTTTTCTCCTTTTTGTTATATTTTCTTTAAGCGGGACAGTTTCACAAGTATTTGGCATTATCGCGAAACTATAACAACTCAAATTTATCTCGATTTTCAAATATCTAACATAGATCCGGAGACAAACATTAGAATTTAAATATTATTCAGATTTCAACTCTTTACTGTTTTTATTTAATTGCTGGTATTAAACAAAAAATTTGAGGCCTTCTCAAGGAGTAACCGTTATCACTTCCTGACTCATTTTTTGCATTAAATTAGATTAATGAATGCAGACAAATGCATGGATTTAGCTGATAATAACAATACAGTAGGCCGACATGTATGTTAATCACAGCACAACTAGCTCTTCATTAAATGGCACAATTTTGAGAATAACTCTTTTGATGTTTCACGTTGTTCATACATATCTCACACCAGAGAAATGATTCCGCACAGCTTTCATACTCATGCTTCTGAGCGGCTCTACAAACTCTGCTCATTACTCATAAACTGCAGGTCAATATACAAGATTAACAGGTTAACAAATCTGTTGGGTCAGAAAAATGAGGCCATTGCTTCAACTTACAGGCAGGGTAAGATACACGTGCATACTTGTTGCAACTTTTGTCTGCAGTATGGGTCAGTATCGTCTACACTCTGACTGCTTAGAGCGGGTGGCATGAAGAAGACCTGCTAAGTATTAGGTGAGTGGTCATAAGGTTGTGGCTGATCGATATACATTGTCAGGCTGTCTATGCAGAGTCAGGATATTTCACAATTTGCTTTCCCTGTGGTTTCTGTAGGTGAACTAGACTCATATGCCTTTTCATATGTGACTCATGCACTTCTTCTTTTTTTTCATTGCTACAGTTCTTACTACAGTTTTAATCACTTTTTGTTTGGAGAGCGCCCTGTGATTGACTGGGGTACCCTGTTTCTCGTCCAATGGCTGTTGATATAGGCCCCCCTCACCAGGACCCTGAATAGGATTACGCAGGTCTAGAAAATAGATTGCAGAGCAGCTATGCCAGTGCAAATTAAACATTTCTAATACACAGTCTCTGTGTTTTCAGGTGGCGGAACTCCTGGTTTGTATCTTTCTAAACTTTTCCAGCAGAGAGAGAAATGCTGAGATCAAATGTGTGAGATAAAGAGTTGTGCAAGACTTTCTTACCAACCACCATGAAGACAGAGCTGGACTGGGGGGTTTTCAGTGCTGGCACAGCAGCCATGCATTCAACTGCCGTGTCTCTCACTGCTCGGAATGTCAGGACGCTAGTGGAGTTGAAGGTATTCCCATCAGCCATGCTGGTGGTGCTGTACAGGCTGGTGTCCACAGCTTGACCATTTAGTCTCCAAGAGACAGAAGGTGAAGGATACCAAGCAGTTGAATCACACTTAAACTCTACCAGGTGGTCCTGCATCACTGTCGTGTTTCCTCCTATGATGCTGACTGTACCACTCTCTGACAATGAAGATCACAGAGGGGGGATAGAGGGAAGTTAGACTCAGGAATACATCTTTCTCTTCTTTATTTTAAAACAGGGAACAGTTTAGAAGGTAAGGACACGGGTCTCTCATAACATAGAACTTAAAAGATTTGATGTTGCTGTATGTGCCCGACTCCACAGATCACTTTGATGTAAAGTTAAAGTAAGACCTCCTGGTTTACAAAAGAAACATTACAGAAATGAACAAAGGTTCTCTTTATCCTTTACAGGAGATAATCAGTCTATATCGACCATCTAGCAACATGTGCAGGCATGTCTTAAATGGCATCACAGTGATGATTTCTACCATTTCACTCAGAGCTCAAAGCTCTGAATTAAGAAGACTCATGTCAGAAGCTGCTCGGAATGGAGAGAAATGGCACACTTCTGCCATCCAGAGTACATTGCAGTGACTGCATCTCTCTTGCAACTAAATGTAAATCTTTTTAAAAAATTGAAATATAAAAGATTATACAGAGTCAAGATGAGAGTATCTCTAAGATCCTGAAGCTTGGGGAACTTCCTGTTCTTGATTTGTTGCATCCACAATGTCACTTGTGTCAAATATAAAAAATGTTTTAGCAGCAACTTATGTCTCTCAAAATACTAAATAACACACAGTTTCCAAAGTCATCAAGTTTATGCACTGTATATATACAGTATATATACAGTGTATATATACTGTATATATACTGTAGGTTCAGTCTCACCTTGAACGTAAAGCTGTGCGGTCTTCGGTGGGAGTTTTTCCGCAGTGCAGATGACCGACCCAGCGTCTGTGCGGTTGACGTTGTGGATTGTGAACTCCACACAGCTCGTAACGTTAATGATGCACATTCTGGCAGAAAACTGCTCTGATGTCGATGTGTCGCCACCTGGAAGGACATTGAGGACCGGCACCCCTCTGACAGTCCAAGTCATAAACTGCCACTCTCCCTGCACAGTGGCCCTGAATTGGGCATCAGAGCCCTGCACCACTGTTAAGTCCAACGGTTCCAGCTGGATCCTTTCTGTCACCACTGGACAAAGAAAACGTTCATATCAAGATACCATAACCTGTATGCACTTATTTGGTTTTATTTGCACATGCGTGCACTGTTAAATATTCAAGTTTGATATTTACATTAAACTTTTAGTGGAACTGATAGAGCTGACTGCAGAAATGATAAAACTGGATCATGTGACGTCTATCTATTGCTGTAACAATACCCTTAACTCTGAAATTTTTTCAAAACTTCAATAAGTTACGTACACAATATTCCTCTAGCCTCCCTTTGCTCAAAAAACAGGCCCTGTTGCTGTTGTCACAGGCTCCACCTCTATGTCGGTTAGTGAGTTACACATTCAGACTGAATCTCCTGTTCTGCCACAATCCAGAGGCACAATCCAGAGACTTTTCCCCATTCTCAGGGGAAAGCAGGATTATCATCGGATAATTGTATGAATAAACTGCAACAGATTGCAATCTGAGTAGATAGATATAGATAGATAGATATACATAAGGTCACTATGTGACTGGTGACTATGTGCATTCTTAGTTCACCTTAAAGCTTGAGTCGTGTTTGTGTTTGTTCAAAGTGCGTAAAACTACTACAAAGGACATATGTTTGAGTTTCAATCTTGTAAAGACCCAACAGAACAAAGCAAATAAAAAATCTTTTCAAATTCTTTACGTGTGCAACATTAAAGCCAGTTTGTTTGCTATTTATGGCTCTTAGAAGGAAAACTATTCCTCTGTTTCAAACGGTTATCAGTGTCTGGAATGAGCATGACTGTTTAAGAATGGCTGATTAGATCCATAACAGTGTGTTTGGCTTCAGTGCTCACTTTTATCCATAGTATATTACAACGTGAATTCACATTTATTTAAAAATGTACACAGTGTTGCCATGCAAGACCTGGCAGTGAGGATCAGACCTTGTAGTTAGAGTACAATTAGCTCTTTTTCCTCCAAGTGCCATAAGCACTTCAAGGGCTTAGATCCTAATCCTCATTGTATTCAGTCACATCAGACTCCTCACAGTTCTATCAAAATGGCCGTTATCAAGTCTCAACAAGTGCATAAATAAATGCATTTAATGCGTTTCTGTACAGAAACAATAGCCTAATTAAGCATTTGGAGAAAAAACTGTTGAAATTGTAAGAACTCAAATTAATATTGTTTTTTCTGTATATAAGCTCATTAAGAAGACTTATACTTTTCTCATATTTATACAGTTTGGCAGGTTGTCACAGACTCTGAGGTCAAATGTAAATGCAGTGAAGATGTAGAAAGGTACACATGTACATGACCTAAAACCCATCAGAAGTGGATGTAAATTCAATGAGGAAGGTCAGATGAAAGCACATTGTTGGTATTGGTATTTTTTCTTAGGGTTGTGTCTCTTTTCTCTTTCTTTTTTTGCCTTTTTTCTTTTTTTTTTTAACCTTTCTTTTATGTTATTTGATGGAAAGAAGACGTGTTTTTATTCCCAAAAATAAAAATCTCCAGCCACAAAATAAAGCCAGATGTGTACTTACCTTTGTACAGTAGTGAATAGATGTAGAAAAGGCTAAACCATGATATCCAGGAAATAGCCATGCTACACTGTGGTTAATCTGAAAAATTAAATAGATGTTGCAACTGTTAACCACATAAGTTTTGAGGAACTTGTAAAAAAACATGTGTGATGAGAAAACAAACAAATGTAAATTTGTATAAGCTCAAGAACCTAAAGAAAGAAGCTAAACCACAAGTAGAAGATATAAGGCATAATTGACCACCTTCTGTTATTGTTAAAAAAAAAATAGAAGGCAGTCGGTTAAAAAGTGTCCAGCAAAAAACTAAATAGAACATATCAACATCCAGACTTTTTATGGTGGCTGAGATCATGTTGGGTGTGACTCTGTTTTCAGTGAGAATAGAGTAATTAATTTAATTGTATCACCCCAAAAGTCTGATAAGATATGTGAAAAGGACTGTGTTTATGATGTGATTATTCATCCACTCTGAATGACAGTAGTTAGGGAAGCCTGTAAAAAAACTGTTTCATCCCCCTTCTTACGATACTGTACTACTAATGCGCCGGTACCTCCTTACCAGGAAATAAATGTTACAGGTGCTATCTGCACATTTCAAAGGTTTTACATACATCGAAGAGTTGATGTCTAAGCATAAATAAATTATATGGCTCATCTTAAAGAGCCCCATTTTCAATTAGATGAACTTACTGTGTGACAGCTCCTGTGTTGTGTGCAGTGCAGTCGATCAAATCTTCATTTCCTGAAACAGCAGGTGAGCAGCAGACTCCACCTGTGGCCATGAAACTGCTACAGGGGGCAAGGTTCAGCCACAGCCTCTATAACCCAGCCCTTATCTGCTCAACATACCTGTCACTGAGTAATAATGCCCCAAATGTTTTCACCTGAACAGACAGGTGGGGCAGAGGTGTGCTATCAAAGGATAAGTCTAGTAATACGTTTTTTATGAGGTAGTCGGCTTAGGGCTGGTTTTATTTACAAATCTTTTTCATTACCTGAAGATTGTCTTTTCATCTTATCTTTCAGTCCTGTTTTTTTTTTTTCTTATGGCAAGTCTTTACGGCGGCCGTGGCTAGAGTGGGTCGTCCAATAACCGGAAGGTTGGCGGTTCTATCCCCACTCTCACTGCTCCAAGATTGGTGAACTGACAGCTGGAGGGGTGGCAGTCAGGGCTCTAAATTAACTTTTTTCATCAACAGCCAAAATGGCTAGTTGATGTTAATCTCACTAGCCAAACACACACTCACTAATGGGTCAAAGTGGCTAGTAAATTGGTCTTTTCTACCAGCCAAACTTAAATTTCACCAGCATTTGGCCGGTTGGCTGGTGTTAATTTAAAGCCCTGGTGACAGTCCAACTCCTTGCTACGGCCAATGTGCCCTTGAGCAAGGCACTGTACCCCCATGCTCTCCGGGCGCTGTGATTGGCTGCCCACCGCTCCAGTTTTATGGCATCTGTCTCCATGAGCGTGTTCAACAGGTGCCAACCTGGATGGGTTAAATGCGGAGGAGTAATTTTGTGTATTTACATGTATCCACATGACAATAAAGTCTAAATCCTAATCTCTCTTAAAGGTAGGGTAGGAGATCCTGGATTTTGAGTCCAGCGAAGCTGCATTTTGAAAATACACAGGTAAAAAGTCCCAACCCTTTTCTTCACTTTCCCCCCGAAGGCACGCCTCTAGAGTACATGAACGCGCACAAGCACAAAGGTGCACGAGCGCTGTTCTGACAGCAAGCATCGATCGTTGCCGTATTTAGTATATGCTAACTAGATCATTATTACCTCATCAACTTGCTTACTCTACTTGCAAAATACCACATACACAAATCCAAATTCTCTAATCACAATCCATCATTTTTAATTTTTGAGAAGGAACTCAAACAATACTTTACAACAATCCAATATTCTTCAAACAAAAAAGCCATCAAGACCACTGAGCTATGCATTTTATATAATATTTTACTGGACTAACTTAACAAAGCTTATATATTATTTTGAACACTGTGACCCCTGGCATTGTAATGTTCTTTGAATTTAACAATATATGAATGTAATACTATGAATACCTAACTGTTTTTTGAATTTGTAATGACCAATTTTTCAATAAAGTTTATATAAAAAAAAAAAAAAATAAATAAAAAAAAAAAGTATATGCTAACTATACGTTTAATAATGCTAGGTGCTAGCCAAGCTGGCTCTAGTTTAGCTTCCTGCCAAGCTTCTGGACGTTCACGGAGCAGGGTACGCGCACAGGGGGAAGGAGGGGGAGGGGGAGGGGGAGGGGGAGGGAGGAGCAGATTGCAGTTTGATAGACGGCATCAGAATCCAATCATTGTGAACGGTCCGTTCACAATGATTGGATACTGTTTTTCCTAGATTGTACGTTCTAGAGGCCACTAAAAATTTTCATATTTGTGTCAAAACTTTTAATTAATTGGTTGCAATGGGGGTGTGAAGAGTATTTCAAGCAATATGTAAAAAAATGTTACAGAAAAAGATCCCCTACCCTGCCTTTAATCTTATCTTAATCTTAATGTGCTCACTTTGCTTCTCTGAAAACAAAATCATAATGTTTTCCTGTCACTTTACCTGCAGACAAAAGCCAAGCAGTGCATTCTGGCCCACAATAGCTGATCTCATGATGACAAAGCACCAAATGCAAATCTTTGTCCATTATGTCCATTATCTGTTTTTCCACAGCGGAGCAAAGTGAAATGACCAAGAACAACACAAACGCAACCAAGTGTGCCACGCCTCAGAGTGTTCCACATATTTCTGAGACTGCCTTCAAGTAGTATCAAAATGATGTGACATGAACGCATGCGTTTGCAAGGCACAACACATAAGCCGCTTTCGGACAGACAGTTCTAAGAAAGTAGTTATCAGAACTACCCTCCTCGAATTTCGTTCTGATAACTATCCTTCCCCAGCGGAACTGTTTCAGTCTGCATTCGCACATGAGTCGGGACCTGATAGGGACTGATACGCCGCGCGCAGCCGTCTGCTTCAGTGACGTGTTAGCCGTTAGCCGTTTAGCGCTACATTCAAACACAAAACAAAACGGTAAAAGTAAGGAGAGTAGAAAAACACCACCAAGAAGCTAATATGGAGAGCGGGGAGGCCATCGTGTTTATGGTCTGCATGATGGTGATATTAATCATGGATAATCACATCAGACGTCTAATATCGAGGCTGGAAGAGCACACAGAGAGAGTCAGGAGATACTTTTTTATTTCATGAAGGAAGAAAGGAGAGCAGAGCGCTGCAGACAAATGAGACCAGTGTAAGTTAACTTATTAAATGAGGAGACATTTCAGCCGTGATAGAATTACATGGGGCGTAGCTACCGACCACCACACACCTCCGTTAGATTAGTTCTATAGAACCATGAAAAGACCCGACCTCGGAGAAGGAGCTAAATAGTTCCTGTATGTCCGAACACGGGAGAAAACGGCCCCGCGGATTAAAAGGTTATTAGAACTGCCAAAGGTTCCTACAGTCCGAAAGCGGCTATAGAGGTTGAAGAACAATGTTCAAGCTCTAAGAAGTCAAAAACCGTACTGGCTTTTTAAATTTTCCAAAAAGTGGCCCATATATTGAATAAGGCTGTTGTTTTTCCCTCTTTTTTTTTCTTTTTTTGTGTTGCTCTTTGAGAAACATATCATGCCTTTTGGTGAGTAATGCTTGATGACATCCTGTCTTTTGTTTGTTTACATGGAAACTCTGCAGGGCACCGTTATGATTAGGAGTCAGGTTTTGAGTTTGGGAATAGCTGTGCCCCACTGCAGCTGTTTTCAGCTGGTCTATTTATCAGTCCTGGAATAAAAGTTTATTTGTGGTATTATGCACATGCGTTAATGCAACCATAGATGTTCAATAAACAGAGGCAGTCTTACTCCACAATGAGTACATCTTCTTTCATTGCTTTTTCGTCTTAAGGGTGGCACTTTTATGTTGGCTTTCAAATACAGGAATTTGCTTTGCAAGTAATTACACAATGATGTAAAATGTCATACCCATACCTCTTCTCAATGTCTTTTAGAGCTCTTAATAACAGCCCTGCTTAAACATTAAAATGAATTAAATCTGTTCACTGATGTCCAGTTTGGGGTTTTACTGCAGGTAGACACACATCAGGGAGTTGAACTCAGGTGTACTGATGCTGACTTAAGCTTCTTCCATCTCCAGGAAAGATAGTTAAGCTCCTGGCTTATGAATGACCCAGACTCAAATCAGGCTTATTTTTAGCAGCAATGGAAACAGTGTATAGAATAGGAGTTGCTTTCTCATAGCATAATCACATTAATTAGCAGGAAGATGGCAAACATCTTCACTTTGAATGGAAATCCCGACAGTCACCTGATCTTTGGCAATCGACTAAGATTTTACTGTAAAAGCACAAGCATATTTCCTCGTGTATTTTCTTTTTATCCAAACGGTGTATTCGTGGAATGTGAAATAACTTGTTTGTTGACTGTAAGTATTCAGAAGAGGACAATGTCTTTGCTTCCCCATTCTTGACGCAGTCTTTGAATAAAGTAGAGTTGACACATGGAAATGAGTCAAGAGTCAAAAACTTTATTTACTGAGACTGGGGAAAATAAGGAGGTATGGTCACCATAATTCATAGTTTTCATAGTCTTTCACAAAAAATATTCTGAACAGTAAATAAAGACATTCCTTTTGTTCCCGCTGCTCAGACTGGAAATTAGGATCTCCAGTTTGGGTTCTGAGTTTGTTACAAGCTGAGAGTGCAAGGTTTTGTGCTGCCTTTTGTGCAGACTGGGTGGTGTTTTCCACGCCGACCACTAGAGGTCACTGTAGGATTGCTCCTCTTCTATATATATATGTCAAACATTAAAATGTACATTTTGTACGTGCTTGTATGCTTGTTCACATTTAGCTGCTATTTGCTTTAAATTCTTATTGAATGTCTTTTTGAACAAATATGGTATGTAAAGGCATACAAAATAACTTTGAAGATGGATATGGTACATTTCATATCTGGTATTATTTGTATGCACATTGTAAATAAAGTATAGATATACTGACATATTGGTGGAACATGTATTTTGATCATTCACTAAGGTAAAATAAATTACAGCGCACAGTTACAAGTTACAAGTTACTGCTTTAAACCCCATAAAAAGTTCTACAAACATTTTTTCCAGTCCAGCTAAGTACGGATGCATTTGCAATAAAATATATTTTAAGGCTCAAAATTCAAATTATTAATCTTTTAAACCTTTTAAGTAGTATTTGAACGTATTTGTTGGTTAACGTAGAGCTTATATCAAATGATTTTCTTCATCATAAAAGTAAATCTTCGTATGCAAATTTGTATCTGAAACTAACAGGTAAGTATAAAGTCAGTGGATTAACATGTAAAGCATCTTCTGAGGTTGCGTGACTGACTACATCTTTTGTTTGTCCTGCTTCCAAAATATTGTCAACACTCACAAATCTACACAAAACAGTTAACATTGGAAGAGCAACATGCTCTGTGGTGCATGAAAACATAACAGCGAAGTTTAGTGTACACTCATTTTTACAGTAGGTTGGTTCGTAAAGATACTAAAAATCTATTGAAACTGGAGATCTAATTTCCAATTAAACTGTGTTCTTGTCCTTTAGTAGAGCAGCCTTGTGATAAGCACATCTAAAACAGTGCCTATGCAAGCAAGCAAGGTGATCAGTCTTTCCACTGCTCTGGTTATAGATTCCTCTGGCCCACAGTCGCCATTTTATGAGGGTAGCAGTATAGTACAAACTGGAATGTCTCCAGACACAGCTAGTATTGTATAGGCATAAGCAGGCAGACAACCATGAAAAACAGGAAGAAGATAGTGGGGGAGGGTCAGCAAGAGCAATGATCTGATCCCACCACACAAGGCCAGCAATGGAAGTAATTTGGAGGCCCCCTCTGCCACCAGAGCCTCCCTGTCAGGGATCATCAGTCATAACGTATCACACACGCTCACCGGCTGCTTGACTTAACCATCCTTTTGTTTCACTGTAGTATTTGCAGCCACAAATTAGTTCCATTCAATTTCTCCCGTATCTCAGATATAACTCCACAATGAAATACTTTCCTGACAAAAAACAGCAGGTCTTCAGAGCATGCATTAATCGCTATTGTTGGATTTTGGTTTTGTTGTGTCAGCTGTTGGCTGATCAATGGTTAAAGCCGACTAAGGTTTATTGTTACTGAGCTTATTAGGCCTTGTTGCCACCGGGACAAGCCTCTGCCCTCCTGCACTTGTAAATTATCATGTTAAAGGCAGGTCATCAGCACACCCCCTGCTTTCTACAACTCCTTCCATTGACTGCTTAATGGACAAATACAACACAATATTCTGTTTTTAGGAATCTTACTTTATGTATCTATTTTTTTTCCAGATATTCTAACATTCAGCGAAATGAATGTGAATAATTGTGTTTTAAAAAAAATCCAATTTCACAGTAATCAAACCTACTGCTTTGATGAGATGAAAGTATTCTTTTTCTCTCTGAAAATGGTGCTCAAGTTTTGCTCTTTTACAAAAACTGTCAAAAAAAAAACAAAGGACAACGTGAAGGTTACTGCGTTTGCATTGAAGGCCCGCACAGATGCTGGTCAGTGGACTACAATGCCCATCGTTAACGTTCATGTGGGTTTATGCTGTGAACCTGATGGTGTTGGAGCTCCTCTCACACAAACTGGTATAATATGGCTTTAACCGCCGCTCCATATGCTGCCATTCGCTGCATGGGAGAAATCCACTTAGTAAGAGGGAGAGGGAGAGACTAAGCTTTCCCTTGTATCCAGCTGACCCATTCACACTCGTCTCCGTCACGTCACTAATGCTCAAACGGCTGCTTTGCAGGGTGGCAGAAGAGAAAAACGAATAGGTGTTCGTGCACAACATGCCGCCTGCTTTTAAAAAATCCTGGCCTGCAGGACATAACCAGAAACTATGCACTAAGAGCGAATGAACAAGTTGCCCTTGGTCAAAGAGGCTTTGGATGAGGTCACCCTTACCGTCATCGTGTCACTCTCTCTGGGGATTATGCCAGCGCCTGTGTTTGGTTACCTGAATGACAACTCAGAATTCCATTTACTCTTTCTTTAAATCAAATTTATTTGCTATGTGTACCTGAAAAACAAAGACTATTATCATTTGCACCAGATTGATACGTCACTATGTCTTCTTGAAAGTCAAAGTGTCAAACATTTCTATTAACAATCTTTGTCATGATGACCTGCGGTCTGGTTCCCTGCAGTGCTATACAGACTATACAGAGGGAGCAAAAAGGAGGGAAAGGACTGCAGCAGGCAGCAGCTGTGATGGAAGGGCTCCTCCATACTCAACACAACATCAGCATTGTTATCTATGACCTTCCTAATGCCTTTGACCCCTCCCACTGTCGTGTATATATAGCGTCTTCACAGAGAGGCTTCCACGGAGAGCCGCAGGGCGTTTCTTTACAGCATGCAAATGATCATGTAAGCCAGTTGTACGAGGTATGGCTGAGCTCAAACTAGTTTGCAAGTTTCCCCCCCAAGTCAGCGGTGGTTGAACTTCCACAGTGATGCATTGTGGAAGCTTTTGATTTTTAGTGCTTAAATTTATCCAAATTTTCTTTGAGCCTCAAAGGTAAACTATGCTGTAAACATCATGATGCCCTGAGTTCACAGCTGATCAAAAGTCTTTTAGAATCCAGACTTTCAAAGCCAACAAATATTATCTGCATGAATTAACCAATAATTTAAACAAAAAAACACATTTATTTATTGGCCACGACACAATATACTGTGTATATATTTAGTAGTAGGTAAATGTGCTGTTCTTTCTTGGGTGAATTCTAAATATTCCAATTAAAAAAGACTCAATTACAAGTTAAAGTATAGGATTTGAAATATGTTTAAAGTATAACACTTAAAACATATAACATACAATCACTTATTTTGTAGAGTTGCCGTAATATATTGTTGTTTGTTATGTATCATGAGCTTTCAACATTTCTTTAAGTTGTAAATGTGTGCATAATGTGAATAAAAAAGGATACTCTGATCTGCAAAGCAGTTCAATTCAAACTACTTCATCCATTTTTCTATAAACACCTCATCCTGTGTAGGTTTTTCACAGAACTGGAACACATCCAAGCTGTAATGTTGAGAGAAGCAGGTTACAACCCAAACGTGTCACAATCACAGAAACAAACGAGAAGCAACTACACACTGACCGTCACACTTAGTGCCCTTTTTATGATACCACATCATCAAATCTTGCTGAAGACCCGTTGAAATGTCAAGGATCGTTCAAAGGACTAAATCCCTTGTTCTTTGAAATTTCATCCTCTGGGTTCTCAAAAGACCCACAATCCTTTGTACACATCCGAGACGCTGCAGACAGAAGATGGGTCGATGTCTGCTTTTGTTTTCACCATATTTGTGGGGACCATAAAGTTATAAGATTATAATGTGTATCAGCAAAGGACAGGAGAGTAGAAATTACCATTATAAATGGCTGCTGTGAACTTGTGTTTTCCATTTTGCTAAAGGGAATTCATATCAAACTAACTATCACAGATAATTTGGTTGAACAAATAGGCACAGAAATATTGATATATGGTCATATTGAGAGCAGAATTTAAGCTACAGTTCAAACAATTATATCTTGTTCATTTGGAACAGACACTGAGTAGCAAAACAACTGCAGGTAATTACAGAAGGTAAAACCATGGAGGAGGAAAGTTTGGATTGTGTTGTTTTTACTGATATAATATCGTGACCTGTTGGATTGCTCTGAACGGATGACCATGTGTCTGTCCATTAATGTGACATTGGCAGTTCACACCTGCGCCATGTTGAAAGTGATACGAAGACAACATGTTACAAAGTCTAAACTAGTCAGTTTCAGATTCCCATCTAAAATGTTACGACCAGGGGGGGATTCACACATGGCACAGACACATTCAGCTACCACCAGATAACTGGAACCTAGTGAATGAATGAAAGGGGCTCTACAGTGTATTTACAATCCCAATTTAACCAACCATGCATGGTTTTGGACTGTTGTATGGAGCTGATGAACTCAGAAAAGAATGTTCGCAGAATTCAGACAAATCTATGTGGGCAAAGGACAAGGCTGAAAACTAGTATTGAAAGAATGTGATCCACAGGCCTTCAGAGAGTCCTGCATTAAAAACAGACATGATTCTGTAGTGGAAATCGCTGCTTGGGCAACACCTCTAAAAAACATTTTTTTATGGGGAAGGGGGGGCTATCTCAGTTCAACTAAAAGCCTTATCTGTGAAAACAGTTGGTCTCTGCATCTACAGAATCTTCTTATCCAAGCACATTAAAGATGGACTATGGCAGAAAACCACAATAAAGTCAAAATGTCAGATTCTCTTTGGAAATCAAAGAAACTGTCCTCCAGGCTGAAGAGAAGTGGAACTGTCCAGGTGGCTGTTAGCTCATAGTTCAAAAGCCGGCATCTGGGAATGCATTTATTGAATTTATGTTACACTACGGTTGCCAAACTGGCCAGCTTGCAGTCCAGGCCTGTCACCTACTGAAAACATTTGTGGCATTGTGAGACAAAAACAACCCAAAGAAGGCCAAAAGCTGACAAGCCACTGAAATAGTACATGAAAGAAGAGGGGAAAAACACTCAAACTACAAAGTGGTTTTCTCAGTTCTTAAACACAAAGGGTTGTTTAAGAAGGGGTGATTGCCAACATCAAATTTAAACATACAAATATACATTGAAAATATATATTTCTTATTTTCAATGTGGGCTGCACAGGGGTGTGGTGAGAGGGTTCCTGGTTCAAATCCCAGCTTTGCATGTTCTCACCGTGTATGTGTGGGTTCTCTCTGGGTACTCTGGCTTCCATCCGCTGCCCAAAAACATGCATGTTGGGTTAATTGGTGACTCTAAATTGTCCCTAGGGGTGAGTGGGAGTGTTGATGGTTGTTTGTCTTGTTAGTCTTATTTGTTTCTATGTGGCCCTGAGGTGGTGACCTGTCCAGGGTGTACCCTGTCTCTTGCCTAATAACAGCAACCCTAAGTTGGACTAAGCGGGAATAGAATGGATGGAATTTTAAATATATATATTGCCTGTTTGCTTTTATTTACAGTTTATACAGCATCCTAACTTTTTTGGGAAGTGGGTTGTATCTAATCTACTTTTCAGTACTTCAGTTTTTAACAGTGTGCTGCATTTTCACTCATATCTTGCACAATACATGTACAATGTAACAATAAAGTAAAAACATCTGTCAACAATAACAATAACTTCTTTCATTTTTATGCCTATTTCATGTTATTCAAAAGGTGGGTGGCAACATGACATAGGCTGACGCTGTCTTTGAGCTGCAAAGGTAAGCAGTGGGGGTAAACTCCTGATGTCATCATCTTAATACCAGCAAGCAAAGAAGGTGTGGGTTGCATATTACAACCAGTTTATTTCATCTTAAAATTCATATCACTGTCTTTGTTTACAGGAATTATGGTTTTGTTGTAATTCTGTGTGAAAATGTGATCTAAAGAGCAAGAGCACATGAGTGCCTGCCAGTATAGAGTATGAACTTGCCTCATTAAAATGTAAGTATTTAGACGCCAAGTAATGAGTATGCTCCTTAGACAGTAACATTGTTTATCAATAAGATGCTTTTAAAACCTACTTTAGCTTACTGGGAAATTACATCTGATATGTCTTCTTGCTCTTATCAGAAGTATAAAGTGAGCTTGAGGGATAAATCAGATTTTGGTGAGCCCCCAAGATATTGTTGACCTTGAAGGAAATTCAACTTCAGTCAATATTATGTCCTGTGAATCCTCACTTAACAGGGGAGCATTGGCAGAAAACAATTACAATGAAATGCATATATACAAACAGCTTTTCTTGTTGTTTTTACAGGTAGCAAATCTAATTTCTACTCAAAAACTGAGAGATCTCTATTGCTGTTTTACTGAAACGTAGTGTTTAATCTGAATAAATAACTTTATAATGTTTATTTTTTACAATTTAATCAATGAAAGCAAAAAAACGAGATAAAAGTACTATTTTTTCCCTTTTCATTTATTTACATGTGTTTTTATTTTTCCCTGTATTAAATAAAGCACACCAAGCTGAATGCAGGAAAACAGACAGAAAAACAATGTGGAAGTTAGGTGCACTGCACCTTCCACATTGTTTTTACACTCGTACATTTTTCCGTCAATGTAGATATATATTTATATATAAAAAAATGTAGTGTCTCTCACTTAAGGGGGAAAAAATGTAATTGCACTGAAACATGTGAAATGACTTCAACACAAAGCCAACGCACTTGTTTCCAATGAAGTAATGTTTGGACTGCACGAATACAATGAAGTGGTTGGTAGAGAGGTTGCACAAGAGCACCCGCGCACACAAGGAACTGTACCAGCACGCGCCCTGTCGCCATTTTCAACTATATGGTTTGCCCATGCTCTCGGTCACGGGAAGCAGACACCCCTGTCTCGGTTTTCTGCACGTATACAGCTTACATCTTTTTGTAGAGGCTAGATTTAAAAATATATATATAAATACAGATGACCTGTTTATCTATATTGGTTTCACAAAAATGCATACAGAATATTCCGACATATCAAGATTACACCTTTGAGATTGGTGAAAAAGCATTTCTCGGCGAAGTGGAATGAGGCTTTAATAATTTTGCCTTGTTAAACCAGATGGCTGCACACAGAGACAAATAGCTCGCCATGTTTGTTGACTGACATGTGACGTATCCACACAGGTATGAGCACAGATTTGAAAATGTGTCGCTGCTTACCCCGCCGTCCAATCAAAACTCAGAAGAGGCGGGCTGTAGTGCCGTCAATCATGCAGGAAGTATAAGCGTTTGAATAGGGAGGGAGGGGGAGAATCCAATCCGGTTTGAGCTAGTTTTTCTTCCAATGGAACATTAACGTCTCGCTGCGCTGTATTAGACTGTATTGACACAGCTTTATCCAGAATATACCACTGTATTTTTCTCCTGTCTTGAATATCACTCGGCTGTTTTTTTTTTCCTTTTTTTAATTTAAAAAAACACCCCTCACAAACCAACCATGCCTAAAAGGAGCAAAGTGAGTAGTCTGATATCTTCCATCCATTCAGCAATACGGTTTTTATAACACAAAACTGCAATTGTGAATTGAGCTTGTTACAGTTTGCATCCAGAGTGTCGCTGCAAATGTCCGCTTTGTGTGCGAAGTGAATGTCAACAAAGCTGTTCCTCGCAGCCCGGAGTTTAGTTTGTATGTATGTGTGGGTGATTGTTGGTGTTCCTCCTTCGTACAGTGATTATCTTTGTGCGAAGTGTTTTTCAGTGCAGTGGTTTTAAGTATTTCGCTTTCTAGGGACAATACGAGTGATATGCACAACTGTATTTGAACCGTAAAGGGTTTGCTTGTAGGGTCGAACAAAGCGGGTTCGGTCTAAGCGTTGCTACGTAGCTTTTCTTCAGAGAAAGTTGGCGGCATATCGATTGTTTTCTATGAGGATCGTCACGCTGGATGCCGAAGTTTCTCTGAGCGAAAACGGCACCTGAAAATAAATTCTGAAAGCGTTTCTATCTAAGGGGGGTTGGCTTGATAGTCGTGGTTTGTGATTTTAAACGTGGATCTAGTTCTAGTTTGCGTTCTTCTGGTAAACAAAAACTCTTTAAAATGTTTTTTTAAGTCTCATTAATCTAGTATGTTAGCGCTTGTAACATTTGACGTATGATCACATTCGTTTTAACGGTTAAAACGCTTTTCTTGGAAAGGGTTCGTCGTGTAAACTCGGTCGTCCCTCCTTGTGTAGACGGCTCAGGCCAGTTTTAGGTTATGCAATGGCGAACCTCCGTCTGCACAGCACTGCTTCTCTGTTGCTGGGGGAGTTTTCTGGTATATTCTGCTACCAGACCGACAGAGAGCATCTAAGAGTGGCTCTTTTTTCAAATTAATGGCGGGAAGACAGTTTGTGTAGCTCCGTTTTTTTTTTTTCCTCTGGACGTTGGCATTCCCGTTTATTACCAATGAATGGATGTGTTCGGAGGCGGAGTTCGCACCCTCCCCACCGGAGTTTTACTGTAGGCACATCGCTAGCAGGAGCACCTAGAGCACCACCATGTGACGCCATTTATAAGACATTATGTTGTTACTTTACCCCCATCACGAAATTAAAAAAATAAAGCGCCTTCTGATTATTGTATAATTCCCACGCCAATAAGTTAGGTCCTCCAATGGATATTTCAAATGTATCACATTAGAACAACACAGTTGTGGTGAATGCCCAATAAAATGCTGACATTTAATGTTTAAAGACTTAACGTCCTGTCTGGCAGCCATAGTGTAAGATTTTAGGTCAAATCTGGGACTTTTACATTGCCTGGTCTCATTAAATCAGATGTGTAACCATGGGCTTGTCTGGAAACGCCCACTTTGAGTTACATAATTAATACTTTAAACCCCTGCCCCACTTCTACCACCAGTTTAAACCACAACAGGCACAGCAGGATGCAGTTTCCAGTATGATTTCTTAATTTCCATTTTTCTACCTTACAGGCAGCTGCAGGAGGCGACTCAGCGGTAAGATTCAATCATTATTGCCTTTTATTTTGGTATATCTATAAAGAAACTGTTTGTGATGAAATAGTTAGCCTTCACACCCACCAGAGGTCAGTAATTACCCGTTTGTCTTCCCATTTGCTAAGATTAAGTGCTAACGGTATTCACTCTATTTGTTCATTCTGCAGCCCAAGAGGAGATCTCTCAGGTTGAAAGATGTAAGTACAGAAAAGTGCAACTTGTCCAAAATAAAGTGCTTACTTTTCACGGCAATCCTAATTCTCTCATTAATAGTTTTCTTCCACACAGAGACCTGCACCTGCAAAAGCAGAGTCCAAACCCAAGCCAAAGGTATGACTTTTTTTTTTATATATGTCTTCTGATTGAAGTCCGCAATCTGAGCTGTGGCTAATGTGAGTAATATTTGTGTGCAGAAGGCACCTGCTAAGCCCAAGAAAGCTAAGGAGGTGGAGAAGGCCAAGCCTGAGGAGAAGGCACCGGAGGCCCCCGCTGAGAATGGCGAAGCCAAAGCTGAGGATGAGGTAAATGTCTTAACATGTAGTATAAGCATGCAAAATGAATATCTTCCATTTGGTGGAGCGTCTGATCTTTGCATTTTGTACCACAGGCACCCGCTACAGACGCAGCTGATGAAAAAGACGAGGCAGCGGAATAACATCACTCCAGCCCTGTCTTTTACCAGTGCTCCCTGTACCTCTTTTCTTGTACAATTCAGGGGAATATTTTTATCAACTATTTTCTAAATACAGGTTTTTTAGTAGTTTGATTGTAGAGAACACTTTTTTTTAATGAAAGAAAAAAAGTAAAATTTGGACATGGGAAATTCATTAGAGCAATTTTGCATCATCATGAAATTTGCGGTCATTGTTGTTACTGTCAGTGGATTTCGTTTTAAGTTTTAAATGTGAAGGAAAGGCGGGGGGGAGGGGGTGGCTTAGCACGTCAAACATGGAAACTTGACGTGAACGGGAGCAGGGGCGACAACCGGAGGAGCTTATCTGCGTGGAATACATTCCATATGCTTTTATAAGGGACAGTGTGTGTAGTCTTTGCTGGGGTGGGGGTGAAAAACGTGCAACTCATTGTTTTCTTGTTTATATTGAAGAACAGTGTTTTAGAATGTTTGTAAGCTTTTTTTTTCTTTTTTTTTTTCCTATTCGTTAACTCTTGTACTCATGCAGTTTTCTTAACAAATCTGATCAATAAATCTAAAATCTCTCGTACTGGAGCTCTCAAATTCAGAACTGTGCATTGCATGTGTTGGTTGTGTCTGTTGTGTGATAGCATCGCAATAAATTTGTATAGCTGCTGTGAAAAGACTTCTCAATCTTTCTTTTTGCAGTGTGTAATGGTACTTTGTAAAGATGGTCAAAGTGGATTTCTTAGTCAAGGTATTTCACCGTTTAAAATCAAACTGCTGAGACTGGCTTTAAGGCCAACGGACTATTTTTGCTGTTAATTTAACTTTCAGCTGCACACCAGCTGTAGCAATATTCATGTCGGTTTTAGATATCTGTATCAAGTACAAGTGCCATTTTTTTCTTTTTGTTTATAGATGTACCTGTGTAATGATTGTTAACAAACCAATAAAACTCAGTTGGTAGTTGTTATTCTGTCTCATTCTGCACGGTCGGTTAATTAAAGTTGCTGAGACAAGACAGGAAACGTAGTTCAATAAGGAGTAAGATTTTGCTGCTCTGGAGATGGGCAGAAACATCAAATGGTGCTTTGTAAAGCTGAAGAAACGCAGCATTTAAGAGCTACGTGTATTCATTGCAAAACCTACTTAAACGGTTGATTGTGTAAAGTTATTTCATGTGCAAAGTCTCTTTAAATATACTCTGTACGGAAAGAGATGAATAAAAGTGACTAATTCAAATCTGTAATTGGTACATTCCTTTGAAGACGAGTTACAAAAGTTACAAACTCTTTTACAAGTTCGGTCTCAGTGAAAGTGAAGAGCCAGTTTCAGCACCATGGACAGCTTCACATTCACCCTCTGACTTTGTGCTATTTTCTGCTTTTCTGTTTAGTTTTTTTCACTTGGCCTATGTTCATTTAACCCTGTCCCGTAAGGAAAGAGGTCGCCTTCATTTTTTTATATTTTGCCTCCAAGCAGCATGAACCAGTGGAACGAAGTCCATCCATCCATCCATTATCTATGTATTTCTGGACACTTCATTACAAGCAATCTGTCGCAAGGAAACTCAGTTGAATCCCTTTTCTCTTTCAGTTGTATCTATGAAAAATACCAAAGGTAACACAGTTTGATTTAAAATACAATTTTTGTATCAACTCGGTAATTCCCAAAAGCTCTGCATGTCTCAGCATGTGTGTGTATTTAAAACATTTGGAGAAACTGGACAAATAGAGGTTAAACGGATAAATAAAATCCTAATTTTACTAAACATTTTAGTGCATTGACCACATGAACAATCAGCTGTGTGGATTTAAATCAAGGAGCATTACATCTGCAGTTTTTAACTACTCTGATTGTGTTTTTCTTAATTAAGGAAAACACAATTAATAAGCAGCAGCTTCCTCCAATCAGTTTTTATGCTGTATTCAGTAACAACTGAATACAGCATAAAGGGGAAAAAAATAAGATAACACCTTAAAACGTTGGATTTCCTAGCTAAGGCTTGTCAATCTAGAATTCGGCCTTTTACATCTTTCCCCCAAAAAACAATGGTTCAATGGTTCTGATTAAAATAAAATTGTTGTTCTTGATATAACAAAATATTAGGCTAAACACTTTCAAATCATTTTAGGTAATTTCAGATAGGGGAACCATATGTCTGCTGACAAGCCTTTGTTGTTAATAGCAAAACAACAGACCAAACCTACTTTGTGCATTGGACATTCAAAGGTTAATCCTATTCCACTTCTGAGTTACAGTACATCAAATGTAGCATTAATGTTATTGACTGGGGATCCCATACGTTTTATGATGTTATCAGTGTGTGACTGTAAAGAAAAAAGTGCTGCATCCTGTATACAGCGTTCCTACATACGACAAGAAAAGCTGTGTGAGCGTATGTGTGAATGGATGAATGATAAACACATGTAAAATGTTATGTCGAGTATAGACTAGGTTAAAAAAAAAAAAGCTCCATCTAAGTGAGGACAATTTGACATTTATCATATATTGATAGTTTTTATAAATCAAATTGGTCATCTATCACATTGTTGTCTGTTTCAATATGAAAGCCTAAGTATCCTGACTTTGCATTTAAAGCCTTAAACAGCTGTTGCCTGATTGAATCATCAAATTTTAGAAAATTACGGTGCCATTTTTTATTTTTAGATTCTCCAATTAATTCCTGTACATTATTTTGTACAATTATAACTGTGTGTGTTAGAATGTTATATCCTATATTCTTTATAAATGCAGAAAGATGGAGAGTAACAGGTTGACACAATTGATGCATAAGAGGGTTTGTTCCATGACACCACATGGGAAGTCCTCTGTAGGAACTGTTCAGGTCAGGCACTTTCAAAGAGATGCGCAACAGATGACTGGATGAAGCAAGGTCGAAGTCATGAGGGAGCTTCAACGAATCACATGAACCCAGCTAAACCACACAGAACCTGTAAGTGAATAAGAGCTACAAACTGCTGATTAAAGTCACAACTAAAAGCTGCCTTTACATAGCAGGTAAGGATGCTGACACGTCCGACAGCTCGGAACCTGGTGAAATGGATTCTTTCTGGATTGAGATATTACAGATAGAGAATCCAGCTGCTTTGTAACTGGCAGGGTGAGCTATGTGATTTGCATTAGAGGCTTTTCAGACCAGTTTATCTATATTGGTTTCACAAAAATGCATACAGAATATTCCGACATATCAAGATTACACCTTTGAGATTGGTGAAAAAGCAT
This sequence comes from Odontesthes bonariensis, assembly GCF_027942865.1. Taxonomy (NCBI): domain Eukaryota; kingdom Metazoa; phylum Chordata; class Actinopteri; order Atheriniformes; family Atherinopsidae; genus Odontesthes; species Odontesthes bonariensis. The sequence continues at coordinate 17,742,139 of NC_134521.1, read as the reverse complement.
TTCTCGGCGAAGTGGAATGAGGCTTTAATAATTCACCAGTGAAGAGTTTCGAAACATCTTTTCACGCAATCACAAAAACGACAGCTTGAAAGCCTATACAGATTACCTTCAGCAGAACAAGGGTGTCCTCAATACTGCCCAGTACACCTACTACTCTCACCTCATGCACTCTGGCTCCACCAACCCCAAGTCTCTGTTTCCACAGTAAATAAACTCCTCAAGCCCAGCGACAATACCTCCAACTCATTCACCACTGACAATTGCAACTCCTTTCGCTCATCTCTCTCATTCTTCCAAACAAAAATCGACACCATCATGCACTCCCACTTTCTCATCTGCATCTTCCACTGTTATGCCGATGACATCCAGCTTTACATCTCCACCAACTCCATCACCCCCGCCATTCACTCCTCTCTCTCCAACCGCCTTGCCGATACCAAATCCTGGATGCAGACCAACTTCCTCAAACTCAACTGTGACAAATCCGACCTGAACATTATTATCGGCCCCAAATCCCTCACCAAAACCAGACAGTTTCCGCCTCACCATTGACAACTCCACCGTTTCCATCCCCCCACAGTCGCAACCTTGGAGTCATCTTTGACAGTAACCTCTCCTTTGACCATCACATAAGCCATATCACCAGAACTACCTTCTTTCATCTCAAGAACATTGCCCGACTCCGCCCATCACTCTCTTTCTCTGCTGCTGAAACCCCCATTCACACCTTCATCACTTCCAGAATTGACTACTGCAACAGCATCCTCTACGGAACACCATCCAAAACTTTAAATAAACTACAGTACATCCAAAACTCAGCTGCACGTCTGCTCACCCACACCCGCCCCCGTGATCACATCACTCCTGTCCTCCAGAACCTCCACTGGCTCCCAGTTCCACAGCGTATTCAGTTCAAAATCCTCCTCCTCACACACAAAGCCCTCCATATCCAGGCCCCATCCTACCTCACTGACATGCTCCATCGCCACAATCCATCCCGCAGCCTCCGTTCATCTGATGCTAACCTCCTTACTCCACCATTCAGAACCAAGCACCCAACCTGGGGCAACAGAGCCTTCTCTTCAGCTGCCCCCTCCCTCTGGAATACTCTCCCCAAAACACATCCGTGACTGTACTGACTTGTCCACCTTCAAATATCTGATAAAAAGACAACTTTTTAAAATTGCTTTTAATGTTTAACCTCAGTCTGTGTTTTTAGTTTGCTGATTTTATGTGGTTTGTATGTAAAGTGTCTTTGAGTATTTAGAAAAGTGCTTTTAAATAAAAATGTATTATTATCATCTTTTCATTCAAATTGGTAGAAATGTCCAAAGTGAAAAGTTTGTCCAAACAGGCTGTCCTTACGACACAGTCCCAAACCAGAACCAGAAAGGCTCACAAATGGTAAAACTCCAACACTTTTTGGTCTTCAAAATTGTTAAAAGCTCCAGACTTTTTGGCCTCTCAAAATCTTAACACACCTAAAATTGTTTCATTGTGTCCATCATGTATGCTCAAAGGTTTTAAGAGGGGCTGATGGTAATGTTTCAAAATGGACTGTCAAGCAAGGGAGCGAAGTATGAGTCCCAACATCATCCAAGAACTTTTCTTCTTTGCTGTCGGTCAGTTGGTTAGCGTTGGCATTAAAAAATACTTATATTGAACTTGACTTAATAATAAAAAAGGGGGGGGGGGGGGGTTTTAAAAAAAAACATAGTTATTATTACATACATACCCACATGTTCACATCACTTTGCCTGAATTCTTCCTTTTACAAAATGACCAGGAATTAAAAAGGTTCATCGCCATCTCACAATTTCTGGGTTTTTGTGACACTATGTTTGGACATGTGTACAAATGTTCTTCTTACACTTTTTTTCTGTGAGATTGGGTTGCTTCTTATGTATGGGAAGTGTAGAAATAAACAGAAATACAAGGAAACTTCTCATTTATTAGAAGTACACTGTACAATTTATAGTATTGTGAACTCATTCTAGTTGACAAATCAGGTTTCGAGATGAGAGGTTAGTGATTCAGCATTATAACTGCTGCACGTATCTATGACGACGGTGACATTATCTGCTGTCGTGTAGCAAACGTTCTCCAGTTGTTAAAAACATTTAGATTCAGAAAAAGCCAACACGGTCTCAGAAGTGTTTAAAGTTGTGTACAAAAATAAAATGTTCAAGTACTTCATATCAGCGAAATAATGAACCAGGTAAGTGAATACAAATACTTTAGGTATAAGTGAAATTAACGACGACGTAAGCTCTGCAGTTGTGAAGAATCCATAGCTGTACATATATATGTAATATATAGACAATTTAGTGACATTCTTTAACTTTAATTTTGTTTAAGTGACCTCCACTGAAGGCAGAATCAGCAGCACATGCAACTAATCCTAAGAAAAATCAGACCACAACTTTTTATTTCAGTAAGAAACTTTGAAAAGTCTCAAGATGAGATGAACATATGTGATCTACTGCATCTGTTTAAAGATGAAATCTATGCACACACAACAATTACCTCTGTGTGAGTACAAAGTGATTTAGCTATAGCCACCCTGAGGATCTATGAAACAGTTCATGGGAGAAAATGTGTTGAGATTTGCCTCTTTTTAAGAGTTATTTTTGTTTAATACGAATCAAGTCCAAACAATGTGCAGTATCGCCTACGCAGAGCCACCAACAGTGCAGGGACATTACTCCATTTTCTCTGCGATTCGTCCCATTTTGGTGCGCATGTTGCGCAGGAGGAAGAAGCCAACGGTGGAGATGCCCATTATCACCTCAGCTACCCAGAAGGCCATGTCCCAGCTGTGCTGTTTGGCGATGGAGCTGAAGGGAAGCCCTGCCATAAAAGCCCCCACTGTAACAAACAAGAAAGTTTGCTTCGTCACATTGAAGTGTCAGCACTTTGTTTTGGTCATGTGAGCCTGGAGCTTACCATTAGCCATCAGAGCTACAACAGCATGAGACGTTCCACAGAAATTTGAAGGAGCACTTTCGCTTGCGATCACCCCAATCAAGGCAATTGGTCCATAACAAGAAAATCCAAAGACGGCACCGAGGAGGAGGATCCAAATCTGTCAATGACAACAAGAAAACATGAAACAAGCCATTTTGGAGTGTTTACCCATTTGACTTAAAGCATTTTTTGATTGTACCTCTTTCTCGGACACACCAATAAGGACAGACACAGGATGAATGACTTGAACCCAAAGAGGAGCCTCCTGTGGAAAGAAAAGGGCTCTTGCAGTATTTTTGATAAAAGGCAACATGTTGATTTCACACAATAATGAGCGGTAATGGAATTACCGTTGGGATATCAGGTGTGATGGTCACTCTGAAGAGGTACATAGACACGTACATGCCAGACATCATGAAAATAAGTAGGGCATGACGGGGGTTGCCATGAGTGCTTAAACCTTGCTGAAGAAAGAAAGGAGAGGGCTTTTAAAACACTGAAACTAAAAAGAAAACCAAAGTCGTGTCAGTTACTCACCCGGGCTACAGCTCTGTCTGAGATGAAACCTGCTGCGAGGCTCCCAACAAACCCCCCCACCTCCAAGGCACTCATGTAGGTACTGCCTGTAAGCAACACAGCTGATGTCAGCACTAGTTCGGTTACACTAAAATCAAGAGTGAAGAACCAAATTTAATGTGCACCCATGAGAGCAGTTTGGCCTTTCTCCTGCATGAGGAACAGCTGTCCCCAGTCAGTGGCAGCTGTCTTCACCCCAAACACCACCAAGTAGCCCAGAGACAGCACCCACAGGAAGGGGGAGAGGAGGAATTCCCTTAGAGTGCTCTCGCTGTTGCCTGGTCAGCACAGATGCAAGAAATCAGCTTTGTACACTGCAACATCCCATCTAAAATCTGTACGATAACATCTGTTAGTGTGCTCCTTGTTTTGCTCACCTCCCTTCGCCCCCTTCTTGGCTGCTGCCTCGACGCTGGGCAGGCCCACATCCTTTGGCTCATTCCTTACAAACACCGCACATACAAACGAGAAGGCGGCACAGAAAATGCCTGACATGGTCAAGATAGTCCTCCAGTCATAGAACTGCAGCAGCACTGTGGACAGGATTGGACCCAGAGTCCCGGCCAGGTTCATGCTGCAGGACAGCACAGACCACAGGGTTCCAAACTGGGAGGGCTCATACCACTGATGGGAGACACATGGGAGAACAGTAAACCTTTCCAAAATCCTAAAAATAAGAATCGGTATCAGTGACCTAGCAAGGTAACTTCAAGTTGAACACCTGCTTAATAGAGCTCAGACCACCTCAGATGAACCGCACAAATGGGTCAAAGAGCTTTTTCTTTAACTAAAACAAACTGCTTGGATGTTAATTCCAAACGTATGCTGTAGAAATAAAATACTTCTGTCGTCCTCCAGCTTTGGAATAAGTTAGTTAACAAAAGTTAATAATAATATAATAAAAAGTGTCAGTCGGCAACCGCAGTTACTCCTGAAACTTCAATTCTCCGAGTCGTTGCACCATCCTCAAACCTCCGCACTGCAGCGTGGGCTCTGCACATCATCTATCCCCAGTGTGTAGTAACAGTGAGCATGTGCAGTCCTGTAACATTCACAGTAAAGGTAACTTGGCTCTTCAATTTGCCGAGCAGGAATCTGATTTTGAGCTGGAGTGCATTATTGAACTTTAACTCCGACTGTGCAGAAACACCACTGCTCTTGTTTCATATTGGATTTCATCTACTCAACATTTCCTTGGTGTGGCATGTTTGTCTTTTCATAATGCACCAATATTTGTAACTGGTGACAGACCAGAGGCCTGTGCTGCAATGTAGATTCAACATACCCAAGGTATCTGTTGGTTGTCTGGCCCTAACAAACCCTTGTAAATCAACATGGCACAGCACTGTACAGTACCAAGCAACTTGGTAACTGTAATTGAACCAGCCTTTTTCGTCTTTGACATGTTGTCAGAGTCATATAAAAGGATCTACAGCTGTACATTTCACAATAAAATGTTATTTTTTTCTAAAGATTTTTAAATGCTTCAATAAAGTATTCTTGAAACATTAAATGAGACAGCTGCTTTAGAAAGTGAACACACAAATAAAGTCATTTGGGAAGGACACCATGAAACGACTGTACACGACGTGTATATCTAATTCCAATTCTCATTAGGTCAACAAGAACATGATTTGGAATAATCAGTTTTCTGTTTCAAATCAGCACTTTCCTCCATTGGCATGTCTCCAATAAAGATGCTTGTCAGTGAAAGCCAAAGGATGATCAATCTTGAACATAACCTGCTATGGTGCAGATGAGGTTTCAAGCCAAGGTTGCCATGGCGATGCAACTTGGAAATAACTGCACCTCCACTGTAACACTAAAACTCAAGGGTTGAACTGAAATTGCCACACTAAGCCAATAATCCTGCCTCATAGAACAGGACCCTAAACTGCAGGCAGGCCACACAAGCACCCGCTCTTTTACCATAGAGTGGTATTGTTTTCATATAGTATTTACAGACTGTTACTGAAATACTGAAGTAAGTAAAGCCTTTCCACAGAAGAAGCTGCCCGATTTCTGTTGAATACATAGATTTTTCATCTCTCTAGAGACCTGATAATTATCAGATTTCCGCCTTTATATCACTTTCATTTTGACAATGCAACAAGGTTATAATTTTTCTATTCTATTTTACTGTGCCTGGAGAAATGGCCTGAAAGCCAAACGCCCTCTTAATGCAATACAGTTAAAGGCAGCCGTAAAAGCCCCTCCCATGGCATACCCAACAGAGTCGCCAGTAACTTGAGAATCCACTTGGATCAACACGTAAGGCAGCCACGGGCTTAACCCCGTGTTGCGGATCCATAGGTTGTGGATTGTAAGTCAGCTGTGTAACAGATTTAGAGCTGTTCAAGACAAGTTGCTCTTACTTTTTGGAAAGATCTGCTAACAATTATCTATAAATACACTGTGCTGTAATCTGACTCTACCACCCACTGTACAAATGTTGACGCCTATTTACTTCCCTGCTTTAGAACACTGCTACATTTAAGGCAGCTTCTCCCAAGCCACAAGTTGTTTCTAACAGCAAAATTCATCAGTCTGAAAAAAAAAAAGCAGGACTTTGTAAGCTCCGAGATCTCGGTGATCCCAATACATACACTTGAAGCAAATCCCAATTCTATTTATAGATGAAACCTTCACAGATTATTAGGTAATCCTTTAATTTCTGAAACTACTACCACTGATGGCTTTACTACTCTTGCTCTGGACAATTGGCACCTCATACAGCTGGCTGAGATCTCCCCAAACCAGAAGGAGCTGCCTCTGTCCAAACTGCCAGCACCGTCTGACGGCCTGGAACAAGATCCTTCCACCTGACTTTCCTCCAGAGTAAAGACAGCAAACACACGCGGTATCTTTCACTTACAGCTGAGAATAACCACAGGCATCACGAGCAGCCTGCATGTTGAAAACAATACAATAAGTTAGGGATCTGAGCTCCATTAGGTAACAGAAAGGATGATTGTACCTTGCGTAGCATCTTCCCGCACGGGGGCCAGCCACAGCCTTGTCCCAGGCCGTTAATGAACCAGAGAAGTGAAAACATGGATACGGTAGAGGACCAGGAGAAGACAATGTTGATCCCCCCTACCAGAAAGAGGCCGATGGAAAAAAGCCAGCGCGCGCTGATCCGATCCGACAGCACGCCACTGATGAACTTGCTGATGGCATAAGCCAAAGTTTGACTGCTGGTGATCATACCTGCAGGGATACAACAGAAGTTACTGCTACAAAAATGGCACAAAAACAGGTTTTACCCACCAGCTTTGCTCAAGGAGACCGAACACAATTTGTTTCGCTAAGAATATGAAATCTACGTTTGTCCAAATTCTCCCGCCGACTCCGATAACCTAACCCACGAAATCACAAATATGGTTAGAATAACGCAAACATTGCCATTATGAGTTCGGAAGCTTGCAAACCATGTTAGCAAGCAACGTTTTAGGGGAAGTGATGAGAGAACAACAGCGAGCCTAAACAAACCCTTCACATAGCAGTATGTTGTATGTGAAACCAGGGGAAAGGGTTAAAGGGGGAAAAAAACTAACTTTTTTCTTACCCAAGTCATCTTTGTCCAACTTTATCTCCTCCATCACAGAGGGCATGACAAAGGAGAATGTCTTCCTGTTAAAGAAATACAGCGCGTAGCCGATGAACATGCACAAAAAGATGACAACGCGGTAGTAGCTGTATCCTGTGGCCCCCATGGCTGAAGTCGGCCAAACAGAAAGGGAATGTCAAAAGTCTTCTCCTAAGTGAGGTCTCCCTATTAGAGCCCTTTTGGCTCTAGATCACGGCCAGCGAAAGGCAACGCAAGATGTGAAGCAAGTGGTCGCGAGGGCAGAGTGCAGGCGAAAGACTTCCCATGAGGAGAGGCAATCTTTGCAACAAACGCCTTCCTCTCTGGTGGCTCAGTTGACCTGCAAGGGCGCTGCTGGTAGAAGCAAGGACAGAGCAGGGAAACCTCACACCGCCCTGGAAAATGAGAACAACATACCAAACATTACTTAAGACACAAGCGATTACATTGGGTCATACTGAAGCTGCTGATGTTTTGTTCTTCTAAAGCTTCTAAAGCTCTATTTTTAAGGATTTAATACTGAATCATTCAATGGGATTATGTTGGAAAGTAATGTTGGCTTCGATATGTGGAGTGGACTTTATTCAGAGTCACTTTATTATCATTTACTCTCTGGGCTGTCTGATGCTGACACTTCAGCCAGCCTCCTTGATGAGCAGCACTGGTGTTCAGATCAAAGGACCTACAGCTGTGGCTCGTCTTCTTGTGCCTCTTCAGTCTTTCAATATCAGACTTGTCTCTTTAAAGAGCTTTGGTGTCACGCTTGAAGGGGATCTAGTCAGAAACGCTGAAAATATCAGATGTCAGGAGACTTGAACTTGATAGAGTGACTTTGCGATGGCCTTTTTTCAATCTTTTTTATTTTTCTTTTCGCGTGTGATTTAAAAAACAAAAAAACAAAACAAACAAAAAAAAAACACTAACTAAGAGGATCTTAAATGGACTGTGTGTGTTATTTCCAGCGCGGTGTATTACGCCGTTGACGTGCTCGGTTTCGCCAGACTGTGCCCGCGTGCCGCGTGAAAATAAGACCGACAAAGCGACAAACCGAACAAACCACAGCAAACGGTTCAATGAATTCAACAAGAACAGCAGCAGCTGCCGTCTGTCGTTACTGGATCGTTTCCTCAGTTCTGGTGACGAACTGATTAGTTTGGCAGTTCGCCTATTTGTGGCCCTCCTCCTCCTCCTCGGGCTTATATTTGAACAAACCGAGACATACGATCGTCCGCCGTCTCGATGAAATGCAGTGACAGCCGCTTACCTTTCCTTCGCGTCCCTCTCGCTGATCCCATCTATGCTTCTAGGACGGCGCGCGGCCACGAATGCTCTGCGAGCGCGTCCGCGACAGAAGGCACGTGGCAAATGACACAGGCGCACGCACAGATTTTTACTGCGGCTAAACTAACTCGGACGCGATGCAAATGTTCGTGTACAGCAGAAGTGAATATGTAAGCTGCAAAGCTCTTTAAGAATATATTCATTTATAACTGCCATGATGCGTCATGATCCATTTAATACGGCACTGGTGACCTTTGCTGCAGTGAAATATCCACATTGAGCTGACACTGTTGACTGCTGCCCTCTCCTGGCCCTTGAAAGCCCAAAACAAGCCCTGCATTCAGTTATATCACAACAACTCAAAGACACCAAAGTACCGCAGTTACTTTCTACATGCCAGTGTTCATAGGGATGAACGGGATTTTACGGCTTTATGTACAGATCATCATCACCATCCAGAGATTTCCAGTGTTATGGACTGCCCAAAGTACCACAAGAGAGGATAACCAATATCAGTAATGACATTTGTTAAACAAAAACATGGCAGTGCAGCTGCTGGATACTGATAAACTGATGGAGACGTGGCAAGAAGTCCTAATACACCGACTTTTTAAAAACTGATCCCAAGCTAAAAGGGCTGGAAAGCAGTTTTCTTACAGAAAATTATTCGCTGAAAAACTAAAAGAAGTTGTCTATATACGACTCCCGAAGGAAACTTAAAGACACCATCTGCTAAGAATCAAGTTTACAACCTATTTAATATGTCCATAAGATGTCTTTTTTATGTGTTACTCGACATATCGTAATCAAAATCCACCGTTCATGTGAGGATCTCTGCTTGGAATTTATGAAGAGTCGTTGCGTACACTATTCAGAAGAACCAGGAACTAAAACGAAAACTGCCAAACTTTATTCCAGTCATTGCAAAACCAGACTTTATTACAATTATTTGTACACCATTAAATTTGTGTCAATTAATTTGATCCCTCCTTGCCATTCTGAAAAAAACATGATAAGAAAGCATTATTTTACGTAATCCTAAGAGCTTGAATAAGGGCAACTGGACTTCTTCTTGGATCTTGAAGGTGTTTTACCTCTTTTTCAGTGACTCCTCTCTCAAACCATCCGTCTTCTCTGTCCAGAATGTGTACATTACTATCCTCAAATGAGTGTCTCTTCTCCTTGAGATGTAGGTGCACTGCTGAGTCTTGACCCTAAGAGCTGGCTCTCAAATGTTGTAGAGCTGTTTTTTGGTCTCTCCTATACAGATGTCCACACACTCCTCGCTGCACTGCACTGTGTACACGCCGCCACTCAGTTTGGGCTCTCAGGTTTACCATGACCTGAATGACTGAGAATCAACATCAACATATAAGCTTAAGTATACGCTTTTTGTGGAATATTTCTTAACCCTCTGGGGTCTAAGGCCTTTTCAGAGACTTTGAGGCAGTTGTCACCACCTTGACATTTTCAAGTATTTCAACTAACTGTAAACATCTATGCAAAAGTGACACATATGGTTGTATTCTGAAAAGCCTAACAAAAAACAATATGAGAGTGAAGTGAATGTAATACAAACAAGTTTTATTTAAATTGAGGGGAAACACAACTGTAAAAAAAAAAAACAAGTTTTAGAGGTCTTCAAACAGTGCAAGAAAACACACTATAAATATATCTAGCCAAGACTTTTGAAGGTTGAACCTTGTAAACAAAAGTGTTGGCTGCATAAAAGTAAAAAGTGCAGTCAGAAATGTTTTTTTGTTTTCACACAAACTGTAAAAAAGTAATTGTAACTCCAGGTAGTAATAATAATAATAATAATAATAATAAGTTAGTGGTAGTGTCTCTGAGAGTTGAATACGAATTAGATGGGTGTGTAACACCCCTGATTGCCCCCACCCCCCTGTCACTCTCCATGTGATAATTATCTGTCACTGGCAGGACATTGCTGCCTCCCCCCACATGCTGGCTGAATGGGGTGTGTTCTCACCTGTGAATAGCCACTCAATCACCTGGTACTTTACATGTGAATAGCTATAGGTGTGACCCAGGAAGCTGCTGCAGTCTGAGACTACAGAAAATCCAAAGATTTCTGTTCACTCTCCTTAAAAAGGGCCAGCTATATAATTTATTTTAATATATATATATTTGAAAACTAGAAGTTTCAAGGTTTTTAATGGTGTCACTTATATGTTTGAATGACAAAAACTCACAGAGTTTCAGATGTGTTTTTAAAGAAGTGTCAAAAAATCCCGCTGGCGGGTTTTAGACTCCAGAGTGTTAAACAGTTGTAGTTTCAGTACTGCAAAACCGCATCTCATCTTAATTTAGATGTACTGCAACTGTCTTTTCCCAGTTCTTGTGAATTTTTCCTCCCGTCCTTCCTCAACATCACCATTTCCAAAGAGGCCACGGAAAAGACGGTAGAAGGTAATTAGGCTCCCCTGCACAGGAAGGAAAGAGGAAGGGAAGCAAATGGTAAAGTGGAAAAAATAAAAGTCCACTTCAAAGTAAGCAGAAATCTGTTTGCAAGCACATTTAAACATCCGTGTATGAGAGGGGTTTTTGTGTACCAGGTGTATTTTTTAACAAAGAAAGCAGGATCCTGATCCGTTTATGCTTGAATACCGACTGAAAATAAAGTTTCACTGCTTCTTTGTGTGATGCATTCTTCCTGCCAAGAGATGGAGCTGAAGTAAAGTGTACAGTACTGCTAAAGATTCCCTCAGTGACAGAAGTTGTAGATCAGATTTTTAGGGGGGGGTGTATAAGTTTACAGGTAGTTGTTATTGAGTATCTGCTGGACTCCTCTTGCCTGATCAGAGATAATAACCGATGATTCGAGCTCTGAAGATATGTAGACTCTGAAACAAAAGAAAAAAAAAACACGTTTATTCAGCTTCAGAGAAATTTGACAGCACAGAATCTTCGTTTATTCATTCATCATTTTTTCTTGAAGATGAGACAGACAACTATGCATTTAATTATACTGTATCATAAAGGTTACTTTCCAGTCCTGACAGTAATGATCACACTGATGCACATGCACACATAACAATGTATTGAGCAACAAAAGCATAATAAATGATTAGTGTCTCATCAAAGCTTTAGAATTTGATTTATCCAATTGTCTTTGAACAAAAATAGAATCTACATACTGCTTCATAATACTTGGCTGATTTTGGTTTTGTCTGGACAAAATGTCAAGCCTTGCATATGTTACATCTCAAAGAATCAAAAGGATCAGGGGAAGAAGTCAAGCATCATCAAACGCTTGGTAATCCAGAGTTAAACCTGAAGTGCCATCGCTAACCTCAAATCCTGCCCCAAAAACTATGACAGCAGATAAAAGGATAGTTTGGTTCCTGTTATCTTTAAAGCTTGGGACCTGTTACTGTTCATTCTTAAATAGAATGATTGCCTTTGTGATCAAAGAGAGCAAAACGGACTTCTTTCCACAGAACCATACATCAGCATGAAATGGGAGACGAGTAATCAGAAGACCCGAGGCCACAGAGGTGGAAGTACACAGCCTCTTCTTGTTCACTGACACTTTTCAACAGCAATCATGGTTTCACAGCAGGGGAGGCAGGCCACAGGCAGGGATTAGCCTCACTCAATTAATGTATCAAATTGAGTGCCTGCCGTTTGAAGATTGGCATAGTCACTTTTTCTTCAGTTTCTTCTCTCTGTACATTTTGGGGATGTTCACTGCCTCCTGTGGCTACAGGCACCTTTCTTACATCCAACTTCACCTGCGTGCAGTGCAAAGAAGGGGGATGTAGAATTCAAATGCAGAGAAATAATCATATAATATACGTTATATGCAGATGGCTGTGGGTTCGAGGAGGCGCAAATGTAGGAAAATTCTTTGTGAATCAATTTATTGAAAGTAGTGTCAATCCATCCATTTTCTATACCCGCTGAATCCATTGGTCGGGTCGCAGGGGGGGGGCTGGAGCCTATCCCAGCGGTCATCGGGCGAGAGGCGGGGTACACCCTGGACAGGCCACCAGTCCATCACAGGGCCACACAGAGACAAACCAGACAAACAACCACACACACGCTCACACTCACTCCTAAGGACAATTTTAGAGACACCAATTAACCTAACATGCATGTTTTTGGACAGTGGGAGGAAGCCGGAGTACCCGGAGAGAACCCATGCATACACAGGGAGAACATGCAAACTCCACACAGAAAGACACCAGCAGGGAGTTGAACCTGGAACCCTCTCGCTGTGAGGCGACGGTTGAAAGAAGGATCTCCTCATCAAAATATTTAATGTTGAATCCTAAACAAACAAACAAGCAAGTAAAGACAGAAATTTAATAAAGATGTAAACTTTTCTCAGCAGTTACAAGAACAATTTGTGGATCTACAGAACTTACCGGGAGACTGTAGTGAACTTACTGAACAAATTACCATCACAAATTAATAAACAATTTCTGCTGTGTAGAAAAAAAAAACAGGCCAGCAAAACTCCACAAAACTGAATGAGAATACATGGGGTAAGTCATGGGTCTCCAACGCGTCGCTCCCAAGCTACCAGTAACTTCTCTCTACTCTCCCACTCCAGAGCACTCAGGTTGAGTTAACTGTTAAGTCAACCTGAGTGCTCTGGAGTGGGAGAGAATAATTGCAGTGGAGGATACAGAGTAAAAAAGATTTTTTCAAAAGAAACACTGCACATCTCAATACCCATTTAGGCCTCTTTTTTCACAACACTGATAAAAAATGTAATCCATTATCATCACTCATAAGTTCAGACCCTATAATGTGTGGAGTGTGGAGTTAGTCATTTGAGAAGCAATCTATCTCAGTGAAATGCTCAGGAGAGGCACTTATGTGCAGTTTAATGTGCACGAAAAACCATACACTGTGTAAGGGATAAATTATATTGTCATGTAATTACCTCATCAGCTACACAGGGAGGGTGGCCATCCGCCTCGAACAGCTGGGGTTTGAGAGGACAGAAAAGAAGATGACAAACACCATAACACCATTCAGAAGATACCTGCTGAGACAGAGAAACACGAGTTAATGACAATAATAATCCCAAATGTACATAATGTTATATGAGGAAATAAAGGGGGGTAAAAGAGCAAAGTGAGTCATAGGAGGCAGTCTAGGCTTATAGCAGCATAATTATGGGATGTTTCAGGATCACCTGAGACACCCCTAACTATAAGCTTTATAAAAAAAGGAAAGTTTTTAAGCCTAATCTCAAAGTTAGAGAGGGTGTCTGCTTCCTGGACATATACTGGCAGCTGGTTCCACAGAGAGGGGCCTGATAACTGAAGGCTCTGCCTCCCATTCTACTTTTAGAAACTCTGGGAACCTCAAGTAAACCTGCAATCTGAGAGCAAAGTGCTCTGTTGGGAAAATATCTAACAATGAGATCTTTAAGATATGATGGAGCTCGGTCCTTAAGAGCTTTATATGTGAGGAGAAGAATTTTAAATTCTATTCTGAATTTAACAGGAAGCCAATGGAGAGAAGCTAAAACAGGTTAATAGTTTCCTTCCTCCTCTCAAGAATCCCAGTGTGATCTGCTGTTGTTTTTGCTCTTTCTCTCTTGTCCACTTCACACAAATTGTCAGAACTATGGATTCGTATAAGAGTGTTTGTTATCATCTCTGCTTTCTCTTTCTCAGAAGCTGCTGGTTCCTCCCCCATCTTTAGTATTGGATACCGTCTCTCCCTTCTGATTCCTCTCATGCTCCTACTCATATTCCAGACACCTCCTACAGGTGTTGACCTAATACAGTCGTAAAGCATCTCCACTGTATTTATAGAATAAGAACCATTGAGTTTAATTATTGTGCGTTAAGGTTTTGTCCACAGGTAGGGAAAGAAATTAGTGTGTCCACCAGTTTTCCTTCACATAAGTTAACAAACAAAAGCTCCAAAAAACAGATGACAGAGTGAACAAAGTGCAGCGCTACGCTTTATTCAAATTCATTACTAAAAAGCAGATGCAGCGGATGCAGTTTGCTGGATTGCTTGTATTTTCACATGGTAAAATCCAATTTAGGGTTACACTGCAATAACAGCAGGAGGTTTATTATCTAAAAGAAATCTGTCATCTGTCATCATTTTTCTGAACAGCAGAACTGCAGGTCCTATTGATTTCACAGCATCTCCACATTTTGCTGAAACAGCAAACAAGCTCAGCGAAGTTAGTGGTGAAGTCTGCTTTATGAAAACATTTAAAAAATTGCTCCTAATGGGGGGGAGGGGGGTGGTGACCTCTGCACCAAACATCCCATTGATGATAGAATATATGTAAGTGCATGATTTAGTGGTTAAATTAGTGTTCTTTAATAGAATCTAAAGCAAGCAACAATGGGATAAGTGATGTGATTACTGTTCTCAGTTCTACAGTTTCTTTTTTAAGTGAAAAACAGAATATTCATGAATTAATCTAAATGGTTTACATTATTGTCAAACCTGCTTTAATAAAAAAAAAGTGATGATAAAACACATGATGGTGTGTAAAGAAATTAAACCCACACACTAATTTAACCTTTATTTGCAGTGCTTCCTGTTGGCAGCTTCAGCTTAATTAGCTGATTGAGCTGATATCGGCAGGTCCCGGTGATCTGTCTCTGCCTCCATCCAGCAGCACCAACACTTTAGGGTGCTTGGTATATTCTTTTCTTATTCAATTGCTCATCTTTATCAATAAATATTTAATGATCACCTTCAATCATTGGTGTGGTGTCCATTGTTATGTTCGGTGTTTGAATCCAGCCATGGCTTTTCCCAGTTGAGATAGCCGGCCGGTGCTGGAGAGACCAGTACTACTTTGTTATTTTGGTAACCCTGGGGTGGCTGAATGAACTTGTACTCTTAAGTTGTATCAAGAACGATCTTTGCTCTGTAGTAGATCAGCATGGTGTCACCATTCATAGCAGTTTAAGGAAAGATGAGCTGCGTGCACAAGCTATTAATGCTCTGATTGAGCAGGATATATTATGTGAGAAATTTGAGCAGGTTGCTGCACCTTCTCCGGGTGAAGAAAGGTAATGCAGGATGTGGTCCAAGAAAGAACTTCTGGATTAGAAGAGATGGAATTAAAGCTTCAGTTAAGAACCCTGAGATTAAAGTGAAGGAAAGGGTGCAGATAAGGAAGCATGAGCTAGAATGGGAATAGTTGAGGTTTGCTCAACGCTTTCGAGGCTACTCTAAGCATGAGAAGCAAACCCAAGTCACTTTTTACTAGCCTTTCTCGCCTCTCAAAATTGCCTGATGACAATCTTTCTTCCTCTGTGTCAAATGGTAAAGCTGGCAGTTCTGGTAATGAAAACTTGGAAAGAAGTTGTGTCTATTGTAAGAAGCCGGGTCATCTTGTAGCTGACTCCCATGTTGGGTAAAAAATAAAATGGCTAAACCAGTGGTTCTGATTGGTTCCAAGACATCTCAATTTCATGCTGTTGAAGCTGAGCACCACCCCTGCTGCTCAGAAGATTCTGCAACAGGGTCTCTTGTGGAATTCAAAACAGATGTAGAGAAATTAAACACAAGCGGCACAACAAACAGGACTGCACAAAAACAAAACCAGGATTCAGATAAGATACAGTAGGAAGAGAGCAACAAGAATCCAAAGCAAAACGAAAATAGATATAAAATAGCAGCGTGAAAGTGTCCACAGAACTATGTGATAGTTTCTGATTTCCTTCTGTTAAATGCAAAGGGGAAATGCAATATTTGCTTTTCCATTGTGACATTTTAATCCAGATCTAAGGCATTCTAAACTTGCATTGAAAACTGTAAACAAGAAGCCATCTGACTAAGAACGATGCTTTAGCAAAGCAGTAGCCCTATACAAAGTGTACCAGATTGTCAATAAGGGTGGGTGCGAGGCGTGGAAACGACACGGATGCGGATTTTTCAAAAAGCAAAACTGATTTATTAATTCAAAAACAAAAGTCAAAACAAAGCGCGGGCTGACAAAACTAGACTGTGGTAAAACAAACATGACTAAGACAAAACAAAGAACTTGTCATTACATGAAAGTACTTAGCTTGGCGTGGCGTCGTGAAGGGTGAAAGGATCTCACAAAGTGAATGGGGAAACCTGGAAACTAAATACTGACTGGATGATTGGTGAATGAGTGCAGCTGATGAGAAACTACAGGTGAAGTGGTGATGGATGAGCAACATAAACTGTGGCAAAAACATGGCTAAACTAAATACCGGACCAAACTAAGAAACTAAAGCATGGTAGAAAACTACAACATGGCAAGGCTAAGAACTAAACATGAACTTAAAATCTAAGACATGATAAAACTAAACAAGAACTAAAAACCAAGTCATGAGATAAATTAAAACATGATAAAACACAAAAACATGGCAAAAAAAAACCATGGTCGTGACACAGATAGATTGATTAGATCTAAATAAGAGTTGACCAGTTCAGAAGTCAGCGTTATTATACCAGATAATCATCAATATGTAATAATCCCTGTTTATAGCAGCAGTATATCTTGCAGGAGGCTGAATAGTTCATGTGAAAGCATTGTTGTTCAGCTACTTAGACTCTTTATATGTATAGGTAAAAATTCTGGAGGCCCAAATAAGGAGGGATACATTAAGTGACCCTTTCAATATGGGAACTGCACCTATGACTTGACTCTGTTTCCTAGTCCACAGTTCATTTCAAAACACAGAGTGGACACTCGCCTGCAGAATACCAATGGAGCTTGGGAAGCGATTTGTTTGCTGGTTTGGGAAAGCCTTGCTTCAAGGCTCTTTGTGAAGGTTGAATTAACACACATTGTGGGCTGCCCATTGAGACAGAAAGAGACGGAATACCCGGCCATTCAGCTTGACTGAGCCATTTCTTTTTCTCCTTGCAACTTCCTTTGCCTTATTCTCTTTCCCCCCTTTTCACCATCATGGTTACAGCTTGTGCAAGCCTGCAACAGTGTCAGCAACAAGGTAGATGACAGGGCACCAGCTTTGTCAATGCAATAACTTACCCGTTCTTAAAATAACCCAGAAGCCAAATGGTGCATATTGAATACTCAATCATCTCTTAAAAGCAATACTGCCGCTGACAGCCTCAATCACATGCCTATCTGTACTTGTCTTCCCAAGATCATGTCCCCCTAGCTATATCATATTCTGTATTTATCTATCTTCATCTAAAAACGTTTTTTTTTTTTTTATGTCCACAGACTTCCAATGCATAAGCTGCAGCAAAGAGATCAGTGTGCAGGGCTTTGCCCTAAATATTGCCTTCAACCCTCTTGAGGCCAACATCCAAGGGATCTGGAAATCTGTCAAAAAGCTTACAGGGTCCCCAGCCGCTTTGACCTACTTATTTCTTTGCAAAACAAACTGCAAAGACATACAGAAAAAAAGAATGCATATCATAACGCATAGTCATCATCACCACTACTCACATCAAAAGTCGCAATATGATGTTATCTTGCCTTATTGAGGAGTTCTGTAAGAAATTCTTCAACACAAGCTAAAGCACAACTTGAAAGCCTTTTTGGACAGTTTATGTTACACAAGATTGGCAACAAGACTTTGCTGTTTGTTGAGTTTGAACCCGTGGTTTTCTGTCATTTGTTTTAGCCATTTGCAATGAGCAAAGGCAACACTTAACTAATAATAATGTCAGTCGCTAATTTTTTTTAATTAATCGGTTTTTTTTTAGATGGGACACAAATGCATTCAAGGCACCTCAAAAAACACAAGAAGCTTCTCCTTCTTTTTCTCTTGCACCAAAAGCTTTTCCAGGAAAATAGGTGAAACTGATCACACTTAATCTTAAATACAAATTCCCATGAGATCAGGGACAAACTTTAAAAGTCAAAATCAAATATTGAAAGACCCCTTGGTTCTAAATGTGACAGATGAGAGATAGCTGAAAGGTAGGAGGGACAGTATGTCTCTAACACAGTCTCGAAGAAGTTTAGTCAATTAAGCTTAGAGAGATGACATGAATTTTTCTCCTTTTTTGTCGTGCTTGAATACACAAAATAACAGCATAGAAGAGTACAGTCTCTGGGCTGTTTTTTACGAATGTCCCAACAGAAATGCTTGTCACATTAATGAGGAGATAATCATCATATTCAAACAACCATTCCACAACCAAGTATACTTACTGGTGTAATCTCCATCAACGTCATTTTTGTTCCACTTTCAGTCACTGCTTGGTTGGGTTTAGACATTAAGAACTATGTGGTCAATTTTAGGCATTACAATGCAATTGAGTAGGGTTATTCAATTCAAAATACTTTATTTATTTATTTATTAGGCATTAAATAATATGATACTAGGTTAGGGTTAGGAAACCATCAGTCCTGTCCACTGTTCAGTCTCAGTCTGTAATGTTAAAAACAACAAACCAAGTCAGAAATCTGAGTGTTATTATGCTCTCAGACCTAAACTTCAACAGCCATATCAAGTCAGTTATGAAGTGAGCGTAAAGACAACTGACAGTCAACTGAAGAATATTTTAAGGTTTAAAGGACTAATGTGTCAGAGTGATTTAAAAAAGCTGCTCCATGGAGGTTTCTTTTTAGCAGTGATCATCTTCACTTTGGTGGGAGCAATGGTGTCAATAATACTAATAATTTTACCACTGAATTTATCCATAAGCTCATTAACTGAAGGTGAGTGGAGGAGGGTTGAGGTGGAGGAGATATGAATAAACATTCCACGGGTATTTTTTACCAATGTACATTTTTTTGATGATCTCTGCCTTGAAGCTTCTGTTGACATTAACAACACTCTTAAAGAAAACACAAGAATGGTCAGACAGAGCAACATGTGTCACCATAACCTTAGAGATGTTCGGACAATGTCTTTGTTGTGTGTGTTTTCCATCACATGTTGAGTCAGTCCAAAATGATCAAGAACACAACACAATTCCTTTGCCCACATGTCCTGAGGGTTATCAACATGGATGTTAAAATCCCCAACAACAATTACACAATCAAAATCAACACAGATAACAGACAGCAGTCCAGTAAAATCATCAAAGAAGGTTGCATGGTACTCAGGTGGTCTGTAAACATTAAGAAACAACACACGGGGTGAGGATTTCCTCTGAAGAGCCACATATTCAAATGGAGCATATTTGTCATAGAATATTTGCTTATATTGAACTAAACAGGAGAGCTACTCCGCCTCCTTTCTTATTCTGTCTAGGTTTACTCATGAAGCTGTAGTTGGGAGGGGTTGTTTCTAGAAGAACTGATGCATGATTGTCCTGATTTAACCATGTTGCTGTTAAAAACATAAAATCTAGTTTGTGTTTTAAAATAAAACCATTAATTTAAAAAAGTTTTCCCTGCCAAAGACCTGACATTTAGTAAAGCTAGTTTCAGTGTGTTGATAGTACTATCTATCCCATTGTTATTATGGGCTGGCTGTGGCTAATGAGCAGTGAACACACGATTTTATAAATTTACTGAATGTTTTGGGCTCTGAGGGTTGACTAATCTTTTGTCTGCTATGTATTAAAACAGGGATGGAGGAAACTACTTCCATATCGGGCCCTGGCTTATCCTGGAAAGAGCCACGAGTACACACAGTACTTCCGCCTTGACCCGACACATATCAGTTTGAACTTGCTGATACTTTATCAACTGGTTCTGTATTCAATAAATAATTTTCTCCAAGACCTTAGAAAGGAAAGGGAGCTTGGGCCTACAGTTAGAAAGTACATGGGGGTTTAAGTTAGGCTTTTCTTGATAAGTGGTGTCACCACCGCATGTTTAAAACTCTTATACAACCCCATTTGCGAGGCTGCCATTAAAAAATCTTGAGTACATATGATGCTATGGTCAAAAAAACCTCTTTAAAGAGATGAGGTGGGATTGGATCACTGGGAGACCCAACAGGCTTCATATGACCAATTATTTCTTCCAACAAAGAAAAACTAACAAGCTCAAACTGGTCAAAAACAGCAGTGCATGTGAAAAACACGGAGGGGTCATAAGAAGAAGAATGAAGGTGGGCCCTGATGCTTGCAACCTTACTGGTGAAGAATTAAAAAGCTCTAACACACTTCAGTTGAGCTGTCCAGGCAGGCTGATTGTGGCGCATTGAGGACAGAGTTTATGATTTTAAAAAAGACATGCGGGTTGTGACAATTGGAGAAAATAATAAATATTTAGTTTTAGCAGATTTCACAGTTCTCTGAACAAAAGGCCAGCTCTCCCTCAGTATCTGGAAAGATACCTGTAAATGATCCTTCTTCCACATTTGCTCAGCTCTCCTGCATCCACACATAACCGCCCTGGCAGTGTCATTTAACCAAGGCTCAGGTTTGGGTTTGGAAAGCTTCATCTTTAGTGGAGCCACTGTGTTTAATGTTGTTAAGCACACAGAATTACAGTGAGAGGATAAATTCTCAATATTTGAATCCAAATACAGAGATGCAGTTGTTTTTATTGCAGAGTTGAATTCCGCTGAGAACTGAGCAGCAGTGGAAGAGTTAACGACACGACTGCGTTGTCCAGACGCGCGAGGTTTAAACGTATGACAAGGAAGAGGCATGCCGTGGTGTATGAGCGATGGTCACCTTCAAACAATGTGTAGATGGCACAGGAAGAAATCTGCTGACACAGACTTGGTCAAACGCAGAAACCTTTTATTGCCAACTGGGTCCATATCAGAATCAGGCAAGGCAATTTTATTTGTAGAGCACAATTCGTACACAAGGCAATTCAAAGTGCTTTACAGCTACATAAAATCACAAGAAGGCAATAAAATCATTCCAAAAAACCATAAAAAATAATCATTCATTCATTCATTCATTTAAAAGTGAAGAGTGCAGCTAAATGTAACTGTTTTCAGCCTGGATTTAAACATTGTCAGAGTTGAGGCCTGTCTCACATCTTCTGGAAGGCTGTTCCAGATTTTAGGAGCATAAAACTGAAACGCAGCCTCACCTTGTTTAGTCCTGACTCTGGGCACCAGCAGGAGACCCCTCCCTGAGGTTCTCAGAGCCCGAGTTGGTTCATATGGCTTTAACATGTCAGAGATGTACTTTGGCGCTAGACCATGAAGAGACTTGTACACAAGCAGAGCTGTTTTAAAGTCTATTCTCTGAGCGACAGGAAGCCAGTGCAGAGACCTGAGCACTTGGACGTATTTCCATATGGTCGTATTTCCTGGTTCTAGTCAGGACTCGAGCAGCAGCGTTCTGGATGTACTGCAGCTGTCTTACAGCCCGTTTAGAGAGCCCAGTGAGCAGGCCGTTACAGTAGTCTAACCTGCTGGAGACAAACGCATGGATTAGTCTCTCTAAGTTTGGTTTAGACACTATTCCTTTGATTCTGGAAATGTTTTTAGATGGTAAAAAGCTGCTGATGTTACTGATTTAATGTGGCTGTTAAAGTTCAGGTCTGATTTCTAACTTGATAGTCAGGTTTTAGAGAGAGAGTCTGAAGGTGACTGCTAACACTTTCTCTTTGTTTCTGTGGGCCACAGACAATGATTTCAGGTTTGTCTGAGTTTAGCTGGAGAAAATAGTTTTGCAACCACACACTGATCTGTTCGATGCAGTGACACAATGTATCTACAGGCCAGTAGAGCTCTTCTCTTGCTCTTCTTGCTCCTCTTCTCTCTCAGCATAGGACCCGGTCCTGGCCCTTGTCCTGGCCCTGGCCCTTGTCCTGGTCCTGGCCCTTTCTGATGCCTCAGAGCGTGGAGGAGATTATCCGTCAGTTGTCTCACTCCACCTCTGTTCAGGTGTGGGCCTTTTCTTTGAAACAGATCATCTCTTTGCCAGAAAAATTTAAAGTTCTCAATGAAATGCAGTCCTCTGGTCTCACAGACTTTGGACAGCCATGTGTTCAACTGAAGCAGCCGTCTGAATTTGTTTATCCTCCTGTCGATGTTTGGGAGAGGTCCACTTATGAACGTTGGTATCGCCACTTTATCAAGATTCTCAAATAGTTTCTCAAAGTCTTTTTTTAAGATTTCAGACTGATTCTCTCTGATGTCCACTGCACCAACGTGCACAATCAGCTGTTTCACCCCTTGATGTTTTGCCAGCACCTCAGGTAGTAATCTTGTGATGTCAGAGACAGTGGCACTTGGATAGCTGCATGTAACCATTCTGTTTATGTTTATATTAGATATGGCTCCGTCTCCAAGCACAAGAGTATCTTTGACCTTGACACTCGGCACAGTTTCTCTGTCCATCTGCTTCTTTGTACCGTCTCTCTGTCTGTTACATTTGGCTCTGACAGTGGTAAAAATCTGTTTGTTAACTTTATTCCGGGTGATGTTACATATCCTCTGTTGATACCAACAGTTTGACGTTTCTTCGGCTTAGCACCAAGTCCATCATACGTGCCTTTACAGAGTCTTGGAAAAGACACAGTATCATTTAGCTTTAAGTTGGAAGTAGCAGTTTTTTCACCCTTTCCTTTGGAAGTAAATGTGGACTTCTTACCACTGGATTCCATTGGGAGCGTTTCATGAAGTCCCATTTCAGTTTCCAAGAAAAAAATCCTTTCTTGTAGTGCACAAATTTCTTGTTGATATATCCGACAGCTTTCACAGGTCATGTTGAAAGGATTGTAGTCGCTGGCTTGTCAGATAAGTTGTATTACAGAATGATGCATCAAATCTGGAGAGATCTTCAAAGCCCAAAAGTCCAATGCAATCTCTGTCTCACTGTGGGTGCTGCTCCTGTTAAGTAGGGTCAAACCTTCCGATATTTGGTAACCCCGAAGATGCTACTATGTATACATATATAGTGGGCCTCTCCTGGACTAACAGAGGAATGTGTTTTTCTCAAAATATCTATGTTTGACTAGGCGCATCTATCGAACATCTCTTAAGTATCAGACACTACAAAGTCAAACACAACAAGCATCATCACAAACAGCAAGGTTACAAAGAGATTGTGGTAGTCGTCTTCAGAAAAGGGAAACATCTCGCTTTGGTTAAAGCACTTGGAATCACATTGTTGTTGTTGAACTGAGCGATATGAATAGATTTTCCTTACTTTTCCCTCTGGGAAAGAGTAAAACCTGCTGGACACACAAGTCAAGCTTCTGAAAACACATTTCTTGAAAATTAGTGCTCGTTAGTATGAACACAGTGATTTTGTTTTTTTGCCTATAAATTTTCATTGAGGTTGATATGAAGTCCTATCACTGGTTTAAGGGAAGATTTTCCAAACTTAGATTTTCACATTGTTTCCAACTTACTTTGATGCCACATGATGCACAGCCACCATCCATTTATTATTAAAGGTTAAGTCAAGTTGGTGGATTGTCCACTGTAGCTTAGCATTTCTTCTAAATGTCAGACCTCTCAAAAAAGACAAAAGTAGCACTTAATGGTTTCAAACTGGTGATCACTCACTGCCACAAAATGTAATTGCTTCCCACATGTTTGAAAGGTGATTTTGTGCTTGTCAGCAGCTTGTCTTTGTGCACAGTACGTGCACACAGTACGTGAGATTTTTCAGTGTTTTCTCAAGATCTCCAAAACAGATGTTTTAGGCTACTCTTATTCTTGTGTGTTTTGTGCAGGCTGCACATTTGAGTCTGGTACATACCAGGAGGGAGGTTGGTTCAACTGTCAAAGCAGAGGCTCCTTAAGTTGCTTACATAATCAAAAAAAAAAAAAACACGTCAAATCATGTCCGTCTCTCTCATGCCAGCATTCATAATAACAGCAAGGCATGAGGAAACAAAACATTTGCTGTGAGGAGAAACTAATGACAGCTTCTGACATCCAGCAATAAGAAGGGTGAAAGAATGTCAGAGAGAAGAGGGGAGAAGAGAGGAGAGAAGGGAGGGAGGAACTGTGATGCCAAATAAACTGCCCTCTCTCACATATTAGTCTGCGAGCGCTGAGGCACGACGTGAGCGCTGAGTCTGGTAGCGCTCTCGCAGCATGTGCAGCTGTAAATTCTAGTAATTCATTCAGGGATGCAGTATTTATATGTGAGCTGCAGCGACTGCAGAAAAGAGTGTTTGAAATCTGTCTTAAGGAGATCATTCGAGCTCGGAGGCAGGAACAGTGGAGGAGAATGCGGCAAGCAGAGGTGTGGATGCTCAGTGGTTCAAGTCTGCAATTAAGGTTGGGACTACTTTTTTTTTTTATTCCTCCTTTGAGCTTTTTCTCCAAATGTGCAGAACTGACAGACCGAATTCACTGCCTGACTGTTTGCAGAGAGGGGGTTTGTGTATTTCGTATCATACATCTAACTGTTGGCAGAAGCTACATGGACATGTACATCTGGCTTGACCATGAAGAACTTTCAGTAAAGTAAGAATCATGGTTACATTTAGGATTGTGGTACTTTTCCTGATTAAGTAAAAAGAAAAACCTATCCCTGTCGTGGTGAAATGGAAAGATGAGGTCTTGTTTTGTATGATTGATGTTGCATGTGTGTAGTTAATGCAGCCTTTTATCTTGACTCTGTTCAGCCCGAGTAAAGTCTTGTATTTAGATTTTCGATGATCTTGCTGCCAACTTGTCAGGAGCAAACAATGTACTCCAAATGCTGACACTAATGAAGATGCATTTTAACATAAACATGATCTAAGGCTAAAAGAATTGCGTCTTCAGGACAAGTACAGCACAACTTGAGTGCCTCGTCAGCTCCAAATGTGTCTTAGCCATTAAAACATATGCCGAGTAAAAACGAAAAACAAATATTGAATGCTATATGTATGAAAATATGTAGCAGCACAGAAATATATTTGGAAAATTCAT
The DNA here is from genome assembly GCF_027942865.1 of Odontesthes bonariensis. NCBI lineage: Eukaryota > Metazoa > Chordata > Actinopteri > Atheriniformes > Atherinopsidae > Odontesthes > Odontesthes bonariensis. The sequence continues at coordinate 17,717,014 of NC_134521.1, read as the reverse complement.
CGATTAACTTAAAATCTCCCAATATTGTACTCTTACTGATGTTGTTTCAGTCAAGCAGAGCTTTGAATCAATGACTTGTAGACTTGCAGCTTTACAAAATACATCTAGAATAAGATTTTTGATGTTTTGCAGGTGCCATCAAGGTTAATTCAACAAAAAGAATTAAGCTTTTTCTTTTTAACCGTTTGCATGATTTGCAAAGTCGAATCTAATGTTGTCCAAAGTCTGCTGTTTTTACACTGCAAGTAAATGATGAAATGCATGTTGTACAGTCTACGACATGGGCTGAATTCATATCAATTTGTTTGTCGTGAAGTCTGAAAAGTTTTGCACTTCATTTACTGACGATTCTGTGACAGATTCCTCACAAATAGTCCCTTCTGAAATATGAAAATGTTGATCCAGATCTGAGATCAGATCTGATTAAAATCTATTTCCCCCCTACCTTTTTTTAAAAAGTCTGTATTAGTTTGTGTGTAATCTATGTGAAATGCCTCTCAGCAGAATTAACAGTGGCTCAGATGAATATTCAAGGGAGAACCATCACCCCATAAACCAATAATGCAGGATTGCCTTTTTTTTTTTATCTGTATCCTCTGGTGCGCTCTTGATGTACATCATAAAAAAAAAAAACACCTTTGAGTCAAATTGTTTGTGGGTGATTCAGCCCACTTGAAAGCTGATTCAGATCAAAGGCAAATTCTCACTTGAAGCAGAGGGAATGCTTTGTGAGCAGATCAATACACGTTCGTGTCCCTGCCAAAGCAGCATTATTGTCCTATATCAGGCACCATGCTGACTCCTCTGAAGTTCCCACTGCTCTATGTCAGAGGTTTGATAAAGGAGAGACAAACCACTTAAAGAATCCTAAATGAAAATCTATAGCAAATACATATTTTACTCAAGAAGGTGGGAGAAATATTGCACCCTTCCACACAAAACTCAGTCATCTGCTTTATAATGGCCAAACTGGGAAACATATCAAGCCCATAATCTTGTTTGGAGTTCAGCACAGTTTAGGCATTTTCAGACATGTAAATATAGGAATAGTGATGGCAATATGAAATGGTATATGAGCAGTATGAATATGAGGTTTTTCATTATTCTTATTGTAAACTATGAAATAACCAAGTCACATTGTTTCAGTCTCAACTACTCAAATGACACTTCCTGTCTCCAGTTTAATCAGTATGGTGGTGTGGAACTGACAGGTGTCCTTAAATCCACCACATCCCAACAACTGTGTCATCTTTGCTGTAGAAGCCGAGTGACAAAGACTCACCAACTGTCCACTGTGTCCAAAGGCCATTCAGTTATCACGTCGGAACTTTATGATCATCACAACTTCAGACAAAATAACTAGTGCCGCGACTTAAGTTTTAATTTAGTCTTATAGTGTTATAAACTGATTTATTTCAGTGTCAACCCTTCCAACTGGACATGCTGGATTCTATTTCATGTCTTACTATTGGACAAAACCAAAAGTAAAGTCGCATTGACTCTGCATGGGATAAATCTCCTCACCCCACCTCCCTCATTATCAGTATCAGTGGGACTGGAGCATGAGACCTGAGAGGACAGAAAAAGAAAGAGCACTAGGTTTTGTTTCTTCTCCTAATCAAATTAAATTAAAGTTGGACTGCTTTGAACTTCACATCACCCCCTGGGGATAAACAATCTCAGCAACTGCGAAACTAGTAAACAAGTTGATATATGCATGTTGTGTGTGCTTTTGTAATCAGGATTGATGGCGTGGTGCATGAAATGATGTTGTTTCTTGTGAGGTCTGCTGTGGATGTGTGTTATGATTTAGTCAATGCTTTGCATACATTTTTTTTCCTTTAAAACAATCAGAGCCATATATCAGAGCCAAAGGCAGTGAGGGTATGGATGGCACAGACTAATTAGCTTAGAATCTTATTCACACTTCTAAACTTCACTGAATATTGTAACCAGCCGCTCTGATCTCATTTTTTATGAATACCATCACATATTTCTCAGACATATACAATTCTAACATCACTTCAAGCAAGATGCCGCTTCATCAGCCGTGACTACTTACACATAATGTTGTTGTTTCTCACTTTGATCATGAAAAATAATTGGATTAGGCTAATTACAAGCCCGGATGAATATTACACTGTGATTTCTTTTTTGATGGGACTGATACTCATTTGCCTCCGGCTACTGATCTAAATTCTATCATAAAAATGCTGCAGTTACAACATGGTCATAACAGCATCCTAACACACTGCTCGGTTATTGTTCTATTTAAACCGATACTGTGATAAGATGCAAACTTTAATGAGTAATGATTGCCTCAAGAGAGGTACAGTTGTTTACTCTGTCAACACTTTTAGAATGCAAAAGAGTGAGAAAATTTGAATATCAAGTGAAGACTTTACATGCCATGATTAATTTATACTGTGCCCACAATCAAAATATGGAGGGAGATTTTTGTTCTTTATTGGTTTCTAAATCAGTTTGAGTGAATTCAAACGTAATTTGTGGACCTTTGAGGTGAGGTTTATGCTTTTAAATTGCTAAAAGTCTAGTTAGTGAAATAACTGTGTCAATGAGTGTGGTTATTTTTCTAAATGGGGACTGTTCATGCAGAAGAATCAGGCCAATTCATTGTGACATGGTTTTACCTCATTACGAATGTCAGTGAGCTGGATTTGATTTTGCCCCATTAAATTCTTGGCCAGCACAATGAGGCTGTTCAGTTTCTTAATTTTAGCCGTGCAGGCGAAATCAAAACATGCAACCATCTAAAAGCATCTAAACGACTGTGTGCATTAAATCTGTGGAAGACAGCAGTTTATTAGAAGTGCCACATCATGCAAGGATGTATGGTATAAAGGCATAATCTTAATTTCTCTCTGCGTGACAAGAATAAATGTTCTGCTTTGGATATGAATAGCCACATATTACTGAAATAATGCCAAACACACTGTTGTTAGATCAAAATTAGCTCACATATGTAGGATTGTGAGTATGAATATACCTTCCAAATATAAAAAAGACACAAAGTGAAAGTTAGTGTGTCCAAAAAGGTGCATCACTACCAATCGAAGCTGGAACTAATTAATACCATTGAGCAGAGTCATTTAATGGGGGACCCTTTCCATCCTCTCAATCATTGTATAGTCCCCAAATCTGTCTTTCATTGATTAAAAATTAAAATTTTCAAATTTTTTTTTTCAATCAGAAAATTGCAATCATGTGGGAACCTAAACATAAATGTAAAATAACTGTGTTGTTTCTTTCCTTAAAACATGACTAGCTGTTATGACGACAACATACATACACGGATCGATGACGACGTCATTCATACATTCATACATACAATGCATATATAAAGTATTGACTCCCCTTAGATGTTTTTCCCTTTTGTTACTTGTATAAATGAAACCGTGGTCAGTATAATATAGCTTTCTTTAAAAGAATTTGCAAAAAAAATGTCAAAGTGAAAATAGATTTTTACGAACTAATGTCAGTTAGTTAAAGAAATATATAGTGTAAAATAAATGTTTGCATAAATACCCCCCTCTCTCCAGCTAGTTGATGCCAGTAGTGTCACAATTAGTGTGTCAATTCTCTGGTTCATCAGTATGATTCACCTGCAGTCATTTACTTTACCTTACATATTTTTAACTAATTGACATAATTTTGTAAAAATCTGTTTTCACTTTAATGTTGAGTCTTTTTTTTGCAAATTCGTTTCAAAAAAGCAAATTTATATCGACCATGATTTAATTTATGAAAGCAAGAAAAAGGGTGAAACATCCAAGGGAGTGAATACTTTTTATAGGCATTGTACATACATAGATGACCTTGTTTCAATTCCCAAAAAATACAAATACCTACGTTACGTTACGTTCAAGTCGTCATTCTTTTTAACTATGAAGTACTTCGTTTGTGATGTTTATCAGCTTCATTATATCTTTTTATTAAAATCAAAAATAAGATCCAAACTTGTCCTTAGAGTGGGAACATTTTCCCTGTCTGAGCTGTATAATCTCATTAATACTTTCACTGAAATGTTAGGCCTCACACCAGTTGTTCTTCTTATCAGGAGAAAGCTGCAATGGCTGTACATACATGAACATGAACATGACATGAACTCTGCACAGGCTTTATCACTGCAGGGTGCACAATGACAGCTCATACTAAATGATAGACCCATGAAATCTGGTGGATAACTCCAAGCCGCAGTTGGTGGCCCTTATCTTGAGCTGGTCTTCTTTCTAAAATGTAAAAGTTTGCAGTTTCCCCAGCAGCCCACCCCTCTAAAGGGGGAAAGAAAAAGGCTGTGGTCGTTCAAAAAAATGACAAGAGCAAAGCCTTTTCACAGGCATTGATGGGAAAGTATTGATGGTGTTTGCCATTAACTTGCCAATAAAATGAGTAGTGAGCGGCAGACTTTGAGTGTTGTGGTCATTGTAACTAAATCTACTCTTAGTTTTGTGTACTGTGACATTTTGTTGTTCATTTGTCAACACGTTGCAGACTGTTAAGGGAACTTTGGGTGCACCGTCACATGTTGCAACTGGGTATAGTGCAATTCATAGATTTTGAACAGGATGGGGGGATTTTTTTTCTGGATTTGTTTCTCAACCTTGATTCTTTTTATTTGACCCCAATTTAATCAGGGATGCTATAAATAAGTGCGACCGTACGCTGCAGCAATGATGGCTGTGCAAAGCCTGGTTTAGTTTAAGTTTAGATGTCCGTGTGTACATCTGTGCCTCCCTCCTGATCATCTCTGTGTGTTCATCTGTCACAGATCAATCAGGGCTGCATATTCTCCTCACGTAGCCCTGATATGTTGTCCTTGCTGATATGTGTTTTCATTTAATTTGTAATCCAACCATATCTTTCTTTTATTTTTTTTCTACCTCCATGGGGTTCTTTGTTCTGAATTTACAACGTTGATTGCTGCTGTTTTACTCTTTTGATTTAGTGTTTTTTTGTTTGGTGTTTGAGACCAGAAATTATAACAAACTGAATTTTCTCTTCCTCTCTGATGAGGGTCTCAGTTTTAATTTCTCACTTCTTCTCTGCTGCAGCTTTCTCTGTTACGTCTGTTTAGTTGTGGGGAAAATGATGCCTTGATATGCAAATTAGGAGTTACTAATTTGGAGAGTATCCGCATCCGTATGGATGGTGAGTTTGAGTCCTGAAATCCCAATATATTCTGGACTCAAACTCACAAAAATGCCATATTTCCAGTTGCACTTTTTTTCTGTCAGGGAAACCAGAGTTACCTAATTTAAATTTAATAAAGAGAGATTTATTGGTTGAGAAATAATCAGAATAAAGTTTGATGTACACAGAATTGGAATAACATCTGACGGTTTGGCTCCGAAGCTGCATCAACGTGACATGATGGATGTTGGTGTTTTTTTTTTACATAATAGACAATATCCAATATTTAACAAAAATTCTTCCCTTGGAGCATTTTGAACAATAATTGAAGTGTTAAATTTAGGATCCACTGAGTCAACCAATACAGTTGAGAGACAGCTGAGAGGTACTGTAAACCATTGTAAAACCCAGCAGAGCTGCAGTCTAAGCTGAACATATCAACACATCTCTCAAGGATCCCTTACAGCTGTAACATTTAGAACTATTATTATAAGAGAAGAGGAATGCTGTAGTTTCATCCCTGATTGAAATCAAGATTGTGACAGTTTCATGATGAAGATGGGATTAAATGTGACATCACTATCCAGTTAAACCAGATGCTGTGATTAACAAGCGCTTTACATTACAGTGCACAAAATTTTCAGTACTTACTAGAAGAAAGTGCAGAAAAAGATGAACGGAACACATTGACTGATAAATGCAGCATAACATATGTGATTCTTCTGTGGTAACAAATCATTTCTGCCTTGAGAAGCACTGAGCCTTGGGGTTCTTTCTCGTTGCTCGACCAATAAACATTTCTGTGGCTCTGATATATTTGGTTAGATTTCAGGGGACTGAAGTTATAGTCACTTGTCTCATGCATCCTCTCCAGCCAGGGGCTCTTTAGTTTAGAGGAATATCTTTACTGAATCTCGACTTTTCCAACATTGAGTTCAATTCAAAATGCTCTCCTTTGAAATGCATGTCAGGAAATAAAAGCAATCTAAACAGACATTTCCTAACTGTCTGAATAGTGGACCATTTGATTGGATATCAATGTTGTAGATAAACAACTCCCATCGTCATATTGTGCTTTCTCATTATTATCAAATCCATTTTCATGCCCAACAAAAAAATTCCATTTGTGGGGCTGTGACATTTTTATGTGATTTATTCTTTTGTTTTTAGTCCTCTGGCCATGACTGCCCCTCCACCCCACCCGCTTGCCAGCATTGACAATCCCAGTCTTTGTTTTTGCAATGAGTAGCAGCATTCTTCCAGAGGGATGACCTCCTCTGTCTCTACAGGGCTGGCACAGAAGACACGACCCTGACTGAGGATTGGATAGCACCCAGCGGATGCTGTGACTAAAATCTGCTAGCTGTTGCCCAACTGTACAGTTCGCATGTATGTCAAAACAACTTTTCTTCAACACAGAGAACTTGAGGAGTCTCTCTGTTTCTCCAACACCATCATTAACACCTTCACCATTAGCACAGCACAACAGGACTAGACCTGGTGGATCATAATTCACGACTGTAAGTATCTGTCTCTTATATCTGATTGCTTGTTATTGTCGACTTAATATTTTATTATAGAATTGGTGATCACTACTATCATTATTATTTATTGAATAACCATCTAACAGGGAAACTAAATACAACAGCACTGTGCAGCATCAGGCTTATTGGAAAAAAAATTCAGAGAATCATCCTTAAAGTTCCAGCATTGTATGTTTTTGCAAGAGTATTTTCAAAACCCTAAAAAAACCCAGTCTGAGTGCAAGGCAGCTGCTTATTCGTTGATTGAGGTGTGACAAAATGGCCATGTTACACAGTGACGTAGGTAAAAGAGGGAAGAAAAGGCTGGACCATAAACAAGGTGTTTCAGGTAGTTCAGGAACATTTCTCCACTGTGGGAGAGAACAACTCCCTTTGTGTGAACCGTGGATTTTTTTACATTTGTCGTCATTTACATGCAGTGAGATCTACATAAGATGCTGAGGGAAAAGGGGAATAACTAAAAGATTACTGTGCCAAGCTGAAAAAGAAGTGTAAATATAGATAACCCCAAAAACAATACAGTAATACATCCGATTTCTGTCTGTTTCAGTGTGAGAATCTTAAGCCATCCCTCATTGCTTTATATTTTTTTTTAATTCTTCTTGGTGATTCCCAAAGCGTTAAAAACTTGACTTGTGAAGACATGGTGTGCAGTGCATCCTTAGGAAAACTGTGTAAATGAAGGACAAACAAAGACATGTCAGTCCGAAAAAACTATGTACAGCAGATGAACAGTATCTGAGAGAGATGTCCTGAAGAAATAGTAAAGAAATCCAACAAAGAACTGACACGACCTGTGAGATCTGGCTCTTCAGCTGATCCATCTACTGTTCACCAAAGCCTCGTCAGAAATGGTCTCCATGGAAGAGTGGCTGTCAAAAGGCCACGCTTAAGGAAAGGTAGAGAAAAGACTCAGGTATGCCAAATGACACAAGACTGAAAATCACTGATGAATCCTCCCCAAAGCCAAGACCTCAACATTACTGAAGCAGTGTGGGATCAACTTGGCAGAGAACACAACAAAAGGCAGCCGACATCCAAAGAAGAGCTTTGAGATGTCCTTCAAGAAGCCTGGAGAACTATTCCTGAAGACTACTTAAAGAAATTAAATAAAAGCTTGTCTTAGAGGGTTCAGGCTGTTGAAGAATAAAGGTGCTCATAACAGATATTGACTTGCCAGCTTGCTCCATTCATGTTTACATATTTCAGAAACTTGCCGCACCTACTTCCTGTTTTCTTGGCAATATATGAAGACTTGAGGGATGGTTTAATACATTTGCATAGTACTGTTTGTGTGTCATATACAGACACATGCAGAGATAACTGTGGATTTAAAGTCTCTAGGATGAATTAACATATTGTAGCAAAACTGAAACCAAGTGACCACACCACACCTTACCCTCTCCCCTTCACATGTGCAGGAAGAAATACAACTAAGGCCAAATATAAAGGCAGTGTTCAGTTTTCTGGGCTACTATGTGTAATATGGCAGTGCTACAAAGGGGTGAGAAAGGTGAACTGTTGTGCTTCTGGATATGAATGAATCATTCATTCATTTAGTCATAGGGTAGCATGAATGAATCTGAGGAGGTGCCTGAATTCACAATTCAGTCTATAAGTGGGGTGTCTGACACTTTTTATTTATCATTTCTCTTTTGCTTCACTCCAGACTTGCTAGGTCAAGGATCTTTCTTCAGTCTGTGTCTGCTTTACAGCCTCTACATTTGACTGACATCGGTGTAAAACAGTATCAGCTTTCCCAACTGAGACTGAGGGTTGTTGCTGAGAGGTTTGATACAAAAAGAGACCTATTTTTAGTTTTCACATGCTGTGCCATACATTTAAACACTGAAGTAAGAAGGTTTCGATCTCTTCCTTGTAGTGCTGAGGGAAGCTGGCTCCATCTTCTAATATCCGTCTTTGTCTCTTGGCTCTTTGATCCAGTCAATCATTATTGAGCAATATACTGGAATTGTGAGGTTTGAGATGTAGAACCGACTCTGTTTCTAGGACTGGAGCCTTACTCCTATGTCTGCATTTCTACAATTAACTGATTCATGACTTACCTGTATTTGTATGCTTAATGCCACAAAAATGCTTCATTGACAGAATATAACACTTCAAGTATAGACCCAGGTGTACGCAAGCTGTTACAAGTGTGCAAGTTATATGCTTTTACAATGAAATACTGATGAAGGCTTGATGGTTAAGACTACGGAAGCCCAGATAGACCATGCTTAAGAACAAAAAAAATTAAATGCACTTTTCTTGACACAAAGAAACTTGTTTTGTAGTGGTAATGGGTGAATGATGTTGTAATCTTGAGCTAACAATGCCTTTTTTTCAGTTCAGCCTCATGGACAGATATTTACTAAACTCAGTGCATACATGTCTTCTATAATGTTATATAAAGATCCTCCCCGACTGTCATGACAGTGATAATGAAAGATTGAATTACGTGTTGACACAACGATTCATTTTACAGCTCGCTATAATAACCTTGTGATCTTGAGAAATCAAAGCTTGTTTTCTCTTGATAACATAGATTAGCATTAAATAGCAGATTCCTCAAGAGAACAAGATTAATTAACTTGTTATCATGCGAAGATTAGCTTTGTTATCGAGAGATAACAACATAATCCAGATAAGGGCAATAAAATAACTACACACAATGACGCACGTTCCCTTGTTTGACTGAGCTGATGAAGTCAATGCTGTATTATGTAGCTGCATCAGAAATGAATGCACTCATGGACTTATCAAATGAGTTTGGCAACAGAATCAACAGAGAAAAAAATACAGCAAAATAAAACCTCACACCGTGACATCAAATATGTGTGGAAAAACTGAAAAATTAACTTAACCATAACAGTTGTATGTTTGCACGCACATTATCATTGTATCTACTATGTAGTCTTGTGAAAAGGTTTCAAAACCCGAGAAACTGGGTGTTACTTAGAGAAGAAAGTAAGTGCTGTCCAGCAGACATCCAGACAGCTGCTGCTTGCAGCGCAGAGTCAGATTTAAAAAAGCCAACTTCTCACATTTTTCTTACTACCACGACCCTCGTTGTCAAGGAAGATCATGAATGTCAGTTTCTTCGATGAATAAAGGAAGACCTTCATCTGTCACATCTGAAAAAATAAGTGAAAAGAAAAAAAAAAACATTTTTGTCAACATCTTCTATTATGTAAATCACAGCTCCCAAACAAAAAGAGTCCAAAATAAAATTAGTTAATCATTTTCCCCTTGATTCTCTAGGTTTGACACTTTGTCATGAATCAGTTAACGTCCTCATTTATGTTGCTCCACATCTTGGCTTGCTCTGGTGTTTAGTTTGACCTTATAATCACGTTTCGTTATCTTATCCATATTGCTTGAACTTGATGTTCCTTTCTAAGGATCCACCCATGCATTTTTCTTTGTCTCTGTATTTCTTTGCATATTGACACATACCCCAGTGCACTTGAGTTTATTGTCATTGCATTTATAATGTATACTTCTTATTCTCAAAGTTTTTTGGTATCCTTTCATAGACAATTATGGCAAGCTTAAATTAGTTGATATTCAACATATATAGATGAATATTCTTGCTGCTCAGGAACTGAAGAACCTGTTGCTCCAGTGTATTGTAGCTCCTCTGGCGGTGCATCATCACCATGTTGAACACCAGTTACAGCTTTAGCATAGCTGCAATATTTAATATCCAGGCCAGTGATGACAAGTTCATCAATACTGCTCCACGTTGTCCATCCTTTGCTCTCTTTAGACAAATTTTAGTCTCCATCTCAGAAGCTTCCATCCTCCATTAAACCCATTTTACTATGTTACTGGATGTTACTAATCTCTTTGAATTACTTTGCCAACTTGTTTGTTGGAATTGGAGTCTTTTTCTTCCAGAGCTGCCTTTTGCCAGTCGTCATGCCAAGATCACAGCAATATTTTTTATTCGAAATCCCATATTGTCAAAAAGTTTTCAAAAGTTTTGATACAGGGCATTAGAAGTCCATAAGCTGTGATTCAATTTTGAATGGATGTCATAAAAGTTATTCTTTTGTCATGGCTGCCTAGTTAGTGCATTTATTTTCAAGAACATGGTTTTCATTTCATTCCAAGGTGTCAATTTGTTTAGCTGACAATGAACAGAATGTTGAAAAAAAAAAAAAAAAAAAAAAAAACAGGCCGATGAGTATTAAAGGTGGGGTAGGGGATCTTTTTCTGGAACATATTTTTACATATTGCTTGAAATACTCTTCACACCCCCATTGCAACCAATTAATTAAAAGTTTTGACACAAATATGAAAAGTTTTAGTGGCCTCTAGAACGTACAATCTAGGAAAAGCACTATCCAATCATACTGAACGGACCGTTAACGATGATTGGATTCTGATGCCGTCTATCAAACTGCAATCTGCTCCTCCCTCCCCCTCCTTCCCCCTGTGCGCGTACCCTGCTCCATGAACGAATTACGCGTCCAGAAGCTTGGCAGGAAGCTAAACTAGAGCCAGCTTGGCTAGCACCTAGCATTATTAAAGGACAAGACCGTTTTTTTTACATTGGGCCCTTGATTTCACATTATAACATGATGTTCTACTCACCCCTGCTTGTTGTTGGTAATTTGGAGTTGTTCCGAAGATATTCGAGAGGCGTCTAGCTGCTCTCTTGAGATATTGCGTTTATAATTTATTAATTACTGTACACTAGCACTGATAATGTGGAGGTGCGTCGCTTACTTAAAAAAATCCGGGTTACTGTCATTTTGAATTTTTGTCGTAAAGTGGGTGTTACTGACGTCATCGTCGTGCTACTACCACAGACAGCCCACAGACCTGCTGCCTATTTATTCATTCGGCTAAAATTCAAAATTACAGTAACCCGGATTTTTTGAAGTAAGCGACGCACCTCCACGTTATCAGTGCTAGTGTACAGTAATTAATAAATTATAAACAGCATAGTTTGTGCCTGTATGACATTGCCCATAGGAAACCGTTTCATGGCCGAATATTTCAAGAGAGCAGCCAGACGCCTCTCGAATATCTTTGGAACAGCTCCAAATGACCAACAACAAGCAGGGTTGAGTAGAACATCATGTTATAATGTGAAATCAAGGGCCCAATGTCAAAAAAACGGTCTTGTCCTTTAAACGTATAGTTAGCATATGCTAAATACTAAATACGGCAACAATCGATGCTTGCTGTCAGAACAGCGCTCGTGCACCTTCATGCTCGTGCGCGTTCATGTACTCTAGAGGCGTGCCTTCGGGGGAAAAGTGAAGAAAAGGGTTGGGACTTTTTACCTGTGTATTTTCAAAATGCAGCTTCGCTGGACTCAAAATCCAGGATCTCCTACCCTACCTTTAAAGTTTTGTTGAAACAAACGCTAATTAATTATTTTCTTCTCCCAATTACTCAAAACTAATTAATTATTGATTGTTAGATCCAAACTGGTGACGGGATGGAGTCATCTCCATGCTAATATTCTTCAGTAGTTAGCTCGTCTGTATCAATGATGTGCTTTTCAAATATGACCCTATTAAACCGTTCCTGGTGTGTTAATTAGCCAGCAGAGCCTTTGATCAAAGATGGGGTTTTATCCTTTCTAATCAAAGATTAATTATGTCTAAAGAGGTTTGATTAATCAGCAGAGGATCTGTCTCATGAAGAGAGGCCTGAAGATAGATTAAACAACCGCACACAAAGAGGTTGGCTGTATTGTCGGGATCACAGATATGTGGTGTAGATTTAAAGCTGGAAGCTAGCTTACTCTGGTCCTACCAGCACGATGATGACTCACTTACAAAACCAAAGTGTTCCTTTTCCTCTTCGTTGTCTTTCCGTCTTTCCCTCTACAGAAAGACAACGGAAAATGGCTGATTTTGTTTTAGCTAAACACTCGTGTGACAGCAAATGACAGGAACAAATAACCGGTTTGGTTATTTAAGTTTAATGATGAAGTCACAATGACATCAGGACTAATCGACTAATAGGCTTGATAAGTCGACCTCAAAAATCCCTTGAAATGCCCATCCCTAACCACATGTGTTGTAGGATGGCTGATGTAATTTTGAAAGGCAAAAAATCTCAAGACTTTGATCAACATTATTACTTGAGAGGAACTTGTTTTCAAGTTAGTCTGAAATGACACTGAGGTTCTAACTGAACTTCATCTGTGACACAGAGATGATATTGATAAGGTTACAACTTGTGTTTCAATTTCTGTAACAAAAAAAGCCAAAACAACACAGATGAACATGTTGCTGTTGTAATGTTGTGTATTTTCTCTCAGTAGTTATACTGAGTGATAAACACATAACCGAAGGCTCAAATAAAAGCCAAATACAAGGTCAGCAGAGACAAATTGAAGGCCAGGTGTAATTGCTCCTGGCCTGTTACAATAGCTCACGCCATAAATTTAAAACATCCTTTATTTCTACAGTTTCAAAGAGGGAGGCACTGTTTTATTCTCAATTTTAACTTCAGTCCTACAGATTAACAATTGCATTATAAAACATATTGTTAATGATTTAAAACTTGAAGGTATGTGATTGTATCCACAAAATCTTGTAGAAAGAAGATTGCTACAACTCAAGCATCACTGGAACCTGAGCTGAGCTCAACATTTGGTTGTGGGCCAAAACTAATGTGAAAACTAAAAATCAAAACAAAATCGACTGATTATCAAGATTACGCACTAAAGTATTTTCATTTCTTCACAAGTCCAGTTTGTGCTACTAACTGCATATTTAGCGCAGCAACAACACTACTCATGGATATGGTATCAAGTCATGATTGAAACTGGAGTCCTTGACATAAACCAGTACAATTTTTACTTCATCTTTGCTTCTTTTTTATGTAAAGTCATTATGATCAATATTATTATTGTTGTTGATGATGGTTTTTCTATCATTTCATAAAGAAAAAACATTTTTATACACTCCTGGATCATATCTGTGTCCACTCCAAAGAGCATCCAGGAAAGGGCCTGGTTCCCTCAGCCACACAGTAGCCCTCTTCAAATCATTAGCTCAGTTGTTCTCTGTACTATACCGGCATGTGTTGAGCTGGGATGAAACAGAAAGCTTGGAGCAGTGTCTGACCTATATTTCTGCATTCTTCTTAACGAAATGCCTCCTTCCTTGTAGTTTGTGCCTGGCAGCCACAGTACGTGAGTTTTGAATTGCGTTCCACCATGTATGGACTTCTAAATGTAATGTCAAGTGACATGGGCCATTCAATGCAGTGACTTGATGAACAATATCCCTCGTTCATGGTGATGCTAAAGATAACTCTGAAAGCAGTGGATGTTTCCCTGAATTATTCTCATCCCTATCATATTCCAGAATGGATTGTAAAAAACTTTGTACCACAAATTTACAGCTACTTTGTAGTTGACTTCCGCAGCGCTCTGTAATCAATTTGAAACTGAGAGAACGGTTTCTGAAATCCAGTGAAGAAGTACAAATAGTTGCTGTCGGGCAGACATCTTGCGTCATTTTATTTTTTTTTCATAAATCAGTTCTATTGGTCACCCTTTACATCTTTCTGTGTTTCCACAGTTCAAAAATACACAATTTTGTCAACGATTTTATTCACTGAAGAGTAAAAATTAATGCAGGCACAGCTGCAATAAGCATTGTAACCTGAAAGTTTACAATGAAGTGACACCATACATGGACTCACTTCCACATCAGCTTGACAAAAAACCTTGTAGCTCCGTTTTAGATTGATTATGGGAACATGTTACTAATATGAAGATGCGCTCAAGTATCTGATCATGTGCAGAGACAAAATGCAAACTTTGACAACAGAGTCATCATTTATATTGGAAATAAGAGATCTTTTTAGTTAATTTACGGACAGTTTGTGTTTTTGGACAAAAAAGATTTCTGCCCAACAACGACAACCTGTCTCCGCTCTAAAAAAAAAAAAAGGCAACTGAAACAGGTCCAATGAAGAACGACTAATGTTACGTTCACATTACCAGCGACATTGGCTCATCACAGTCATAACTACATCTCACTTTAATGTGAATGTTTCTGTCCACTCAAAAAGCTTGAATGTACACTGGATTCCTTGTACACGCCATGTATCAGCTACAACAAAAACTCAGATTAAATTGAGACACACGAACAATTCTGAAATGCTAGCTATTGCAGCAAACTTGCATCCATCCATCCATTTATTTTCTATACCCCTCTATATCCACTTCAGGATCGCGGGGAGCCTGTCCCAGCTGCGAGAGGTGGGGTACACCCTGGACAGGTGGTCCATTAAATTGGAATGGTAAAGCAAAAAAAAAGTCTGGACCATTATGGAACCATTCCTGACAGTTCGGTGATCAAGAGTGGCGTGGTGTGGACTTTCAAGCTTTTTTAACTCTGTAGACCTTAAATCCTAAAAAAGCTACTGTATATGACATGCTGAAACAAAGTCCAGCAACATTTCCAAGATGTCCAAAGACACTTTTATCTTCAGTGAAATCTAATGGCTCAGTTTCCTCAATTCACAGTTATCCTGTTGTTATGACTGGAGACCACATCGTGTGTTGTATGCTTTGCAGGTAATGACATGACTCAGGGCCAACTCTGGAGATGCCGAAGAGACGAGACATCATTGCCATTGTATTGATTGTGTTGCCGTGGACACTGCTCATCACTGTTTGGCACCAGAGCAACATCACTTCTCTGCTTGATGCTCAAAAGGGTAAAGAATAAGAATCTGTACTGTACTGGTGCTTTCAGATACAAACCCCATTTCTTTCATTTCAAAGGATAAAGAAATCATTTCCATGTCTTCACTGACCAACCGATCCAGAATTTAATGCCAGCAATACACTCAAGTTAGGAAAGAGGCAAATAAAGTTAGAAAATATGTACAAATAGCTCCTTTCTGGAATATTCTACAAACAACAAATTAATCGGTGACAGATGACGGTGTCAGGATTGGTCACCTCACTGCGTAAAGTCTTAAGCCCGGCAACCACAGCTGGATGCGCTTGACCTAAGAGCCTCAGGTGGCCCTGAATGGGAAACTCTCGTACCAATATATAGCTACAAAGGCTTCGGAGTACCTTGGTAACCAATTGTCACACAACACAGGCCACAACTACATTCAGAAAAGTGACCACAAACAGACAAAGCAACTCTGTGAAGAAACACGGATATGGTCCGATGTGTCCACACTTTAGCTGATTTTGGAAAGCAGAGTTCTACATCCCAAACACAAAAGACCATCCAGACTGTTATCAGCGAAAGCAAGCATTTGTGGTACAGGGGTGCATCAGTGCTTACAGCACTGGTAATGCGCATATGTGTGAAGGTACCATTGATGCAGGGGTGAATATTAGAATTCTGGACACATGTGACATATGTGGCAAAGTCTCTTCCCGAGATGACTGTGGTTATTTCAGCAGGACAATGCGAGACGTCCTTCTGCACAACTTAACAGCTTGACTGTCGAGATCTTGTTTTTCTATTAGTTTCTTATCTATAGGCTGATTTCTTTATTTTGTTTCACCTTGACATTTTTCAACTGCAGTCTACACGGTGGTGTGGTGGTTAGCACCATCACCTCACAGTGAAAGGGTTCCAGGTTCAAATCCCAGCTGGGGCCTTTCTGCTGGGATAGGCTCCAGCAGCCCTGAGTTGGATTTAGCAGGTATAGAAAATGGATGTTTCAACTGCAGAAGTGATGTGCTTGTAGTATATGTGAGTAGGTTTGGTTGTCCTACCTTTATTGACTGGAGTATCAGCCTACAGATTAGAAAACTAATTTCTTATCTTACTTTAAGGCTATTTTAGGCATTTAGGCAAATTAATTTGCTTAGATCAGTTGAGATCTTCTGTTCAACAATAATGGACACAGATTCCTCTTGCAAAACTGCAACTATTCATTTCTTCAGTTCCCAAATGTTAAAAACGTTTGATGTAACACAATAGTGTTGCTGGCATCAAATTCAAGATTTGTTGATGTTTTCTAAGTATTATGAAGTTTCACTGAAAATAATTTAATGGCACCTTTTGAAAAATGGACAAAACTTTGAGTCTGTCTGCTTACATGATTGCAACTGTTTAGCATCAAATCAAAGACAGTCCATAATGTAATGTTCTTAATTATCAAGAGGAGACATGTGAACATGTGAATTTAAAGATGTTAATGGATCCATTAGACAGAAGCTCATTGTGATCATTTTTGTTCCTGGTTAGATGTCACACATGGTCGTCACTCTGACTCCAGAAACACCCGTATTTTTAAGGAATCCTACTCACCTCAGAACCGGGACGTTGTGGAGGTGGTACGCACAGAGTACGTTTACAGCCGGCCTCCGCCCTGGTCCCACATCCTCCCCTCTATCCACGTCATCACTCCCACTTACACCCGTCCAGTGCAGAAGGCAGAGCTGACTCGCCTGGCCAACACTTTGCTCCATGTGACCAACCTGCACTGGATTTTGGTGGAGGACTCCAACAGAAGGACTGCTCTGGTTAGCCGTCTCCTCCAGGACACAAGGATTAACTACACTCATCTCAACGTGGAGACACCTATGAACTACAAAGTCCGTGGGGACGCTAGGAACCCCAGAGTACCAAGAGGCACTTTACAAAGGAACCTGGCTCTGCGGTGGCTAAGAGAGACCCTTGGTGTAAATAACAGCCAGCCAGGGGTTGTTTACTTTGCAGATGATGACAACACATACAGTCTGGAACTGTTTGAAGAGGTGAGTGGTCTTATTTCAAAGCAAAACCTCCTCATCCCGTCTTCTTATCTTTCTATGTGTCTTGATTGTGTGCCTTTAGTTCAATCTAAATTTGGGGATTTGTGGAATTTAAAATGACTGATCCGTGATTTGTATTTCTGTTTTCAACTAACAGATACGTTCCACTAAAAAAGTGTCAGTTTGGCCCGTGGCGTTTGTTGGTGGCTTAAGATATGAGTCTCCCAAAGTAAACACCTTAGGCAAGGTGTATGGCTGGAAAACTGTATTCGACCCACACCGGCCCTTTGCCATTGACATGGCTGGGTTTGCTATCAACCTGAGCCTCCTTCTGTCAAAACCTCAGGCATATTTTAAGTTACGCGGGGTGAAGGGAGGATATCAGGAGAGCAGCTTACTGAAGGAACTGGTCACTCTGAGTGACTTGGAGCCTAAAGCCTCTAACTGCACTAAGGTAAGAAAAGGAGGCTCTCTGCATGTTTTTAACACCATTAAATTGGAAGTAAACAGGCTGCATGTGTAACTGTCTGTAGTCTTCAGGACCTGTCTTACTCACAGTCTTCTCTAAAGTCAGAAAAACTCTCAGCTTATGACTGACCCAATTAAGCTTACAGCCCATTTGAATATTCTATGTACAACCTCCAAACACTGAGTGGCAGCACAATCCTTTTCACCACTTGTGTTTTTTCATTAGTACCTGATCATATTGACTGCATTTTTGCTTTGCCATGACTCTCCTCTAACCCACAGGTATTAGTATGGCACACACGGACAGAGAAGCCTGTGCTGGTAAATGAGGGCAAGAAAGGATTTACAGATTCTAATGTGGAGATATGACATACTTCATCTAACACAGGTAATAGCTTAGATTTAGCAGTGTAAATGTTTGTATTTGCACACAGTGACTATTTCTCAGAGATGGATCATTGCTCATATGAACACCGAGCATCACTGTAGGGATGTCAGTGATGCTTGAAAGTTTGTGTTCCCTTTATAATTTTCAGTTTTTCTGCAGCAATGTGATCAAGGTTATCTTCTGATTTTCACACTTGTCCTGAAACTAGACAAAAATGTATTGGTACTAATACTTCATAGTTTTTTTCCTTAGAAAATAGAACACAACATGACTTAATATTAATAGTACACACAACAGTGTGTATTATTAATATTGTGAATATCATTATTACACCTTGTTTGAAATAACTGTATCTGCTTGGCACTGCGATTTTTTCACCGGGAACGTGACTGGGAGTCCTCCCATGACTACACACCTCTGGTCCCTCCAAACAATTTAATTTGATTAAGTTGAGGACTTTGACTTGGTAATTCCAAATATTTCCCTTTATACTTTTTTAGCCATTGTTTGGTTTCTTCTCATATTCAGTTCATGATACATACCCAGACATTTTAATCTTTTACTGGGTCATACAATTCATTATTTTTTGTTCCATCGATGACAGCAAGCCATTCAACCCAGGTGCAACAAACGAGGCCCAGACAATGAAAACCTTGTTTTGCAGGAATACAGTATTTTCCCCTCTTCAACAATAAGGCTACTTGTTTAATTAATTTGTTCATTTGACAAAACATTTCTCCGCTGGCCACATGGCTTCTCTGTGTGATCATTTGCAAACTGCAGACAAGCAGCATTGTGCTTTTTTGGAGAGCAATGGCTTTCAACCTTTTCATGCACATCATTGTTTTCCAGTGAAATTCTTATAGATTGTTTCAAGGTTATACATCTTGCTCTAAACGTCAGCTGTCACTGACTGCTAAGTTCTAGTCAAGGATATGTATTTATTATTGTGCATCGGCAGCTTTTCATACACTGTTTTACATGCATCTGTAATTACTGAGCTTAGACCAGGTCTCAGATCAGCAATTTTCGAGGGCATTCGTTTGAATTTTCTATCATGTCACACTTACATAGCATTTCTTAACACATAACGATAAAAGGGTTTAGTTGTAAGATTAGAAATATTAAATTTAAATACCCAGTTTTACAATGTAATGTTATATGCATTAAATCTAACCTTAAAGGGATAGTTCGCCTCTTTTGACATGAAGCTGTATGACATCCCATATTGGCAATATCATTTATGAACATTGACTTACCCCCCGCTGCGTCCTGTGAGCGGAGTTCCAGCTGAGTTTTGGCGTCCACGAAGGTAGTCCGGCTAGTTGGCTGGGGCTTGAAAAATAAAGCGTTTTGCTTCTCAAAAAAATATGCATTCAAAAGAGTAATACATTTGCATCACAAAAATCGTTCTGATGAAAAAGTCAGACCTCACTTCGCTTGGCGCTATTTTTGCCTCCCTTGATATCAATGCGTCCAATGTAAAACTGTGCAGACCGAAGAGCAGACTGAGCAGTCCCCTGCTTCCGAGCAGCAAACACCGTAACAGGTGCGGCTATCGCTAGGTGGCTAGGGAGTGCTCGCTCTGCTCGGTCTGCTCGGTCCGCTCTTCGGTCTGCACAGTTTTACATTGGACGCATTGATATCAAGGGAGGCAAAAATAGCGCCAAGCGAAGTGAGGTCTGACTTTTTCATCAGAATTTTTGTGATGCAAATGTATTACTCTTTTGAACGCATATTTTTTTGAGAAGCAAAACGCTTTATTTTTCAAGCCCCAGCCAACTAGCCGGACTAGCTTTGTGGACTCCAAAACTCAGCTGGAACTCAGCTCACAGGACGCAGCAGGGGGTAAGTCAATGTTCATAAATGATATTGCCAATATGGGATGTCATACAGCTTCATGTCAAAAGAGGCGAACTATCCCTTTAAATAATAAGAGTCTGGCTTGTGTGAGGCATCCATCCAGATTCATTGCTGCTTAAAAAAAAAAAAAATCTAATGTAATTAAGAATAGTATCAGGCTTTCAAGGCAAATGTGAACACTGTACCAAGTTGGAAACACGCATGGTAGCTCAAACATGACACGACATTAGTAAACCCGCACAAATCTTCTACCATAGCTGTTAACTCTTGTTATTGTTTTGTTTGATAAGTCTTACTAATTGTAATATTGTTGTGTCAGGGGAAGAATCTGCGCTGGATTCCAGAGTCTGGACTCAAACCAACCAAGCTTCCAGGGCTGATAATTACAACCGCACAGTAGTTCCACTTAACAGCAGTTTAAAAGTGGAGGCACAAAGCCATGTGCACGTACCAAACGAATAGCATTGAAGCACAACTGTACAAAGACAAGGCGGTCTGTTCTGGTTGACATTGGCAGGGGTTCCCCAAAAGGAGCTTGTCCATTAAGGTTTACTTGGGGAGCTGAGACAAAGGATGTTACCCGAATTAAACTGCAGAAAGAGATGGAACAGCGTGCAATAAAGAGCCCTCTCTGCAAAGAAGACACCAGCCAAGCTTCCAATCAGGACTTAATGGGGCTTTTTTGTTCTGTGCCAAACGGGCTGTCGGGCACAGAGCTGCACAGAGGAATAAAAGAAGTCATTGTCTGAAGTGAATCAGCACTGATTGACAGATTGCACTGATGGGATCTGAGTCCCTCTACTTGTACTGTACAACACTAAGCTATTTAGCCAGGACCCTGAACCCAGCACTAATTAGGAGTTCTGTTTCTGCTGAACACACATTCACATTTGATCAACTAACACACTGAGCAGTGTTTTATTACAGTGAAACACAACATTCTTTCTCATGTTCATGTATTACAAGCACTTGTTTATTCCTGAAATGCTGCAACAATGCTGAACTGAACTCATATTTAAGGGAAGATTCGGATTTGTTAGTGGCTTGTACACATCACAGGCTTCCTCAAAAATCAATTAAGATTTCAAATGGGGAACTGAAGGTTTCTTAGTTGTTGTTTATTGTTGTTCATTTTTTCAACAATATGGTTGGAGTATGGAGCCAGTACTCTGAAAATTGGAAGAATGTCTCCTCTGTGTTAGACATTGTATATTCCCAGCATGGGTGGAGAGCTTACAGATGATTTCATACATCACTGACTTGCAGTAGCACCCTATTTAAAAGTAAATGTTCACTTGGACTCTTCAACTCATTGAAGAGTTTGGACAATTATATGACAGCCACTTGAAACCTTTAACTTTTACTTTAAGATAAGGATGTGATTATGCTACAAACGCTGCTTGAGTTTCATTAGAAAGCTGTTCACTTCTGCCTCAGCTTTCTATTGTCTGATAAAACTGTATTTTTTTTTTTTTTTTGGTTTGGTTTTACATTCTGAAGATGCAACAATTTCAGTAACAGATTCTTCAAAATATTCACACAAGCAATACAAACCTAACAATATATTTAAAAAAACCTGCCACTCCAACACAGAAACAATAAATCTTTAATTGGAAAATCACGGGTAAGAAGATGTTTGATTATTTTGCTCTTTGTGTGAATATCCATTGTAACGAAAGGTACTGTATGTACATAGATAAAAACATTGCTCTCATGCAATCATTACTGTGTCTTTGATAGTTGATGTGGTTAAAAATTGAACTTTGCGTTTGTAGTATCTAAGGTATTATATTAAACATTCACCACATTAATATCCTCGCATTTGACAAGCACATTACACAAGAACAAAACAGAGAGAAAATAATCAAACCACATAATTCCCTCCAGGATGTGATAATGGTCATTGGATGTCTGCTGCCATGCCCAGATCAGGTGTGTCCTCAAAGTGGACTTTGTAGTCTCCCTCTTGCTCCTCAAACACAATGACCTTATTTATATGAACAGAACAGTGACAAATAGAGTTGTTAGAAACCTGGACATTCTTGTATTTTCACAAACTATTGCATATGGAATTATTTCCGTATGTAATACAAAGATTTTTTTTTAAAAGGAGTTAACATTAAGCTAAACCCCAAAGCTAATTAGCTTAGCTACAAAGTTTATTCAGCCCAAAGGAAACTAAATCTTCTTGCTGTCACCTTTATGCACTAATTCACATATTAAATCTTAATCATCGTCAAATGGATACACAGCGACTATGGATGACCACAAATGTTAATGTGCATTTTGCAATGCTAGGCTTAGCTAACAATCACATCAATTTGAGGCACCGTTCAGACAAACTCCTTTCAATTAATCTCAATGTCACTTAAGCAGGTAAAACAAGTTCACTTAGTCAAATCTGACAATGTTTAAATATCAATTTAAACCCATCACAAACTTCATAGTCACATTGACTGTACAGGCATGCACAAACAATCCTGCTACAGTGACTATTAGTTGCAGTGTTTTAAAGCCTTGGGTCAAGCTGCAGATGCAGCTTCCTCTCTGACATCTAAAGATAGTCAGCTTAATATGAGTTGTTATGATGATATGTCATGTTGTAAGAAAACTCTGACCTCATAAGATCTTTGTTATTATATTTAATTTTATGTACTGGCCATTTGCACAGAAATTCCATTTGCCATAAATATGTTTCAATGAAGCCACAAGGATCATTAAAGAAAATTACATTTTTAAGCTTTTAACATGTTAGACTGGTGTTTTTGTTTGTTAGAACGCTTATCATGAATTCAAGAATCAATAGTTTCTAGATTGCATTATTTTTACATTTATCATTATTATTATAATTATTATGATTATACTGGCACTTGTCAGTACATTTTGATAACTGAATGTTGCTACTTTAACAGATGGATAAAGCTATTAATGTTAAATGTTCAATACTTGAAATGCACACATTTACTTTTGCCTCTGACAAAATCTCATCTGTGCACAGCTTTACCTGATTGATTCCACTATTGAGAAAGGGTCCAGGGAGGTAGAGTGTCTGCTGTGGGCCAATGGACCAGTAACGGCCCAGATTCAGTCCATTTATGAACACAACACCTTTCTCATAGCCCTGTGGATCCCAAAAACAAACAATTTGGGCATTTCATAAACACACTTTGGCAAATACATAAACAGAACACAAAACCACAGTTGTGAAAAAAAATAAGTAGATCAGTGAAAAATTGTTAGCTTAATTGACTTTAGAAAGAGCTGCTCTACTGACTCATAGGCTTTCATAGCCTTTTTTTCCAAAGACTCTAAATAGCTTTTCAAATCACAGCACAAAGATAAAACACATCTCAGTAGCATGGAGAACACCAGACCCTACATGGAGCTTATATGGCACCAAAAGGAATCTTTCGTTCCCATCCATCCATCCATCCATTATCTTCCGCTGCTCCGGGGATTGGGTCGCGGGGGCAGCAGCTTGAGCAAAGAGACCCAGACGTCCCTGTCCCCGGCCACTTCCTCCAGCTCTTCTGGGGGGACCCGGAGGCGTTCCCAGGCCAGCCGAGAGACATAGTCTCTCCAACGTGTCCTGGGTCTTCCCCGGGGCCTCCCCCCAGTGGGACAGGCCCGGAACACCTCACCAGGGAGGCGTCCAGGAGGCATCCTAACCAGATGCCTGAGCCACCTCATCTGACTCTCGATGCGGAGGAGCAGCGGTTCTACTCCGAGCCCCTCCCGGATGACCGAGCTTCTCACCCTATCTCTAAGGGAGAGCCCTGCGGAGGAAACTCATTTTGGCCGCTCGTATTCGCGATCTCGTTCTTTCGGTCACTACCCACAGCTCATGACCAAAGGTGAGGGTAGGAACATAGATTGACCGGTAAATCGAGAGCTTCGCCTTCTGGCTCAGCTCCTTCTTCACCACAACGGGCCTGTGCAGAGCCCGCATCACTGCGGACGCCGCACCGATCCGCCTATCAATCTCCTGCTCCATTCGTCCCCCACCTCGAGATACTTAAACTCCTCCACTTGGGGAAGGATCTCATTCCCAACCCGGAGAGAGCATTCCACCCTTTTCCGGCCGAAGACCATGGTCTCAGATTTGGAGGTGCTGATTCTCATCTCAGCCGCTTCACACTCGGCTGCGAACCGCTCCAGTGAGAGCTGAAGGTCACGGCCCGACGATGCCAACAGAACCACATCGTCCGCAAAAAGCAGAGACCTGATTCTGAGGTCGCCAAAACGGACCCCCTCAACGCCCCAGCTGCGCCTAGAAATTCTGTCCATAAAAATTATGAACAGAATCGGTGACAAAGGGCAGCCCTGACGGAGTCCAACCCTCACAGGAAACATGTCCGACTTACTGCCGGCAATGCGGACCAAACTCTGACACCGGTCATACAGAGACCGAACAGCCCATATCAAGGAGTCTGGCACTCCATACTCCCGGAGCACCCCCCACAAGAGTCCCCGAGGGACACGGTCGAACGCCTTCTCCAAGTCCACAAAACACATGTAGACCGGTTGGGCGAACTCCCATGCACCCTCCAGGATCCTGCCGAGGGTATAGAGCTGGTCCACTGTTCCATGGCCAGGACAAAAACCACACTGCACCTCCTGAATCCGAGATTCGACTATCCGGCGGATCCTCCTCTCCAGTACCCCTGAAAAGACCTTACCAGGGAGGCTGAGGAGTGTGATCCCCCATAGTTGGGACACACCCTCCGGTCCCCCTTTTTAAAGAGGGGGACCACCACCCCGATCTGCCAGTCCAGAGGCACTGCCCCCGATGTCCACGCGATGCTGCAGAGGCGTGTCAACCAAGACAGCCCCACAACATCCAGAGCCTTGAGGAACTCAGGATGGACCTCATCCACCCCCGGGGCCTTGCCACCGAGGAGTTTTTTGACCACCTCGGCGACCTCAGCCCCAGAAATGGGAGGCCCCACGTCCGAGCTCCCCAACTCTGCTTCCTCATAGGAAGGCGTGACGGTAGGATTGAGGAGGCTCTCGAAGTATTCCCCCCACCGACTCACGACGTCCCTAGTTGAAGTCAGCAGAGCCCCGCCCTCACCATACACGGTGTTGATGGTGCACCGCTTTCTCCCCCTGAGCCGCCGGATGGTGGACCAGAAACTCCTCGAGGCCGTCCGGAAATCATTCTCCATGGCCTCCCCGAACTCCTCCCAAGCCCGAGTTTTTGCCTAAGCAACCGCCGAGGCCGCGTTCCGCTTGGCCTGTCGGTACCCAACAGCTGCTTCCAGAGTCCCACTGGCCAAAAAGGCCCGATAGGACTCTTTCTTCAGCTTGACGGCTTCCCTCACTACTGTTGTCCACCAGCGGGTTCGGGGGTTGCCGCCACGACAGGCACCGACCACCTTACGGCCACAGCTCCGGTCGGCCGCCTCAACAATGCAGGCACGGAACATGGCCCATTCGGGCTAAATGTCCCCCACCTCCCCCGGGACATGGTTGAAGCTCTGCCGGAGGTGGGAGTTGAAACTCCTCCTTACAGGGGATTCCGCCAGCCGTTCCCAACAGACCCTCACAATACGTTTGGGCCTGCCAGGTCTGACCGGCTTCCTCCCCCACCAGCAGAGCCAGCTCACCACCAGGTGGTGATCAGTTGACAGCTCCGCCCCTCTCTTCACCCGAGTGTCCAGGACATACAGCCACAAGTCCGACGATATGACCACAAGGTCGATCATCGAGCTGCGGCCTAGGGTGTCCTGGTGCCAAGTGCACATATGGACACCCTTATGTCTGAACATGGTGTTTGTTATGGACAGTCCATGACGAGCACAAAAGTCCAACAACAAAACACCACTCTGGTCAGAACGGGGGGGCCGTTCCTCCCAATCACGCCCCTCCAGGTCTCACTGTCATTGCCCACGTGAGCATTGAAGTCCCCCAGCAGGACGAGGGAGTCTCCCGGAGGAGCACTCTCCAGTGGAGGGAGGCGGAGGGAGGCTACCCTCTCGTCTACCGGGGTAAACCCCAATGTACAGGCGCACAGCCGGGGGGCGATAAGTATGCCCACACCTGCTCTACGCCTCTCACCGCGGGCAACTCCAGAGTGGAAGAGAGTCCAACCCCTCTCGAGGAGGCTGGTTCCGGAGCCAAAGCCATACGTCGAGGTGAGTCCGACTATATCTAGCCGGAACCGCTCAACCTTACGCACCAGCTCAGGCTCCTTCCCCAGCAGAGAGGTGATGTTCCACGTCCCAAGAGCCAGCTTCAGTAGCCGAGGATCAGACCGCCAAGGTCTCCGCCTTCGGCTGCCACCCAGCTCACAATGCACCCAACCCCCTTGGCCCCTCCCATGGGTGGTGAGCCTGTTGGAAGGGGGACCCGTGTCGTTTCTTCGGGCTGTGCCCGACCGAGCCTCACGGGCACAGACCCGGCTACCAGGCGCTCGCTGGCGGGCCCCACCCCTAGGCCTGGCTCCAGGGGGAGGCCCCGGTAACCCACGCCCGGGCGAAGGAACACGGTGTCCAATGTTTTTTTCCATCATAGAGGGTCTTGTGAGCTGTTCTTTGTCTGGTCCCTCATCTAGGATCTTTTTGCCATGGGTGCTTAAAGCCCCGGGCAACATAGCTCCCAGACTTATTGGGGCACGCAAACCCCCCCACCACGGTAAGGTGACAGCTCATGGGGGGTCTTTCGTTCCCTTCTGTGATAAATTTATTTAACTTTAAACTCATTTGCTGGGAATTTATTTTTAATTACAGGCACTGTATCAGGGAGGATCACGTGCCTTACATGTCCAAGTATTTCAACAATGTCCTCAACTTATTAACATACTTTTTCACATGATTGTAAATCATGTTTAAGTGTCATATAATATGTATAAATCATTTAACTCACTGGTAGCTTCACAAATGTGTCACTTGGATACCCATATGCAAAAAGCCTCCCCATAAGAAATCCAGGGAAACTGGGACTTTCAGGGAGACTTTTCCAAGGTGCCTGATAAAGACTGAAATAAATAATAGTTCAAATACATTATTAAAAAGAAATGAAAGTGATATATAGGGTGTGATATGCAATAATAAAGTGTATAAACCTGTCAATAAAGCTGGGTTTCATATCCAGGCTGTATATTGTGAAGTCCCGCAGGGGAATATTGTTTAATAAAATATCTCCCACTAGTCCTGCAAGAGCACAAATCAAAATTGACATGTGTACTCCCCACTGAGTGCATGAGTGATTTTATAGCAGACACAGCAATGAACTGCAGCATTTTCAATCAATTACCTTTATGTTGTTTGTCAAGGTCTCTTCCACGGTGTGCTCGTCCGCAGTTTTCCACCAATAAACTCAAAGTGCGCTGTCCCTGTAGGGATCAATTGTTTTCACTTATTTATAGATAGATATAGCCATCATTGAGACACCTCTTCAGCGTCCATCACAGCCAATAAAACGTTTGCTTTCTTTGTTCATACCTGTCCATCAGCAACAGCCAGCTCCAGGCTGTGTCGCTTGAAAAGGCCAATGTAGTTTCTGTCTACAAACACCTGAGGCAACAAAGATCATTGTCAAATAATTCCTTGGATGAAAACACTCAGAGATTGTGGTTCTGGATTAACACAGAACCACACTCTTTCAAAGTATTTGTGCACTTTTTGTCCTCAGATGTATATTACTGTGGCCAAACCAACAACACAGCACAAATTGATAATAAGAGAATATTCACTTCTGAGTTTATTATTTTAGAAAATATAATTATAGGGCCCTGCGACCCGACCGACGGATTCAGCGGTATAGAAAATGGATGGATGGATAATTATAGGGTATTTTGGAAATAGTTACTATGGATGAGGACATTTAAAACACTCATTCACCTGTTAAAGAACAGAGAGGAATTTAGCTAAGCGATGTTTAACAAATTCCAAATCACCCAACTCCAAGCCCCAAAATATCAGCTCTAATTACACCACAAATTGACAATTTTACATTTTTGCTTATAACACAAACGGGATATAACATGTAAAACAAAGAGCTCATTGAAAAACCTTTGGATAATTTCTAGTTTCTGTGCTTAGAAACACATTATGAGGGATCATAATGTGGGTAATCAGTGAATAGTGAGGCGACCATTTTGAAGCATAAAAGGTCAGAGATGACACCTTTAAGTGCAGTGAGGACTCACCAGGGCACGGTCTCGAACATTATCGCCTGACTTCAATATTCCTCCACTCGTGATGGTAGTTTCATACAGGGTGTAGCCGTAAGACTGACCATTCCTGTTGTTTACAGGTAGATTCTCCATGTTTACAGGCTTGGCTGACTTAAAAGGCTGCAAAGACAATTTAAATAATTCATCTGGCTGGAAAGCAAAATCCTTGTCAATGCAGAATGTTGTCAGCTTGAGATCTTATATGAAAAACTTACTCCCTCAGTGAAGCTCAAAGCATCCCATAAAGACAGGTGCTGGTACATGATTGCAGGTTCATAAGCTTCCCTGTAATGTAGGACTGGCATGTCTGGTATACTGTTGCCTCTTTCTTCACAGAGAGGTCAAAACTAATCAAGCAAAGAAGCAGGTCGGTAAACACATAAATTGATGTACTCTGTTCTCATATTTAACTTACTGCTGTATCGAGAAAATAAATCTCTCAGAAGATGGTACTTCGGATTGTATTCCCCAGCTTCAGATAAGGGAGCATCATAATCTGAAAAGTATGATACAGTATGTTAACTGTCATGTACTGACACCTGCTGGGTGTTAAGCATACTGAATTTTTCACCTCTGAGATGGTATTGCCTATTAATTCTCAAAAAGAAATCGTTGTGACTTTGTGAAATTACCATAACTTTGGCAGAGTAAAACAACACAGAACAAACCATAGCTGGAGACTAAAGCTCTGTAGGAAGGATCGGCGAGAGCTCCGCTCGTGAATCCAAAACTGGATCCTCCGTGGAACATGTACAGATTGACGGACATGCCTCGTCTCAGAATTTCCCTCACAGTGGACACCATATCTGGCAAGAAGTTCAACACGCCATACAAACGTAGGAAGCAAAGGATCAGACCACTTCTACACATTTGTTTTTTTTAATGCAGCTTTTGAAAAATGACTCATGCAAATGTGATATGACCCTGGTTTTCACATTTGCATCCCCACTGTTGGCACAGAAATGACATTCTCAATGCAAAAAGGCAGTGGGGGGTGAGATAGGAAGAATGTCTTTACAGCTGATTAGATCATTTTGAGATAAAGAATAACTAGTGAGGGGTAAAAAAAACGATCAGTTAGCTACTATGTAATGGAGATCAGAAAGAAATTCTGTTTAACTAGTAAGAGAAATCCATGGCAAACTAAAACAAATAATAAAACAGCTGTGTTAAATAGTTAATTTTGGGTGCATCATTTAATTACATGACAGATAACAATATATATTGGAAAATACCATTACAACCAATGCATAAAGAAAAGATGAAGACCAACGCACACTGCACCGTGAAATACTATAAAAGAATACTGTGGATTTTTTTTATAAAATGTATTAAAAAGTCTTTGAAAGTTTAGTTACCTTGGACAGTTTTATATTTTCAAAACTCAAGCCATCTTTAACTTAAAAATCAACTTAAGTTAATCAAGTTAATTCATATCCATCTCTGTAGCAATTGGGTAACTTGGGTTTCTAAATGTACAATAATACTTTTTATTGAAACTTTTTAAATGATTTAAATTATTCTTCCAGCACCTCTATGCAGTATGAAAACAAAGGTGCCCTTAAGGCAACAATGTAGATCTGGGTGAGCTGGGAATTTAAATGCAAACTATGCAGAACATCTCTTAAAAACAAAACAAACACACAAAAGTTGTTGCCTGTAAATCAAATCTTATGATCCCCTTGAAGTGTCGTATTTATCTAACAAGATACCTTCCTCTTCTTGTATTTTACTTGATTCTTCTTATTTTTGCTGTCGTAGTCTTTCGAGCGCGTGTCCCCACATGTCAATGACAGAGCAACAGCTTTGAGAGCTAAAAAAATGTAGCAGTCAGTTCAAACTGCCTCTCCCTCTGTACACACTCTTCCTTATCAAGTGGCTGTGTATAAATGCTGAGCTTTCCAACTGTAAATGATCTTTTACTGAAATAAATTCCAGTTCAATGAGTATGTGTGGAGCCCTTTGAAAGTAGAGGGTAGCATACCTCTACTTGAATGAGATGCAGAATCTGTAGGCAACTCGCTCATTAATCTAAACCTTGGGTGGTCTGAACCAAAGGACTAATGTGAAATAACTGAGTCCAAACAAGCAGGTGGCTCTGCTCTGTTATATCAGCCCCCTGGTTAGAGCCACTTATATTGGATAAAATATCACAACAGGGTAGACAGCTGTTATGCAGCAGGCATATCTGCTGGTGGCACACTAAGCTAACCAGAGATATTCTATTGTAATCAACACTGCCATCTTGTGTTCAGAATCAAAATGGCCGTGTATGTTTTTGAAGCTGACATTCAGATGAAAATGTCCATCTTGTATTTTGGCTGTTTCCATCAGATTCTTAGCATTCTGTAAAAATGGAGGTGTAGCTTTGCTCTTAACGTTTCTACACATCAGAGCATGCCCAGGTGTCATGTCCTCCATGATGTCATTGATGAAACAGCTGAAACAGCACCTACTTGGATTGGTAAAAACAATTGACCTACCTAGCCATTAGCTCTTAGAGCATGAGCAGTTTATGAACTGTATGTCCAAGTAAAGGCATGATGTCATCACCTTGTGTCATCACCTTGTGAAAAATCCATTTTAATGGGATGGCACTGCTCATCTACAAATTGTCGGGTGCAGAAACTGACAACAGCACCAGCACTACCAGTGGGACAAAAATACCTTTTAGCTGGGAGCTGGGATACACCTAATACAGAAATAAAGTGTCTTGCTTCTCAAAATAATATGCGTTCAGAAGAGTAATACATTTGCATCACAAAAACGTTCATCCAAAAAAGTCAGACCTCACAATCGCTTGGAGCAATTTTTGCCTCCCTTCATATCAATGCGTGCTGCCACCTGCCGATAGCCGCACCTGTTATGGTGTTTACTGCTCGGTCTGCACTTCGGCCTGCACAGTTTACACAGTACGCAGTGATAGGAAGGGAGAGAAAATAGCACCAAGCGATTGTGAGGTCTGACTTTTTCTGGATGAACGACTTTGTGATGCAAATGTATTACTCTTTTGAACACATATTGTTTTGAGAAGCAAGACGCTTTATTTTTTAAGCCCCAGCCAACTAGCTGGACTACCTTCGTCAACGCCAAAACGAGGCTGGAACTCGGCTCACAAGACGCAGCAGGGGGTAAGTCAATGTTCATAAATGATATTGCTAATATGGGATGTCATACAGCTTCATGTCAAAAGAGGCAAACTATCCCTTTAACGTAATACCCAACCTCTGTGTGAGTGCCAGTGACACAATAAGGGTGGGCATCTACCAGCTGTAGAGCTATCATATGGACTCACAATAGTGAAACAATGAAGCTATATGTCTTGCCCTATGGGCCTAGTAAGTAGCATATCAAGAAGAACCATTGGAGTTAGTACTTGAAACATAAGCTAATCTTAAACATGCACTTCAGCCCTGAAATTTCAGTTGGTCCACAGAGGTAGAAAATGAAAATGAGAATATCCACTATGTTCAGCCTGGATTTCAGGTGGAGATTTTACAACCCAGTCTCTACTACTATCTCCGGAAGATGGCCAAATCAAACAACGTGTGAATGTAGCAGTAAACCCTCTGCAGCATTTACTGCGAGCTAGAGGGCTGATGATCCATGCTCTTCTCTGCTGACCTGTAGATTATGTTGCTTTCCAATCACACAATGACGTTGTAGATCAACTTAGAAGCATTTGGTATTGATATCCACATGAAGGCAAGAATCATGGAGTCTCATCTGCCAATCTTGACATACTGTTAACAAAACACTGACATTTCTCCTGCGTATTTCTTGCATCATATCATGTGTCCTCAAAACTACCCAGATGTCTCTCCTATGTGTTTCCATCAGGATCTCCCGCTTTTTCAGTTCATATGTGAAAATGACTATAGTGTGGGGATGTGCCTTTTTCAGCTATAAATATAAACTCACTACAGTGAAGGAATAAAGGTGTATGCCATGTCACATCAAGTCGTGGTACAGACTACTAGAAAGAAAACCGGAAAGTCAGGAAGATAAAAGTGGATGGTGGGATTCTTCTTTCTTTGAGTAAAGTGAAAAACTGAGTGTACAACCTCGCAAGCAGAAATGAAGCTCTTAAGGGACATGAATGAGGTGGCGATCCTGGTCACAAAAGACACAAGCATGTTCCCAATGTCATAAACTCTCATCCAGCTCAACCTTGTGTGGAGCTGCTACATCCACAGAGGGGGTTAAAGCGGAGGCCTGGGACATGTGGAAGAGAGCTGCCATCATCCTCTGGGACAATATCAACTGACCCAGTCATAGCCCATCAAAATGAGTTGAGCTTACAAATCTGCATCACTTACCCTGCCTCTAGGATTAGGTGGTTAACACCAATACAGATGTGTCAATTTATCTATAAAGCCACAGATAACAAGGTAGACCTTCCTTACCTTCTGGCGGGAGCACATGGTGGAGTTCTCCCCACACATCATACCAGCCAGTCCAGTAGTCCATCACCATGGAGGGGCTGTTGGGCTAAAAACCAGTGCAAGAAAGACTCAAAGTGTCAGCTCAAGCCCTATGTTTCCTGACAGTTAACACATGTGGAGAGGTAAGGCTTTCACCTGGATTGCATTCAGATCCTGGATGTCTCTCTGATTTAGCTTCTGTAGCTTCACTGACCTGATAGCTACAAGACAACAGATGACAGGTTAGACTATAAAAGTATGCAAGTGTGTATGTTTGTGAGTGCATTAATGTACAGCACCTCCATCGACACCCCCTGACTTCAATGTGTTGTGGTTATCAGATGTGAGCAAGAGCTCGCTGATCCCTCTGGACTGCAAAGCCTCTCAAAACAAAACACAATGTAGCACGAGAATTGAAAATCACCAGAATGTAGCAACGCATGCACGCGGATTTAAGGGGAATTGTAATAAACAAGTCATGCACTTTACCTCTTTTATGAAAATCATGTAACTTTGATCCTTTGCAAAGGATCCATATTCATTTTCAACCTGCACTGCAATGATGGGACCTCCTTTCTTGAACTAAAATACAAAAACAAGGATTTTGTTTTCATGACATACTAAACAAACTGTAGCTGACAGACTTGTTTTTTCAATTCTCTGTTTAAGAAATAAATTTTTTTAAAAGACCTGCAGCGGAACCACTTTTGGTATAAGTTTGTCAAAGTAAGTGTTGACGGCCTGAGTGAACCCTGGGTGAGTCGTCCTCAGTTTCATGCTGCCATCTCTGAGGAGCCAGCTGCAAGAAAGAAAACAACCTGCTTAGTTTTCACTAAAGCTGCAAGAACGGAAGAGCTGCAGTGAGTCCAACATACTGAACAAATCTTCAAGCTCTGGGCAAGTCTTCCCTCAGAGGAAGATGCAACACTTTCACCCTGATTGCACTCAACTAAAAAAAATGTAATTTTGTGTTTCACATAAGAAGTTCTGTGCTGTTGTGTTCAAATTTTTCTTTTCATGCACTCGCAGAACATCAGGTTTTCTAAATGCACTAATGAAGTTATGTCCAAAAAGAATACCGGCCTTACCTCGGTAGTCCTCCTAAGTCCAGCTCAGCGGAAATATAGGGCCCCGGACGTAAAATCACCCACAATCCCAGTTCGGCTGCAAGACTGATGTAAGCTCTGAAACTCAGACAGAGGAGACCGTTTCTTTCTCCACAAACATAAAAACTCTGGATCTGTGGTGAGAACCTACATTTTATTTTTTTGAGGTCTGGCGACAACAACAGCTAAGTTAAGAGTCTCATTCCTTATAACTCATCACCAATGTTTTGTATAAGTTGCTGTTGTTGTGGTGATGCTGCTGTTGCCAGGCGGGACTCTGACTCCTGTTTCTCCCTTGGGCACAGGGTTTAGATGATGAGAGAAAAAGGAGAGTATTCCCAAAACATCTCTGAGCATATAATATTGTTAGTACAGCTAGAAAGGTGGTGCAAGGCGGTTTTAAATCTTATTATGGATATTTTTAAGCCCAATGTTCTGCATGGTCTTCACTCTAACAATCAAGTTTTTGTATGTCAATTAGTCATGAATGTTCTGTATTCAGTGCAAATAAGACAACATTCTCCTTACTCTAAATCCAGCTGTGTGTGGAAGTAAAAAACCCCCTTCTCTGGTTGGTGTAGACTCCACGGCACATATCTGAAAGGATGCTCTCGGTTTACATTCAATTGGTGGAAAAGCTTGTGATATAAAACACACAAGGTGCAGTAGTCTTCCTACGTAGTGAGGGTGTTTATGCCACAGGCCTTCATCTTCATCAGGCGATCCCTCCAATAGGCCCTGGGCACACGGAAATAGTGAATGGATCCCCCGAGTATACGGAAAGGCTCTCCTTCCAGGGTGAACTGAGATGTACTGGCGTTCAGGCCCACCTTTCTTCTCATCCTCCACCCGCTTGCTGGCATGCTGGAGGAGAAGTTGTGGATTATCCTAGTCACAATCACATTACGTGACACATAATGGACACATTGAACTGACCACATGACATGCTTAACAGGAATTTGCAGATGTCTTGACTGGTCTAAAAAACGCAGGGACACATCAGTATGTGGAGGCAAAACAGGCTTCAAAACAAATGAAACTCCTCTTACTTTTAAAACCCATTTATTAATGCTGGATCATCTATGATGCTGTTGTTAAATCCGCTCTTACTTCACTTCCAAAAAGGGGAAAGCTTTTGTGAGCTACAGTTAAAAAAACCAGCTAAATTCAGATATTTAATGATATTCATTGAGACAAATATATTTCAACACACTTAAATGTATGAAAAATAAGTAAACAATACTGTAATAAGGCACCAGAAAGATACAGTCTGAAAACAGCTCCAAGTGAAACATAGTAAATTAAGACTTACCCGAGATACTTATACACGATGAAGCCAACTATGCACAGGCAAATTAGTGCATATTTCCTTTTGTGCACATTTCTCATCCTTAAAACAACCATCGGTGGTGTGTGAGATCCCTTACAGGAACACAGAAGTCAATGTGATAGAGTGCACAGCGATATCTGAGCGCAGATCATTGTGTGATGCTCGCCTGAAAAATTCACAGCCCCGTGGGAGTGCCCGTGTCAAGCCAAGAAGCTCACCTCAGTTACAGGATTTCCGTATGTGTAAGTAAAAATGTATTATTCGTGTAAAACACCTAAATGTTTTGCTGTTGTTATTATTATCACCATTACTAATTAGCCATATGTGAAATAATCTTCTCGACATTTTTCTTTATCAAAACAGAAATACTTAAATTCGTTAAGATTTTGTCCTCAAAATAGTGCATGTAATCTGAAACATAACCCTCATTTGTAGTCAAATTAAAAGGCATAATTATAATTCAACTTTTATTTGAAAAAAAATAATACAACTCCCTTAAATACTTTAATGCTGCAATTAATGTACTTGAATACCCTGACTACTATAATATATTAGTATACTCACACACAAACATTTTGTAATGTGTTTTTTTTATGTCTTTAAATACGAAAAAGACTTTCCATTTAACG
The DNA here is from genome assembly GCF_027942865.1 of Odontesthes bonariensis. Lineage (NCBI taxonomy): Eukaryota > Metazoa > Chordata > Actinopteri > Atheriniformes > Atherinopsidae > Odontesthes > Odontesthes bonariensis. Next base: position 17,681,218 of record NC_134521.1, on the reverse strand, counting down.
CCTCAACTTTGAGGCGTGAGTACTACACTTCCCATGGCTCCTAGAGGTCGGAGCTTGCGCAATGTGTTTTCCACGGCCCTGGCTGCTGGCAGTGTCTGTCTGGTGTTTGTTGTTGTCACATTAAAGGGGCGAAAGAAAAAAAATTGACGAGGTTATAACCCAGAGCCTGTCGCATGAGGTAAGGAAGATGCCATGGTTCACTGTGTGCTGTGTTGTTGGCTTTGATGCCTTGTTGAGGCGTTGTCTCGACGAAAAACAACAGTTAAATTAGTTGCTGAGCGTGAACACTTAGCTAGCCACAGAGAGACTAGCTAGCAGAGCACTATAACAAACCACCGAGAGTCAAAGATTATTAGACCAGAGGCATCGTGTTGAGCAGTTTACACGAGAAGGCTACTCACTTACCAACATTTTAATACCCTTTTAGAGGTTGGGGAGAGCTTAACACTAAAAAAAAGCGCTATCATCAATTTGAGCTAACCAGCCAGCTTGCTAGCGTTGACTTGGTGTCCCTCAGAGACACCAGCTTTACATCAATATACACCTCGAACTTTTATCTTGTTATAAAAGCCTTTTTGAGAGCAAGGCTTAAGGTGTTTTAGTATAAGGTTCCAATGCACTTGGACTTGGATGCAGATAAGCAGAACAAAAGCAGCATTTTTCAAAAGTTATGCTTTCTTCACTTGAGTGTTGCTTGCTGAGGACAAAAGGTCCTATCATACTGCTTTGTCATATTCATGTTAGTTTGGGCCATGTTTTTCATTCGTGTGGTTTACTTAATACTTTCTGCTTTCTAAAATTCTACATACAATGTCTACAATGAAGAAAATACTTGTAGAAAAGTACAAATCATTCAGTGAAATGGAGTATTATATGTTTAATTATTTATTTTTAACAGATCACGTTGATGGTGTGTTATTTAAAACGGAAAGTTATATCACTAGTGAATCAGCATAAAATCGTTACCAAACATGCTAAGTAAGGGAATAAAGTCTCAGTAATAGACAGATTTTTGCAGTGGAAATTAAACTTTTCTTGGGAGAGATATTAATGTATTCAGATGTGATTCTGGTAAGTTTGATTCCTATGAATGTACAAAAATGCCAACTATAGAAATGCCAAGATCACTGTTTCTAAAGCCAAACCGAGGCCACGACATAAATTGCTGATTGTGTAAAAAAGTTAGATTGAACGTTGGCTGTTTTTTCTTAGCAGACCGAAGCTGAAATGGCCAGGAAAAGTGAGGAAGCCAACCCCAGAGCACAGTGTGCCTTTTAACAGTATTTGGTCTGAGCATACCGGTGCCAGTCCTCTGCTTTTTAGATGTGCAATCGAATTGTTATCATACATTGCTAAAAAAAAGTGTAAAGTCCATTAGCTTCTGCCCTCATTTTGTGTTTCCTTGGTTTTGAATTGTGTCAGGTTACTGTGTGAGCCTCTCCCTGCCATGAGAGCACACCATCAGATCACCAATCCCCCCTCCTTCTGCAGTTGATGGATCTGCAGCTGGTCCAGAGATGACAGACAGCGTCAGGGCCTTTCTCCACAATGTTGCGATGGTCAGCAGGCACAGACACACTGCGCTCACTCATGAGCTACGACATGACACACAACTATGTAGTGTGTGGACAGTGAGACAGAAACACATTTCATTACAATGAGCCCATTCAGCTTTATTTTGAAGCAGCATATTTGTGTTTGCACATTGTTGAGCTGAGCAGGTTTAAGATGACCATTTTGTGTCTAATCCTGAGGTCATTTCATTAAAATCCCAAAACTCTACACAAAATCCTTTGAATTTTTTACTCTAATCTAGTTATTAGTCATCACAGACTGTACTGAAGCATCCAATTTCACTTAAACCAATGAAAAGAGACTTGAAAGGTATTGCACATTGACATTGTTTTGTCAAAAATACATTCTCGAAATAGCCTTTTCACCCCCAGATTGATCTTGACCAAAGACCTGTGTCAGTTCTTTCCTGCTGGACTAAATAACTCATCTGTATCATTGCCGATTACTGTAAAAACATTCAGCATCAGCTGTTTATTTACAAATGTTACACAATAATAATAAAAAGAAAACTTCATGGATTCTTTGAGTATTTGGACTAAGCTTTAGGATTTGTGCAAAATCACATTAAATTGATAAAAGCTATTATTTTTATTTTTTTGAAAATTCACGGCATTACCTTGGAGAACACATTTGGGCTGGTATTGATTGATTGATTGATTGAGATAGATTAATTGACATACTGACATTTAAGTCGCCAACAAATCTGTAGCTTAGTTGGACAGTATGTTCCAGAAACACCTGATCAAAATGTCAAAATGAATAATTAGGTTGTTTTTGTTGCAGCAACATCTCAAAGGTTTTGCAACAGGATAGAAACAAAGCTTTTGTGTCCACCGGAGCTCTTTGCAAAAAAATGGGAGCATCGAAGCCTCTCTGGCTGACACGCGTGCAGCCAACAAGGACTGCTCGTCATCTTGCTTTCAAGTTTATTGTTTAAACACCATCAGCTTGACGATGAACTCCCAAGGTCCAAAATGATACTGAACAATATCTGTGGATGTTGATTTAACCACCCTGTCAGCGTGTCTGCTGTTACCTGACTTTACTGATCTTTCCAATAAACTGCACAACAACTGTTGATCAGTATCAAAACGCTCAATATTTTTAGTTGATTTTTAAAAAAAATATATATATATATTGATTATTGTTTAATCGACACGTTCAGCTGTTCAATAAAGATGTAATTTTGACGAACTGGGAACAAACACTTGATGCCTGTTCTCTGTTGGCCTGGGCACATTAGGGGATCAAGGACTCTATATTGGGGATTGGAACAATCTCCAAGCTGGATGCCCGCATCCAGCAAAAAAGGGAAGAGCAGCGGAGGAGAAGGGCCAGCGGAGCCCTTGCACAGAGACGGGCACAGAGTGAGGAACGCAAACCAGACAAGTAGGTCCAAGCAGATTTGAGTCAGATGTATGTGTATGAATTATTTATTGTATGCTCCTATGCTTGAAATGAGAACCAAGGAATCCTCAATCCCTTGAACTTACTTTATTATAAGTTAATCTTTTTTTTAAGTCAAGAGTTTCTGATCCTGCACATCCCCACTTTGAAAAATGCCCGCATTCCTATTTATAGTATTCATGAGATGCCCTTCTTAAATTTTAAATTGGAAATAAATCGATTTTTTTTATTTATTTTTTTTTTATTAAAAATTATTTATTATATTATATATAAATCTATTTATTTACTTATTACATATATATATATATATATATGCATAACGCTCTAATAATGATAACAAAAATGGCTGAATACGTTTATTCTGAGCAGTCATGGATTGAAGCCGCGTCTTATATTTCATTTGAAGGGACCTGCATCTGGAGCTCATTTCAAAACCTTAACAAACAAAACATGTTTTGCAAACTGCCCAATAAGTCACGCACAAACAAGGTGCGGTTTGCAAATGCAAAAACACCATTAACAAATTAGTTTTGCAAATTCTTACTGCATCTGTGAAACCAATGCAGAACCTACTTCTGGCACATCGTGTCTCTAGAAGCAAATAAAACGAGCAGAAAAGTAGATCCTACAAAGACAAAAATAACAGTAACTAAATTTTTTTTGGTATATTTGCATGTTGTAATCTGAGTTTTATCTGCACATGCACGTCGTATTATTGTACAGAACCTACTCTGACCCAAAGATTGTTTCCCATCTGTTATCATCAAGGATCCTCTGTTACCTTAAGCCCACGGCATTGAGGAAACAGGTGTATCACATGTGGAAAATGCTGTGATGCTTGAATGCTGTACCTTCACTCATGGTGCAAAATGATACCAGGGATTTCTTTTGAACCTTTTTCTGTACCTTGAAGACTTTTTGTATTTGTTCCTCAAACTTTATGTATCAGAAATATTTTGTGTATTTGTTTAACGGCTACAAAAAAAAAAAACATGGCCATTGTTATGACTTGTTTTTGAACTGCCATTTTGAAATCATCAAAAACGGCACCACCCCGATCAGTAGAAGTGAGTCTAGCTGATGACACTGTGACGACTTCTGGGACACATGTGTTGACTTAGTTTTTCATTGGAATAGTTGGCTTTAGTTGGCATATCTGTTGGAGAAAGCACCAAGCAGTGTATTGGGCTTCGAAGGACTTTGACAGCACGTGACAGCATACATCTTTTTGGACTGAAATGAGCTCTGTAACCTGTAGTTTTACCATGAATAATCTCCATTGTGCTAATGGAGACACATTAACAGCATCTTCACCTTTGTCAAACTTGGAAAAAAGAAAACCATCTTCTTAATGGTCTCCCTTTGATATTCAACTGTAACGGTTATTGTCCTTCATATTCTCTTTCAGCGAGCCAAAAGTAGCCAGCAGGATTTTGCAGTGCTGTGCCTGGAATGGAGGAGTGTTCTGGGTAAGCTCTTATTCATCTATTACCATTTAGTCTCATCTCTCACAGTCCAGTACTGCCAAACACGGCTCCTCACTTTCAGCTGCTGTACAACGCTGACAGTACCATTGCTACACCATCATTCTGTAGCGTCTGTGGCCTCTTTCTTAAACCTTTGCATGAACAAACGGCAAAAAGCCTCGTACATTAAACTCGAGTGACCATTAAAAGACCAAAGCCAGATACCAGGTGCTGATGGATCTCGTTGTGTGGGGAAGTGTGACTTGAAGATGAACTAAAGCACTTATTTTTGTCTCCACAGCTCAGTCTGTTTCTCTTCTACCAGGTGTTTATCCCACTGCTGCAGACTCTCACAGCAAAAATCATCGGTATGTATAGCTGTGTGTGAGAATCTGGGGCATGTTATGTGACATGTATTACCGACCGGTCTGTCAACAAAGCTGTTTTTGCCCCAGGTGACCCCTCCCTCCATGGCAGCGTATGGTCCTGGTTAGAGTTTATCCTAACCTCCGTCTTCAGTGCTCTCTGGGTGCTCCCCCTGTTTGTCCTCAGCAAGATAGTCAACGCCATCTGGTTCCAGGTTAGATCGAGCTTTAGCGTTGAATTTCACTATAGAGTCAACATACCACGTCCACATCATTAAAATGATGCAACAATGTGAAAATATGCAAATCCAGTCTTTGATTTAAAATGGTAAAAGACAGCATATCAAATATGAAGGCTTTGATTTATTTTATTTTAACAGCACTGCTCTTCTTTAACTGTTCTGGGCAAGAGGGTTGTATAATATTTGCAGTTCAGGTTCAGTAACACACCTAAAATATCTCTGTTTGCAGGATATAGCTGATCTAGCATTCGAAGTGTCCGGTTGCAAAGCTCAGCCGTTCCCCAGCGTCAGTAAGATCATCGCAGACATGCTTTTTAACCTCCTTCTCCAGGCACTCTTCCTCATTCAGGCACGTAGTTTCGCTTCAATACATCCTTCATTTTTCAGCACCACACAATCGCAGTTGGATGCATTTTATTTATTTTTTTACAGTAGTCACTTCGAATGTTTGAGTTGAACAATAAAGCGTTGGTCTGTCACTGTAAGCTTGAAAGTGCTTGAAACTGATATCCATAAACGGTGATTAATAGCACTTAGCACAAAGAGGTCGATTCAGAGAATATTGAGCTTTATAGCATTACTCTTTTTTTTCTCTGGTGGTGCACAGAGTTTTCTGCATGCGTACCTGGTGAATTGAATTGTTTGTGTGTATATTTGTGGTCCACCAGGGTATGATTGTTAGCCTTTTTCCCATTGACGCAATTGGACAGATGGTTAGTCTCCTCCACATGTCTCTGCTCTACTCCCTGTATTGCTTTGAGTATCGCTGGTTCAACCATGGTGAGATTATCTTTAGTTTTCTACACATTCTGCGTATTAAAGCATATAAATTGAACTGCAGACTCAAACAAAAAATCATTTCTTTTTCTGTTTAAGGCATTGAGATGCATCAACGTCTGTCCAATATCGAGAGGAATTGGCCATATTACTTTGGCTTTGGTTTGCCCATGGCTTTGCTGACTGCCATGCCCTCCTCATACATCATCAGGTTAGTTGCGATTCTGCTTTTTAAAGAATTAAAAATAAGCAAATGTAGATATGGTTGTTTTTTAAGGGCCATGTTCCAGCTTCTCACAGATATTATCAAGGATACAGTTATCAAGTTGTAGTCCAAAAAGGGACTTTATGTGCAGGCCATTTACCATGCGTATCGTGTCCTCGCTGCATACATGGTCAGAATATAAGACAAGTCCCTTCCATTTAAATCCTTTTAACAAGCATCAACATCCAATTGTACCTAGATGCCAAATATGGCTGAAAAAAATCTACATTAGAGTCTGAAAAAGTGTGAGATTTTGGAAATCGTGTAGAATGCTTGTGTACAATTCAGCACAAACACAGAATATGCCAGCAGCTTTTTGTGTAATTTAGTTTGACCAATCGTGGCATTGTGCTTTGAAATTAAAATGTGTGAGGCTGGAAAATATATGTGGTGTGAACCTTAGAAATGTTTTATTGTCCAATCAACAGAGCTTAAAATTCTTTACTAAAATGAAGATGAGCATAAAATCTTAATCTGAAAAACTGAGCTCATCTTCACTTTGGATTTTTGGTTTTATTTAATATAATAATCTATATTTTTTCTACCCAGTGGCTGCTTGTTCTCCATCCTGTTCCCTCTGTTTATCATCAGTGCTAATGAGGCAAAGACACCAACAAAGCTGTAGTAAGTGTCAGTCAATCACCTAAACCCTAACCATGAAATGGAGATAAATGGAGGAGTGTTCTGATGGCACTTATGCTTTTCCAGCCACTTCCAGCTGCGTCTCTTCTCTCTGGTTGTGCTGATCAGCAACAAGCTTTTCCACAAGACCGTACACCTGCAGTCCACCCTGACAACGTCAGCCTCGTCAGAGAAACTGTCCACGCCCCACGCCTCCCTGAACCGCCAGAGACTGCTGCCCACCCAGTGATGGATCCACTTGACAAATAAAAGAAAGCAATCAAGTGGCTTTGCATCGTGCAATGAAGTGTTTCTTCCAGAGGGATTACCCTGGATGAAGATAAATGATGTAGGACAAAGGCTTTGCTTTTTTTTTTTTTGCTTTTTAATCTCTTGTCCTTGGATTATTAGTTTGCATCACCAACAAGAGTCATTCTCAGTGTGACACAAAAATTGACTGACCTGTGCCTCACACTCTGAACACAATATATAGATAACTCTAAACTTGTTTTCTTTTTGTATCATGTGCCATTTGAGTGACTCACCTTTAACACGTTACAGCACAAGAAATCTTTTAGTTGAACGGATTTAGCAAAGTGACCTAAAGGATGTTTGCCCTTTTAGCATTCAGAAGTGAAGCACAGTTATCTTTTACCTGCAGGGTGTGTTTTATTCTTGATGTTGCAAGTCACATTCCTTCCTCACAGATTGAATGCTTTCTTGTTTACGGATGCTGGTGTCATAGTTGTTACAGAAAGAAAACTTGTAGAGCTATAAAGGGATTTTTCTTCTTCTTTTTCCTTTGGTTTAATTCTGATGCAGCTTGCACAGTTTCCAGTTGAGCTGCTAGAAAGAAAGAGGATTAGTGACATTTTGTTATGGAAACCGAAATAAGAAAATCACCCACGTACGTTGACAGAACTGCTGCTCGGTGTCTCATCCCAAATTAAAACCTCCATCCACTCTCTGATGTAGTTCACGGGGTGACACCAGCAAAGGAAAAGCTGCCTGAGTGTGATAGTTGATGGTGAGATTACACTGCCAAACAGCATCGTCTATTTCTTTGTTTGTTTCACTTTAAACCACTAAAAAACTGAGCTCTGTAACAAAGGGAGGACTCATATAGGTAACGCCTTTATGTCTTAACAAACGGGTGATCAGCCTCAATTTGCTAGACCTCCTTATTCCCAGAGAGCTCATTAAAATATAACTGACCCCCCCCCCCCCCCCCCCCAGATCATTTCTTGGTTTTCTTTTGCGCTGTACATAATTTTAGTATCTCCTAAACATTCGTTAACAAGCCCTCCACCCAGTGACCCTTTCTCTCATTCACCAGAGCTACTTCCTGTGGAGAGAGCAACGATTTTGAAATGGTGTGCAGTTATTAAAAGGGGAGGGTAATGTTTGTGCAGACTGATATTTGTGAGTGAGGTTTTGTAAAAGTAATCTTGTCTCATTTCAATAAAGTTGGTCAGTATTCAATATTTGACGTGTGTTCAGGTTTTTCAACAGTGGAAGAATGAGGAAGAGGAGGAGGGATACAGTCTGTCTGACGCTGCTAAAATAGTGCTCACATTGACAAGAACAATGAACTGAAATGGAAAATGTGTGTATATGTTGTTATTGCTTCTGGCAGGAGTGACCTGTATCTCTCTGTTACGGCATAGCTGAAGAAGCCTCTGTGTTAACATACTGTAGAGGGTGAGTTATATTGTCCATTATGTTCATCAACTTGTGCAGAATTTCCCTGGGCACAGTCAGAGCAATCGCCAGGACAGAACCAGCCTTCTTACGTTCAAGTTTCTTTGAGTCGCTGGCTCTGATGCTGCTGCCACAACAGATGGCTGCAAAGCAGATCGCACTCTCCACCACAGAGTTATAAAAGATATGCAGCAGCTTGGTGCATCATTGAAAGACCTGAGTTTTCTTATGGATCACAGTCTGTTCTGTCCCTACTGGAAGGCAGCCTCAGTTTTCAGTCTAGTCTGCTGTCCAGGTACACCCCCAGGTATCTGTAGTCCTCAACCACCTCCACCTCTCCTCCTAGGATGGGGATGGGTCTGTGTTTTGCTTATTAGCAGTCCTCCTAAAATTCACAATCGTCTTCTTTGTTTGTGGTCAACACAACACAAATTAATGTTAACTAGAGAGTAATGGCAAAAATGAATAGCATCTATCTGATTTCGGCTCAACGTGTGTCTTTCTGTTTAACAGTGGGCAGGTATTTCAAATTGCAAAGTTTCATGTTAAACTTAAACACACCAGTAAACGAATTGTTACACTGTCACAAAGCTGTTTACGGTTTAAATTTGCTCTAGCCTTGTGAAAAGTTGCAACGTTAATTATATGGCATCATTTTGAGCCAGCAGGAGGCGACTCATTTTTCTACTTTTCCACATTAAGGACACGTCACTACACTACAGCGGCATGGTAGGGAACCAAATTTGAATGACAACCAAAGAACCAATCAAATCTCTACGAGGTCACTATTGACTGATGCTCAACCAATAAACGCACACGTCTGGCGTTGTAGGGGCGGGTTTACATTACGGTGAAGGTTGTGTGTGAAAAGTGTATGAGTAACAGGAGCGGAGTGGGTGAGTCTTACCAAGCATTTTACATAAAAAAATATTGGTTCATTCAGGACTATTATTTTTATTCTATTTTTTGCTGTTCTCGTAGACTTCGTGATGTTTTGGAAATAGGTCTAAGAAGAGCTTCGCTATTGCGGGTTTCATGAAAAAGCAGCTAGCAGGCTAGCCTTGTTAGCTACCTTCATACTTTAACAGGATGAAAATTGCATCCGAATTAGCCGGCCTGATGCTGACCAGCTAACAGATACCTTCTTATTTATACCTATGTTTGAATGCTTATTGTATGTGTGCAGCGTGCATTATTGATAGCTATTCAAATAGATTATAGCTATTGGGAAGTTGTAATCAGTTATTCTAAGGCTTTGCTCTGATGGTTGTGCTGCATTGAAAGTTAGCATTAACAACCTCGTTTGGCTCAGAGACTCAACTTCCCGCTTTGGATAGAACATTTAAGTGCAAAACCTGAGAAAAATGGGCATAAGTTTCTGCAGAAGGTTTCCAAAGTGACTGCTTCCTGGTTGCTGACGCCATATCTAGTGCGTGGCCTTATCTGGTTGGATAAACGTGGAAGTTTACAGCAGCAGCTGCAATACAGATTTTTGTCTAGCTAGTTTAAAATCACTTGTGAGAGGATTTTATTTTGCACTACCTTTTTTTTCTTTTTCTAAATAAATAAACTTTTTGGTCATGGTCTTACAGTGTTTGTTCTCTTTCTTCTAGGTAGTACGGTGAGCCATCCCTAACCTCGCCAAAATGACCAAGCTGGGCTTCTTGCGTTTGTCCTATGAGAAACAGGACACACTGCTGAAGCTGCTCATCCTGTCCATGGCTGCTGTCCTCTGTAAGTCCTCTGCGCCCCTTAACGAGCAGCCGCATCTTCTTAATGGTAAATAATGTAATACAATGAATCATATGGTTTTCTTCTTCTCAGCATTCTCCACTCGGCTCTTTTCCGTCTTGAGGTTTGAGAGCGTCATCCATGAGTTTGATCCGTAAGTGCCGCGTTTTATCAGGGTTGTTTCAGAATCATTTCAGCCTCACTTCTTTGTCTCACTTTCACCGTCAACTCACTTTTAGGTACTTCAACTACCGTACAACCCGCTTCCTTGCTGAGGAGGGATTTTACAAGTTCCACAACTGGTTTGATGACAGGGCATGGTATCCTCTGGGGAGGATCATTGGTGGCACCATTTATCCAGGTAGAGTTTCAGTACTTGTAATTGTTGACTTGCTCCTGATCATAAAAGTGGATTGAAAATGTCATCTAAGGTTTAGAAGAATCTGTAAAGGTTTGTGTCCCTTTCCTCCTTTTTAACAGGACTGATGGTCACGTCTGCCCTCCTGTACCACGTCCTACATTTTTTCCACATCACCATAGACATCCGTAATGTCTGTGTCTTCCTGGCTCCCTTGTTCTCCTCCTTTACTGCCATTGTCACCTACCACTTGACCAAGGAGCTGAAGGTAAAACACATCACATGCTCAAAGTCTAAGTGAAGGATTCCATAGACGGGTGTACGTAGGTGAAAGCAGTTTTCTTTTTGAGAAGTCGTGTTAATTGTCTTTAGTGTTCAGTCATACTGCGCTAAGTTGGCATTTTGTTGTGCTGTTAAAATAAATGAGTGTTATGTAGCCATCTACATCATTTAGTGTAATGCTCTGCTGTTTAAAAGCACCAATAGAGCAGCTTCCAAAACTACCTTGCAGTCAAATCTCCAAGACAGTTCCAGTAAGAACTACAAGACTGCCATCTAAGTGTTCATTCTTTTGCCAGTGGCGCAGTTCACCTCACTACTGCCACTGAATGGTATTTTTGTCTTTTTAGGACGCAGGTGCTGGGCTCCTAGCAGCTGCCATGATTGCAGTGGTGCCTGGTTATATTTCTCGTTCCGTCGCTGGTTCTTATGATAATGAAGGTACAAGAGCTGCAATGACTTATCTGTTAATCCTCAAATTACATAATCTTCAAGTATTTTATTAAATGACTTATTGCTAGATTTTTGCTCACTGACTGTTGGTTGGACAAATCAAAACACTTCATGAAACTCAAGCTATATTGTGGGCGTTCTGGGCTTTTTGTCTCATGTTGTAGAGATTTGGTAGTGAATTAAAAAAGCAGCACCAGTTATAGTCTGTAAGTGTCTAATCTACATGTGTCCCTGATGTTTAAAAGAAACAAAGTCAGAATTCTTCATCAAATCCTTCTGCCATGTCCCACCCAGGTATTGCCATCTTCTGTATGCTGTTGACTTATTACATGTGGATCAGAGCTGTCAAAACGGGTTCGGTGTACTGGTCATCCATGTGCGCATTAGCGTACTTCTACATGGTGAGGAGATCAGTCATTTGCATGTCATTCTGAATTCATTCAGAGTGGACGGAGGTCATTATAAGGTCTTTGTGTGTGTGTTCAGGTTTCCTCCTGGGGTGGCTATGTGTTCCTGATCAACCTCATCCCCCTCCACGTCCTGGTGCTGATGCTCACAGGCAGATTCTCTCACCGCATATATGTGGCTTACTGCACAGTTTACTGCCTGGGCACCATCCTCTCCATGCAGATCTCTTTTGTTGGTTTTCAGGTAAAAGGGATGGTTGTTTGTCTCATCACCTGTAAGCATTCTGCTTACAGTTTAATTTATTTATTTTTTTATCTAAAATAAAAAGGTGACTGCTCTGATTACCTCTCTCTTCTCTCATTCACCAGCCAGTGCTATCATCGGAGCACATGGCAGCCTTTGGTGTGTTTGGCTTGTGCCAGATTCATGCCTTTGTGGACTATCTGCGCAGTAAACTCAATGCGCAGCAGTTTGAGGTGCTGTTCAAGAGTGTCATCTCTCTGGTGGGCTTCGTCCTGCTGTCTGTGGGTGCTGTTCTCATGCTGACAGGTGAGAGCGTCGATAAGGAGCTCCAAAAGCAACACGAAGCACATTTACACAATGCTAGAAAAAACAAATGCATCACCAAAAATGTTAATTTTTTTTTCTATTTTTTTTAAAATGCATGTCAACATGTTGATGAATACAAAATCAAGCTTCTCTAAACTGAGCCAACACAGCCAGATAATCAGGTTGGGGATCAAATCCCTCCTGCATGTATATACCTAATTAGACTCAAAATGGGCCGCAGCACTCTGTACAGGTTCCATCTTTTTATAAAGGTATTCTAGTGTAGGTGTGTATTATTATTATTATTATTACAGTCCAGTTCCCATTAAAGGAAAACTCCGGGGCATTTGAAGCGCATTTCCATTGCTAGAGGTTGTCAAATACTGATAGTAGGACACAGACAGGTGCAAATCTGCGCTCCCTGTGTGGAGATCGCGCTGTTCGCACAGCGTGTCATGCGAGGCTAATACGTGGTGGCTAGGGGCAAGCGCTAACCCTTCCACGTAAAACAACAACTTGCACACAGCAGAAACGTCACACCACTTTATAAACCATCCGACAATAAAGTCACAAGCCTTACCATCAAAACCATATGCATGGTTCTCACATTACTGGCATGGGGACGTTACAAAACAACTTTATAAACAGCATGTAACTCACCGGTTAGTTGTACGCTCGTGCATGTGAAAGCCCAAAAGAGTCAATGGACAATAATCCCATATACAAAACAATTATCTTCTCTAGAAAAACTGCGTTCAAGTATTTAAAACATTACAACAATACATGCCCAGTAATATTGTTGTAATGTTTTAAATACTTGAACGCAGTTTTTCTAGAGAAGATAATTGCTTTGTATTTGGGAGTATCGTCCATCGACTCTTTTGGGCTTTCACATGCACGAGCGTACAACCAACCGGTGAGTTACATGCTGTTTATAAAGTTGTTTTGTAACGTCCCCATGCCAGTAATGTGAGAACCATGCATATGGTTTTGATGGTAAGGCTTGTGACTTTATTGTCGGATGGTTTATAAAGTGGTGTGACGTTTCTGCTGTGTGCAAGTTGTTGTTTTAAGTGGAAGGGTTAGCGCTTGCCCCTAGCCACCACGTATATGCCTCGCATGACAGGCTGTGCGAACAGCGTGATCTCCACACAGGGAGCGCAGATTTGCACCTTTCTGTGTCCTACTATCAGTATTTGACAACCTCTAGCAATGGAAACGCGCTTCAAATGCCCCGGAGTTTTCCTTTAAAGCTGCTCTCATTCGCATATTTTTCACTTCCTTTGGTCAGATGACTAAAAGCGTCAGAAACTGTGATTAATAATCAACCCATTAAGACTTGATGCCAATCGGGTTGCTTCAAACATTTTCAGGCTGTCACTCCACTCTGAATCCCGATTTCATAACCGCAGCATCATCTGACAAAAGCAGCTATACTTGCATGTGAAATGATCTCCTATAGAGAAAGTTGGAAGCGGCAGAAAGTCTTGCATGTTGTCTTTCACAGTCCAAAGCGTTGCAGCGTCGGATAGATTTCAGTCAATAACTCAATTCCCCATCTGTGCATGTATATTTGGACAAGGGTGGTGGTCCAGTTAAATGTCCCAGTGGAGCTGTAACCATGGCAAGACTCAAGTGTGCATGTAAATGTACTTGCAAAGGGCAACTTTGCAGATGGAAAATCTTTCTGATACAGGTTTGAATGGTTTCTTTTGCTCTGGACTTTGAACTCAAGCGTGTGTTTCTCTCAGGTAAAATCTCTCCGTGGACTGGTCGTTTCTACTCCCTGTTGGACCCCTCCTACGCCAAAAACAACATCCCCATCATCGCCTCTGTCTCAGAGCACCAGCCCACAACCTGGTCTTCATACTATTTTGACCTTCAGTTGCTGGTCTTCATGTTTCCAGGCAAGTCAGCAGAAGCATGGAACAACAGAGTTAACGCAGTATGATCAATCCGTACTCATCTCCATTTCACCTTTCTTTCCAGTTGGTCTTTACTACTGCTTTAACAACCTGTCCGACGCCAGGATCTTCATCATCATGTACGGAGTTACCAGCATGTACTTCTCAGCTGTCATGGTAAAACTGCTGAACCTATATTTTTAACATGCAAATGGTTCCTTCTGTGGCTCAGGAGGAAGTGTGGTTGGTTGTCTGCCAGCCAGCAGGTCAATGGTTCAATCCCGGATATCTCAGGCTGCTAACCCACACCTACTTCTTGGTTTATTTCCACACCTTTTTAGATTATTAAACCAAATTTGGAGTTGATCTGAAACTTCAGATTCAGTCACATTTTTACTAACTGCTCTGGCTGGCTCCTAACTGTTTGTAGTTCTGAGTCATTTGCAAGACAAAACACCATGAAGTCCAACCCAGACTAACAGCATTGCTGAACAGAATGGGTTTGCTTATAGCTGAGGCTTATGGCAGACACTGTGGATAACAACTGTCTGTGCTTCTGTAACTTTTGAGTATAGGCAAGTATAGTCTTCTGTATAGGCAAAGCAGGAAGGAACCTACTGTTGTAAAGTTGTGCCATGATTGCAGGTATGACACGGATGTCCTTAACACCGCAAAACCATGAAGATAGCTTGGGGACAGTTTTTAGGACATTCTTTCTTTAGGACCAGATATCAGAGTCCCATCTGATAGTCTGAACACAATTAATGTTTGTCCAGAATCCATCTTTCTCCTCATCTCCAAGTTGTTTTTAAGAGATTCAAAGAGCCTCACAATTGTACATGAGAAATGGGTTCAGGGTCTCTGGAGTTGGTAAAGAAATCATGATGAAAGTGTCCTATATGTGACACGAGTTAATGCACTGGTTGACTGTTTTCTCCTCAGGTGCGGCTGATGTTGGTACTGGCTCCAGTTATGTGCATCCTGTCGGGCATTGGTGTATCCCAGGTTCTAACCACTTACATGAAGAATTTGGATGTCAGCCGACCGGACAAGAAGACCAAGAAGCAGCAGGACGCCACCTACCCCATTAAAAATGAGGTAGGAATGTGGTGGGAGAGACTGGTTCAGGATCAGGAGTTGCTGATCCAACCTTTTTTGGATGATGACCCCCTTTATGTCTTTAGTTTTAAACGTAGCTGAACTGAGTCTGTCCTTAAAGTTGTTTTGTCTTGTCTACCCACCAGGTTGCCAGTGGGATGATTCTGGTCATGGCTTTCTTCCTCATTACATACACCTTTCACTCTACTTGGGTGACCAGTGAAGCCTACTCCTCTCCTTCAATTGTCCTGTCGGCCCGTGGAGGTGACGGCAGCCGCATCATCTTTGATGACTTCAGAGAGGCCTACTATTGGCTCCGCCACAACACACCCGAGGTCTGTCATCCTCACAGTAATACATTTTTTAAAAAAAGGCATCCGGTGATTGTTTTGAAGTCAGTTATCATACTAAAGGGTTTTCATTCAGATGGTTGAACTTTGTGTGCTTACAGGATGCCAAAGTCATGTCATGGTGGGATTATGGCTATCAGATTACTGCCATGGCTAATCGAACCATTCTAGTGGACAACAACACATGGAACAACACGCACATCTCCAGAGTTGGACAGGTGAGTTCAGTCACCTTTATGCTAATCATGATTAAAAAAGTGGTGCCGTGTTAACTGGGCTGTCCTTTGCTGTTCAGGCTATGGCATCCACAGAGGAGAAAGCCTATGAGATTATGAGGGAGCTGGATGTCAGTTATGTTTTGGTGATCTTTGGAGGACTGACGGGCTATTCCTCAGATGGTAGGTTTCCGCTTATCACTAGATACTGTATACCAGGGTCATAGTGCCTTTTCTGTGCATTAAATGTCAGAAGCATTACAAAATTTTCAGAGTTGGATTTCAGTTGTTTTTTTGTTTTTTTTTTATTATCCTGGACTCGAAAATAAACTGTGCATCTCTGTGCATGACAGACATCAATAAGTTTCTGTGGATGGTCCGCATTGGGGGAAGCACTGATACAGGTAAACACATCAAGGAGCATGACTACTACACTCCCACTGGGGAGTTCAGAGTGGACCGCGAGGGCTCCCCTGTCCTGCTCAACTGCCTTATGTACAAGATGTGCTACTACCGCTTTGGGCAGGTCTACACAGAAGGCAGTAAGTAGCTGAAGCCAGTTTTTTCTGAAGGCTTTGTCACTCAATGAGCCTCTATTACCATGCAGCAATATGCCTTTTCACACATGTTTTTCAGATGGGTCTGATATGCCTCCATTTTGGTGTTGTTAGTAGAACATGAAATGTATTTTACAATGACTGATGGAATTGGTCCAGTATTGTCCCCGCATACAAAGACCACATGATTGAAGATAATGTTGCTGCCTTAAACAACCTTAAGGTTTTTCTCATTAGAATAAAAAATTGAAGCCTTTTTTTACTACCCCAACTGATGATGGTGTTGTCTGCAGAGAGGCCACCTGGTTATGACAGAGTGAGGAATGCTGAAATTGGGAACAAAGACTTTGAACTGGACGTGTTGGAAGAGGCCTACACAACAGAGCACTGGCTGGTCAGGATATACAAGGTACATCTGCCAAATTCCTTTCGTTGGTATGTGCAGTAATTGACAGAAAAGGAGTGAGCAACTTAAATGCTCAAGTAGTTCATACACGGGTCTTTTTTGACAAATGTGCTTTCAGTTATGACATTTAGCTTTTATTTGATAGTGAATTGAATGCCTTAGTTTTGAAGTCTACATGTTTCGTTACATGAAAATAAGTTGTTTCCTTGTGATATTTTTAAACTGTAAATGCATTGTCGCTCTATCTGCAGTACATTTAAGATCAGAATAATTAATCCATCTGTTTATGTAGACTTATTTTAGTTTAATATCACATGAAATCTGCAACTGCATTATAGCAGATTATCCTGACAAAATGTCGTTTCATCCTTCAGGTGAAAGATCTTGACAACCGAGGTCTTTCGAGGACATAAAAATCTTCAAGCTGCAGTGAAATCAGCCTTTTAGCGCACAGCACTGAATGCCTTCCTTTGTGGTCTGCAGATGAGTGGAGAAAAGTTCTTTTTTTATATACTTTCTTTGGGGAGGAAAATTGCATCAGATTTTTTTTTTTTTTTTTCCTTTAAGTTGTAATGAAATCTCATCTGGGATCTGAGGGAGTTGGTGTCAAAACGTCCGCTCTGGTGTGAGGAAGCATAATTTGCTACGGAGTGTATAAAAGAAAACCGTGTTCATTTAAGAGCGCTTTGGATTTTTACAATGTGGTCAATTAAAGTGGGATTAAATGTGCTCGAGTTTTTCTCTTCTTTAAATTACAATGAATGAAACGATTGATCCTGTCAGTGAAGTTTTAATCTGACAGTTTTAAAGTGGGTTATACCTGAATTAACGGCAGGAAAAAGTGGCCTAAATTCGACTAATCAGACCCAGGTCATATTCATGGGTTCTTAAATTAGATACAGTTCTGATGTTATTCAAAGCGACCTCAGTCTGAACCGTTATGTCGCATTTCATGTGACTCGAACGTCATTGAAGTGAGACTAAACAATTCTGCACCGGTGGAGGCAGGACACAGCAAGGTCTAATGAATAAAGCAAGCATGGCAGATGCATCACACATTTAATTTGTATTTTTTGTGCAACCTTCTTCCCTTCATTGCGTGGTCATTGTTAACTCCGATAGCACAGCAACTTCAGAATTGATGCCGACACGCACGGCATCCATATTTAATGGATGCCGTCACTTCATGACTTCACACTGGAGTTTGAAGGTCTCTTAACCTTCGTCTTGTGTTAGTTCCCTGTTACCATCTCTTATGGTTTTAACCCGTGTTTTAATTTAGTTCTAAAATACACTAAAAACAATGATCTATCATCCAATTTGTTTCTCATCTCTTGGTTACCTTGTTGGGCTTCCTTATCCATAAAAATATTGGTTTTAATATTTTTGGTGTGGGCCCCTGGGCCTTGTTTTTGTCAGTATACCCCTAGATCAGGGGTGGCCAACCGGTCAGAGACTAAGAGACGCATTTTTTTTCTGTGTTACCACAAAGAGCCACATTATTTTTGAAAAATGACCGAATTCTCTCCGTTCCATCCGTCTGTTCTTGACTCGCTCTCGTCTCGATCACGTGACGCATCCACGCTGATATTAAACCCACAAACCGAGCAAAATGAGTCAAAAACAGGCGTGTTTAGAAAGCTTCTTCCCAGTGAGGAGACAGAAGAAGAGGCTGTGACCACTAAGAAAAAGAAAGCTGCATTTTGAAGGCATGTTTAAGCGTTACCATAGCGACCAGAGAGCGTTAGGAGGCAGAGAGGATGTTACGTCAGGAGGACGCTGCTAATAAAGTTACATACAAGTACACAGTGGATTCAAGTTTATTATTATATTTACTAAATACCACAGAGTCTGTGTTAGTTGTATTATTTTATTTTGTAGTATTTATCCACCACACCTGAAAGGCCGGTCTGTGAAAACATTCTGACATTAAACCGGTCCATCGAGCAAAAAAGGTTGGAGACCGTTGCCGTATTGAACTCAAACGAAGCGGAAAAAATAAATAAATAAATTTGATATGAATGTAAGAGCCGCATGCGGCTCGGGAGTGCGGGTTGGCCACCCCTGCCCTAGATTAATATAATAAAAAAAGTAAAATGAACCTCAAGAGAATCATATAAATAAATAAATGGTTGTTATGTCACCTGACTATTAGAGGGGATTTAGAACACATCTCTTAAATAAATTAGTTTTATTTATTTTTTCATTTTAATATTATTAACTATAGTAACATCTATGGTGTTACAGGTCAGTTTTGACCCATATATATTTACTTCAAGAAAAAGGCTAAAAAGTCTCTTTTTTCAGCAATAGAACTTTAGTACAAACACAAAATGAAAAGCAGAACAAATATATATATATATATATATATATATATATATATATATATAAATAAAACAAAATATAGATTTTCAAGGTCAAACAAACAACCAATCAAGCAAATCAAACCAATAGAAATCAATTACTAGTTCCAACACTAATAAAAAACAAAATCAGAGTAAAAGTCTCTGTGTGCAAGAACATGCGTGTGTGTGTGTTTAGATGCATGTGGGGCAAAAAGTGACACTTTTAGTGTGTTCTTTGCAGAGATATTTGTTGCAGTTGAAGCACAATACATTTGTCTTTCTGTCCTTACTGCTTGGGCAGACCTGACACCTTTCTTTTAGAGTCAGGTGGCCTGAGTGGGGTTGTGGCTGTTGTGGATGATGTTGAGGCAGGGCTGTCTGAGGAGGATGCTGGCGTGGACGGAGTTCTGGGTGAGCTCTGCAACGTTCCTCCACTGTCACCTCTGGCCCTGGGTTGAACATCAGTGGAAGGAGCTGCACCCATCTCTCCAAGACATCCCTGATGGGGGCAAGCTTGTCAGATCTTGCTCTGGTATCTCTGTTGTCAAATCTGAGGACTCTTGATATCATGTGAAAGGTCTGAAGTGACATTGTTGCCCGGAAAATTTTTCTGCCTGTCGACGCGTCCCACAGACTATCAGTGGCCTCATTGCAGGATCTGTACACTCCAGCAAGAAGAACACCAATATAAGCATCCAGGTATTCCTCATCAATGTCTTTCCACATGCTGCCATGGACTTTTTTTTCCTTCAAGGTTTGTCATAGCAATGATGACTCTTTTTAGTGACAATGGCATAAATAGCTCAAAACATGTCTTGGTGTCGCCGACTCATCACAGCAAACCTTGTGATACCAGGGATCATTTTTGATGACATTTGCAGCAGCTGCCCTGCCATGTACATCAGGAGGTACTGAGCTCCAACAGATCTTACCATTTTTGGACTTGAATCTTTCAGCAGGAGCAGCTTCAGCACCGGTGACCTCAGAGTCTTCTGGATGATACTCCACATTGTCTTCCTCCTCATCCGAATCACTATGCTGCTCTGTGTCCTCGCCCTCATTTTCACCAAAAAAATTATCCAGAACTTGGCTCACTGAAAATCTTCTCATTTTTGCATGCTACAAATTGGAGATGTGCACTCTGCAAGTCACCAACATGCCAGTCTTTGTTTTGGTGCAGGTATATTGGAAAACAAGAATCCCCTAAAGCTCACATGATTGGGAGAGGAGCTGGCTGTCAGTGAACTTGTGATTTCAGTTTTGGCTCTAATTATTGCTTTATAATCTTATTTTTATAACTGGGTCGAAACCAACCCTAACACAAAGGTCTTAATTTCAACTAGAGCATTTTATAATTTAGTGAAAACAATTTTTTGTTTTATTTTGTTGAAATAGAGGTTCCTGACAAAGTCATAAAGCCTTGATGCAATAAACAAATTTATATGGTTATTTTATGCATTTAAAAACAGGTCGGTGCTGACCCTAACACAAGACGAAGGTTTAAACTGAACCCCACAAAGAAAAAAATAATCAGATTCGAGCATCGAGACCTGCAGCCTTGGTGTCTAATGTAAGTGCTGACATGGTTGTCACAGTAACTCATTGCGTGAAATAATGTGCCAATGTATTTATTCATTTTCATTTCAACCAACTTTTAAAAACAGAATTGTTTCTTGTAGTGCACAATGCAGTACATGTCATTTCTAAAATAAAAGGAAGAGGAAACTCTGCCTTAAACACATAAAACTGATTAAAGCTTTGTGCAGATTAGTTTATATTAATAAGAGAGTCCATTAGCTTTAGCTCTCATACATTTGAGGGCTCTTTTTAGCAGAAATAGGGATTATTTTTATTTTTTTCACAGTCTGTTCTGGTCAGGGAGCTCTTCCAGAAGTGCAGGATTTCTTCTGTAAATGTAGGCGTTGGGATCATCATCCAGCCTCACCAGCTCAGCCAGTGATGACACACAGGGATCGTGATCGACGAGCATCGTCGGCAGGCAGGAGGATTTACGCTGGATGCGGCAGGAACGGCGCACTGGCGTCAGAAACTTAAGATCCTTGATGCTGCTCTTTCTCTTGGCCGAACTTGCACCGGTCTCACCTTCAATCGTTTTTCTGACACTACACACAAGATTACAAGTGGATGAGGAGGGAGGACAAAAAAAAAAAAAAAAAAAAAAAAAAAAAGACAAAACAATATAGTATTGCAAAATTGATAACCTCACCTTTGTAAGTACGGGGTTGTCTTCACGCTGTACTTTATTACAGAGGCATCATTCAGCTGTGGTGTTGTCTCCATCACATCTTCATCACTTTCCACATCCTCCACTTTCTGGTCATTGCTTTCTTCTTCATCCTTCACTTGCTCAACCTTTGGCTGCTGACAAATGTCCTCAAGCACCTCATTCTTCAGCTCATCTGTTTTACATTCGTCTACTGGTTCGCCGCAGTCCGTTTCAACGTCACTCTCATCTGTCGCCCGTACAAGTTCATCTGGAGACAAAAATATTGGTATAAAATAAAAATTAAATATTGGGAACAGGTACAAAACTGTTGAGTTTGCCAAATCTCTGCTAATTCCAGTGAACAGGTGTGACTTACTATCACTGCTTGTAGATGGAGTCATCATGGCCTCCAAGGCATCACAGAGGTTCAAAACAATCTGTTGACATAAGAGTTTGATTTATCACGACATTTAAAAAAAAAAAAAAAAAAAAAAGTACAATGGCTAATTTCTGAAAAAGATTTCGCCCCATCTGCTTACATCATCCACTCCCGAGTCAGAGTTTTCAAGCAGGTCCAGCGTAGTGTCCATTATCTCCGGAGTTTGACTGTGTTTTGTTACTTCTGCCCCCTGAGTATCTGCATAGTGAGCAGGGACCGCAGAGTCCAGCTTAGGTGCCTCCAGACTGGGATCAGGTTTGAACTGTGTGACCAGCTTATGCTCAGCATGAGACTGAGGTTTGAGATTATCTTCCGCTTTTGCAGAAACTTCATTTTTCAAAGGTGCTGCAGTTGCCATTGCAGGCCTTTTTAGAGTCTTACCCTTGGAGGCCAGCCAATCAGCCAGTTTCGCCCTGCCAAAGGAAGAAAAGGAGTTAAGCATTCTTAAAGTAGAGTGACACAAAAGCCAACTTCATCATGTTTACAAAAAGAAAAGCTTTACCTTCTCTCCTCTGCTGTCACCACAGTAAATCTGTACTGGCTGAGGGTGCTTGAGACTGTTGGTTTGTTAACCTTCTTGTCAGCCACCACAACCTTTGGCTTTGAATTTTGATTCCCACTTGCCTTAATGGGAGCAACAGTAGTGTTTCTGGAGCTGGCAGTTGTTAAAGTTGCAGAGACAGTTCTGGTAGGAGGGCGAGCGGAGTAGAATCCAGCAGGACGACGGCTGCTGGCAGCGGGCTTGGACAGCTGATCCGGTACATCAGAAACTGACTTGGACCTTGCTTGCGCAGGCTTTTGTGTGCCACGCCTAGGCATCACAGCAACAGATTTGGAGAAGTTCTTTGTGGCCATGTTTCCAACCCTTTGTCGCTCAGTTTTAGGTGCTGTTGGTTTGGGATCTGCTGCACCCACATTATCATTTGACTTCCAAATAGAGCCAATTTTTGACTGAACAATCTTGCCTTTGTACAATCCCAGAGCAGATTTTGATGGCACCACAGCTGCTGGTTGCTTTGGAGCCTCTGCAATGATTTTCTTCTGCTTCACAGCCTGTTCAGTGAGGAAGACTTGGCTATGCGTTTGACGCATGTTACGAGCAGCGGCAGCTCCTCTCTCATCTCTCTGGACAGGCTTCACCTTTTTCAGAGCCCCCCCAGATAATGGCTTTGCTTTAAGAGGCTCATCTTTTGCTACCGTCTCTTCCTTTTTGTTGCCTTTTAGCTGGATTTGAACAGCAGATGTTTTGTCTCCTTTGATAGAAGACTTGGCTCCATGTGCAGGCGGAGCATTTTCCTTGTTTCCCTAATACAGTTCAAACAGAGCAACCATTTAATGGGCTGAAACGGAGTTGGGGTAGATTGAATGTAAATTTGCATTTAGTGCAAAAAGACAAATATACAAGAATAATCACAAAAGATCAACTTACTTTCCTATTGGTGTGGTTTCGTCTTGAAACTGTGATGTTGTCCATGGTGTAGCCTGCACTCAACATTTGAAAAATGCCATCAACGGTTTAACGGAATAAAGCTAAGCGAGACGTGTAGCTTTTCATGATGCTCTAGTTACCTAAAATATATTACAGTAAAGTTAACGAAAAGCGTTCACTTACCCGGTTGTGGTTGTTGTTGTTGTTGACGACCAAAAAGCTCCACCAAGACAGCGAACTGTGAAGGAAAACGCGTTACATTCACACTGGAGGCAAAGCGATTCAATTTGACTCGGCACTGCTGCACTCCAATTGGTCGCGCTAGTATCGCGAGAGAATGAATCTAACCAATGAAATGTCACCCAACGAGGAACGAGATTTGAGGAAGACTGCCCTCATTCATTTCCCCCATACATATCCCGTCTGTTTGAATGTTTAAACCCAAATAGAATTCCTGAAGCAGCGGTTCGAACACGCCCAATGTATTTAGTCCTGGTTTCGGTAAAAAATTAAAACAGCTAAGTGATGTCAGTTAAACATATGACCTCCAGCTGTTTTTTAGGGCACATCACATTTGTGTCGCGTTAGTGTTTTCCTGAATTGAGCCGTTAGCACAGTGGAATGATCATATTTTTATTAAAGCAATTAAATGTATTTATATAAATGTGATAGATTTATAAGGCTCTCAGTGTGTTAGGTCTAAAATATTAAGCCCATGCTACAATACAAACAAACATTAAACATGTACTGAACATGCCGCGGCATGTTTTCAGCCCTTCAAAAGCCCGCAAAGGATTATGGGACAGACGCGAGGCTCGCGCTCTTTGGTACGTTAGTAAACAACTGTATTCAAATTTCCCTTCAAATCAAATCACAGAAACAAAACTCATTTGTAAGATTGTCTGTGTCTCTAAAGAGCAAGTCTTCAAAGGATCTAAATACATAAGTGTATAATGTATTCTTATTAAAATATTTTGTGCCCCCTTAGCGATTAATGGATACTCTGATGGAGAAATTGAGGGTATATATATATCTTCTTTATTTATTTATTTCTATATATACAAGTCAAAGACAGTGTCAATGACTGTGACCAGGAGCTTTTTTTTTCTTTTTTTGGTAACAAGCCAAATTTAAAAATTGACTTAATCTTTTAACAAATCTCAATGTTTAAGTCCTAATCTGACATTTAGTTCATACCTAAATAAATACTGGATAAAGACATTTTAAAAAGTATCTTATTCACCTCTGATGTTCAGGATGGGAAAAGTGGGTGGAATAATAAAGTAAAAATAGATCAATGATACACTTAAATAGAAAATTCCAGCTACATTTCACCGCAATTGGGACATTTTTTAGTTGTCTGCTAGAATAGCTGACTGTGTTTTTGGCTACTCCAACTTTAGTTTTTACAGTTTTAAACAGTCTTTCTATATTAGGGATAGAATATGAGCGGGTTTACTTATTTTTTAACTTATTATCTGTTCTTATTTTTACTTATTAACTTATTCTATCTTAGAATAAATTACACTTCAATGTAGTTTTGTATCATACATCCACAAACCCTGTAACAAACTGACATGGACAATAAATCCATTCAAACATTTTGACACCTTGCCGTGTATATATATATTCTGTTTTAATGTTTTTGTCATGTTCTGTTTCTGATATACAAAACTAAAAAGTTTAAAAGACTCGTTAAATAAATGGATTTTTCTTAAAAATCACGGATCACATTTTGTGCATTTTATTTTGAAAGCTATATTCGGAAGTTCTTAATTTGGCGAGCGTGGGGGCGTGTCTAACTGGCTGTAAGCTAACGTTAGTATGAGCTGCTTCTACATCTGAAATATTAATAAAAACACAGATTTATGACTTAAAAACCTAAAATGCAGAATCACTGCGCTGTGCCGAAGTGCCCAAGTTGCAAATCAGACTCCCTGCCTCTCTTCCGGTTTCCTCGCGACCCAGAAAGGTAACAAATGTTAGCGCCGATGCTAATTCACGCATGAAAGTCTGGCGAGAAAATGGCTCAAACTTGCAGATGAAAGTAGAACAACTGCACGTTTACCGGTGTTTTTATTTCTTATTTTTGAGTTAATGTTGATAGGTTTGACAGGTGACTTTACTAAGCGTATCTGGTTATATATGTATATTTTTAAAAATGTAATTTGTGAATCTGCTGTTAAACATCACGGTCAGTACAGTAGCGGTTGGACCATGTGAAAAGGATTCCTCATTCTTCTTCATTGTGAGACCCGAACATGACCTCTCTGCCTAACACTGAAGTTGTGACAACCGGGCTTTGAAAATCAATCGATGCATCACTCATGTCTTTAGGTATATCAAAAAGCAGAAAGCAAAACAACTTAAAATGGCCCATTTGTGTGTGACTGACTCGCTTCACATCTGACCCATCTAAACTGTTGCCATATAACAAGGTTTATATTTGATTGTGTCACTCATAAAGAGACACGCTTGCATCCGTATTCTTCAAGATTGGTCAAACATTTTATGCCTTGTATTTGAGAAGCATTTCACAAGATTCAAATGTGAAATACTTTGCTGCATTCTGACTCCTATTCATAGTCATTTGACTTCTAAACTAGCTTTCTGCTTCAGGTCCAGGAAGTGGGTTGAAAAGTGCCAGAGGAAGGAACTCGTAGACAAATCGCCAGAGCAGCTGTGCAGATACTACAGACTGTGTGGAAAACATTTTGAAACATCTGCATTTGATAGTGTAAGTTTTATCCTGAATTTTCAGCAACATCTTTCGGAGCGCAGTGCAGTGGTTGGGTGCATCTCCAGTCTTCTTGGAAAGCACCACATCAAAGTTGAAAAGAGTTCGATCCAGATCTGCAGAAAAAAAGTCTGCAGTGTATGTTTTCGGATTGTAAGTTTAAGATAATAATCTTGTTTTGGGGTTCTTTGTGTGCTTTGGCCACAGGATGCTCAGGGTACGGTGTTAAAGGATGATGCCATACCAACCGTTTTTGATGTGCCGACCCAACCCCAAAACGCACAGGTGAAGCGTAGTAAAGACCCGGTAAGAAAACAAATTCAGGGGGAAAACATTAAACATTTTCAATCAATGTGTTCAGATTGAATGGAGGAAAAACACAACGTGTTGTTAAGGCAATGCTGTGGCAGCTAGCAGATGCAAAATAAAGACACGAAACACACATGAAACGGCTAAAAGAGAAAAACTGGGAGATCTGAGAAGGTCCTCTCAGTTCAGTAACTGCAAAGCATTTCAGAGAAACCTCTTAGTGTGAGGCGTAGTGTCTTATAAATGAATAAAACCATTTTAAAATCCATAGAGAAACTGGCAGCTAATGTAAAGATCTCAAAAATTAGAGTGATAATCACATCAGGGACAGTCAATACCACTGAATAATCAAACTGGTTTATGTTAACCACCTTAACCTTTCATCATAGTTCAAAGATCTGACCTGTTAATTATTAGATTCTTTATGATTATATTTTGTTAAAGGTGTGGTAGGGGATCTTTTTCTGGAACATTTTTTTACATATTGCTTGAAATACTCTTCACACCCCCATTGCAACCAATTAATTAAAAGTTTTGACACAAATATGAAAAGTTTTAGTGGCCTCTAGAACGTACAATCTAGGAAAAACACTATCCAATCATTGTGAACGGACCGTTAACAATGATTGGATTCTGATGCATCTATCAAACTGCAATCTGCTCCTCCCTCCCCCTCCTTCCCCCTGTGCGCGTACCCTGCTCTGTGAACGAATTACGCGTCCAGAAGCTTGGCAGGAAGCTAAACTAGAGCCAGCTTGGCTAGCACCTAGCATTATTAAATGTATAGTTAGCATAAACTAAATACTAAATACTAAATACGGCAACGATCGATGCTTGCTGTCAGAACAGCGCTCGTGCACCTTCGTGCGCGTTCATGTACTCAAGAGGCGTGGCTTCGGGGGGAAAGTGAAGAAAAGGGTTGGGACTTTTTACCTGTGTATTTTCAAAATGCAGCTTCGCTGGATTCAAAATCCAGGATCTCCTACCCTACCTTTAATTATTAGACTCCAAAATACTATCTGTTATATTTTTTAATTGCATGATTAGGTGTGATTAAATTACATTATGAATTTATCTGTTTTATTTTTCAGACCAAAGATGATGAAAAGGAGAACAAGGGAAGGAAAAGTAAGTAGAAATATTAATGCAGGCTCTTTTGCAGTGAAACAAAGGAGGGCCACACCCTCAACTATCACAAGATTATCTAACCACTTATTGAATTTCAACAAACTGCCTCTTGTTTCTTTTTCAGAAATGAAAGCAGAAGCCGTTGAGGAAGATATCGGGATAGCACCAGAGGAAGACACACAGAGGAAATATCTCAAGTCTTTATTTGAGGTTCTTCTATTGTTGGGAGAGCAAAGTATTCCCCCTGCAGGGCCTGCAGATAATAAAGAGGAAGGACTTAAGTCAAACAACTTTCAGGCTTTGCTAGAGTATCGCATGCACTATGGAGACGAGGTACTAAAGAAAAGATACGATGCGTGGAAGCAGCGCTGCTTCTCAGACGAGCTGAATCAGTTGGTCGAGGTGTGTGAGAACTATGTGCGCGCTAAGATAATAGAGGAAGTTAAACAAAACGGCTTCTTCTCGTTGCTCACCGACGATCCGGTTAAGATCTCAGAGGAGTGGTTCCTCCCGGTCTTTCTTTGTTATGTGGACCATTCCGAATGCCAGCGGGAGAAGTTTGTGGGGTTCTTAGACTTTGGAGGAGATGGAGAAGACCTGACAGAGAAAATGCTTTCTGAAATGACCGACAAATGGGGTTTAGACATGGAACAGTGTAAAGGTCAGGCCCACTCCTGCTCCGGGACACATTTGAGTCAAATTAAAGCATTTGCTGCCAAGCTGATGGAGAAGTATCCAAGTGCAATACTCACATTTAGGTCCACTCATGCCTTGAACGTGTCACTGGCCAGCGGTATGGCTCTGTCAGGCGTTCAGCTCGTCATTGCTACCTTTAAGAAGATTGAGTCCTTCTTTTGCCAGTCGCCTTCACTGCAGTTGGAGTTTGAGCACGCCATTTCCATGTTCTACCCAGACAAAGAAGACAAGGCCAACGAACTGAAAGAGATCTGCCGAACCAGCTGGACCAGAGGACAAGATGCGTTTGAGGTGGCACTGGACGTCGTAGAGGCGCTGCTGCTCTGTGTGGACAGCGTGCACGACAATGAAGACATGAGGTGGAATGACCACGTCACACACAATGCCTTAGAGATCTCAAAAGCAGTGGCTGATTTTGAGTTCATCATGGCGTTGGTCGTGCTGAAAAACGTCACGACGCTTACGCAGGCTTTTGGGACAAACCTACAAGGGACCGCGGCTGATGCGTACTCCGCTGCATCCAGTTTAAACGCTGTGTTGCACTCCCTGAAGGAAGTGGCTGACAACGTTGACGTTTATCACGAGTTCTGGTACGATGAGGCCGTTAACCTTGCTGCAGCGATGGAGATCCCAGTCAAGGTTCCTCGGTCGTTCTTGAGGAAGCATCAGGCAGAACCCGGAGCCAGTCAGCCAGAGAGTTACTATAAGGAGCAGCTGTCTGTTCCCGTGGTGAAACACATCATTGGTGAAATGGATGAGCTCTTCAGTGAGGACCACCTGAAGAGGCTGAGATGTCTGTCCCTGGTCCCTACAGTTATAGAGCAGCACAAATCCACACAGCCTGAAGAGGAGAATGTACAGGTGTTTAATAACGACATCCCAAACGCTGGAACCCTCTCAGCTGAGCTGCACTGTTGGTGGGTGAAATGGAGCAAAAAGGGAAAAGACGAGGTTTTTCCCTCCAGCCTCAGTGAAACTCTGCAGTTGGCTGATGTCAAGTTCTTCCCGAACATGCTGGCGATCCTCAGACTTCTCAGCATCCTGCCGACTTCAGCCGTGGAGAACAACTGTGATGTAGCGCACGAGCGCTTCAGGATGTACATGGAGAATACGCCTGACAAGTTCAAATCAAAAAGCCTGGCTCTTTTGAACATAAACTGTGATGCTGGGTGGGATCTGGATTCAGTGGTTGAGATCTACATGAAGACATACTCTGACGGGCAGGACGTGTTGTAGTCGCTCACGAGGCACTCGAGCCTCTGGACAGACGGTGTTAGACTTTCTAACCCTCTGGTTTGTTCAGCCTTTCTTGCTTTCTCGTGTTCAACATAGTCGCTGAAGTAGAATAAGAGTTTATTCTGTTGTGAGATTTGTTTAAATGTTTTCTGTGGACCATTTTGGATCATGCCACATTATTTCTCAACACGAATGTGTGAATAAAAAGGCACAAACTTTGATTAGTAAGATTTTGTTGTCCTCATTCTTCTTTGGTTTGCCAAAATGAATATATAACTGCTGAACTGGAGGTGATGGTGTGTGTGAAGCAAATATTCATCACATAGTCATGTGAATTAATTTGAAATTGAATTGAACCGTGAACTTGTTTTTGCATTGTGACTTCAGGGACATGGAAACACCAGTGTCCGCAACCATCTATCAGCCCGTGACTCAAGCCTCCAATACAGTGTTTTCATTTTCAACTGAATTTGTAAAAATATATTTTACATTTCCTCTCCTCTTATCGGGGAGGGCGGTGCCCCAGCTCCCCCTATGAAATGCTTCCCCTACTGGTCATGCTTTAAAGAGAGTCTGCAATAGAATGATATAACAACATCATACATTTGTTTATCTGATTGAATTAACAGATGCGAATTTCAACAAGTCCAAAATTGTCTCAAAAATTAAAATAATCAAATTTCATAGTTTTAGGTTCATTTTTACATTATTTCATTTGTGCTATACTGACTAAAGATTGATATTCATAGAAAATGTTTCCAACCGTCTTACTACAAAAGTGTCACGGTCCTTACTTTGGAATATTTGTACAATAATATAATGATAGGTGAAAGAGATGCTCTAAACTGTACAATTGTCGGATTATCATAAGTACATGTAATATTCATCTATATGAAGAAATGAGAAAAAAAGATGGACTTATGAAACACCATTGTCAGCTCAATATTATCACTGTAACTGTATTGGTTAAATGTAATAATCTACACCTAAACCGGTTTACGCGCGCTCCAGCGAATAGGGATGCATTTCTCGGCATTACTACTACCACTTGGGTCAGTTATAGCCGGGCACAACCTTTCTTTCCACTGTTATGCAGACGATTTACAAATGTATCTACCATTGAGGCCAAATAGTAACAGTGCACAACTTTCTTTGTTTAATTGTTTTGCTGATATCAAGCAGTGGTTGGCCCAAAATTTTCTTCATTTAAATGATGACAAAACTGAATGCATTGTGTTTGGGGATTCTGTAACGGCTGGCTTTGGCACCTTGTCTTCAAAGCTTAGTTCAACCATCAGAAATCTGGGAGTGACCTTTGACAGTCATCTGAGGTTGGACAAACAAATTAACAATGTCATCAGAACTAGTTTTTTTCCAGTTGCGTCTCCTGGCCAAAGTTAAAATGTTTTTAAGTCATCATGACTTTGAAAAAGCCATCCATGCCCTAATAAGTTCAAGGTTAGACTATTGCAATGCACTTTATGTTGGCGTTTCCCAGTTTTCTCTCAGTCGCGTTCAACTTGTGCAAAACGCTGCTGCCCGTCTTTAAACCAACACTAACAGACGTGTGCACATCACTCCTGTTCTTAACTCCAGGAGTGGAGGAATTGGCTTCCTGTCCTTTGTAGAATTGATTTTAAACTTTTAATGTTTGTTTTTAAAGCTCTTAACGGCCTCGCCCCATCATATTTATCTGAGCTTTCAACAGTCCGCAATCCTGGTAGAGCTCTGAGGTCAACAAATCAACTTTTGCTGGAAGTGCCCAGGTCAAAATACAAACACAGGGGTGACCGAGCCTTTTCCATCGCTGCCCCCAGGCTCTGGAATAAGCTCCCCGTCCAGCTGCGTCTTATTTCTGACCTGGGCCTCTTCAAATCTAGGCTAAAAACCTACTTATTTAGGATTGCTTTTAATACCCTGTAGTATGATGACACTTTTATCTTATTTTATCTTAATCGATTTTGTTATATTTTATTGCTTTCACTGTTCTTTTATTGTTTTTATTTGTTTTTACTTAGTCTTCTCTTTATTTATTACCTGCTGTAAAGCACTTTGGTACACCGTCTGTAAAGGGCTGTATAAATAAAGTACATTTACATTTACATTACACCGGCTGCCACTGGTAGGGAAGCTGCACTCCCGACGTCTATGACAGATTCACTCTGTGAGGTAACAGTGAAAACTCAATAAACAGTCGATGGTTTTCATTTAAATTTCAATTATAATGTGAAAAAGTATCTGCTCATCAGAGAGTATTAAGTCAAGACGAGAGAAGTATCCCACTTCTGCTTAATCCTTGTGTAATATAAGGTGGGGTACAAGTACCTCCTGTTTCTTTTCCTTACTATGACTGCAAAATATGGTATTCTCAATCAGTTGCATGTTGTGGGGAGAGTTATTGGGATTTGGATTTGTAACAGTCTCATAAAATCCTGGCTGTGGCATTTTAAAAGATACTGTATAATAAATTCTTGGAGAGGTAAATTGAAAGCCATTCCCTGCTAAATACTTCGCCATGAGACAACGTGGAACTAACGCGATGCTTTTAAAAGGTTTTGCTGGAGTGGGAGATGAGTCATCTTGACACTGGAACGCTTTGGCCAATCCCGACCGGTGCCATCCTGCCCTCTCGTGGTGAACATGCCGTACAGCACCGACTAGTTCCTGGTTGATGGGATAACACGCTTTCGGGGACTGTTAGCTCAGCTCGCAACATAAAACTTTTGAAAGCATGGGATTGGTCGGTTCTTAGTTTGCCAAAGATACATTAAACGAAAATAATATTAAAATCAACTGTGTTGGTTGCAGTTTTTGTTCGAGGTATGGCTCTGTAGACAAGAGTTTGCTTACAGTAGGCTTGCCAGCTTGCAACCGCCAGCTACGCCAGCTAACTTGCTTGCTAGCTCCACTACAGTCCAAAATGACTGACTGCTGCGCCGCAGCGAACTGTGATTACCAGCAACAGGAATCCGAAAATACTACTCCACTTTTCAGCTTCCCTTTGGACCCGGAGCGGTAAGAGTTGGGCTTATTTCACTTAGCTTTGAGTCACGATCGAGCCGTTGAGCATGCAAAATGAATGTGTTAGCATCGCACTGTTAGCATTGGTGTTAGCTTAACATCATGTTGGCTAATAGTGACACAACTCTGTGGAAAATGGCGCAGACTCGTTACTATTGAAAGAAAAGTCCATGTGAAATGCACTTCTCTCAGTCGTAGAGCATCGGAAACCGACGCGGGCTTGTGATATTGGCGCTACCCGCTTAGCTCCGGGTTAAACCGTTTCGCATACGGAGAGAAAGCACCGTGAAAAAGTTTTTGTGTTATTTAAATCGCCATCAGTGCGGAACACAAGCCATAAGAGAGGTAACAGAGGCGGGACTGGCGTGAGCTCATTCACTGCAATATTTAACGTCCATGTGATTACCGCTAACCAAACTATACAATTTAGCACAATAATTGGGCAGTAAAGGAAATTGTGCGCAAAGTTATTTACTTATTTTGGTTGTTTTGTCTGTTAACCGGTGATGCCCGTTGAATCTCTTGTAGTCACCGCTCTCCTGTTTCAAGTAAACATTTCGACTGTTTTCAGTGTGTTTTAGCGACTGGGTGGCGGATTTCTTAATTTGATGGTCGGATGGTAAACCCTCAAGGCCAAACGGAAAAACTGCCCACTAACACACTGCGGGGATCTCAGACTATTTAACGTCCCACCCTGCAGTGAATTTGCCGCCCATAATCGTGTTTGGGAACCTGATGTAAACTGACACCCATCTCATTTTTATAAATAATAGGTGGGCTCAGACGTTCATGTGGCCCAAGCTGTGTGCACCAATGACATAATTTGGTCTTGATTGATTGCAACTTTAAAACAGTCCTGAAAAGCATTAGAGATCAGTAATTAGCTCTCAGTTGTTGTCTGCAGTAAGAAACATCACTAGTTTGGGTAGTCTGTTATAAATCTTACTCCAAAAGCTTGAATGCCACTAGAACTTTTAAGCAATGTTTCATTAAAAATTGTAACGGGATAGTAGATGAACGAAATGAGGACGAAGTAGCACAGATGACCCCAACAGAACAGTTACTGAGTGATTTGTATCTGCAAATGTAATGAGGCAACCAGAGAAAGAAAAATGAATAGATAAATGCATTAATAACAGATGCAGCTATCGTAACCCTATAATCATCATAATAGTCATTTGGATGTACGATTAGAGTAATAATAGGGATGCAAAGCTTTCTACTGACCCACATCGTAGAGGGCTGACCCAGAGCTCATGCTTCCATACAAAACCAGCAGTGTCTTTTTAAAATATTTTGTACGGATGTCTGACCCGACCTTTAACCCCAGGACATCGTTTGTGAGAAGTCCCTCTCCTCCCACAGCGCCCCAGTGCTGGTAAATTCGATAACTGTGTAGTAAGAGAGTCGAAATATAGTAAAAAGGAGGAATAAATTACAGTTATAACTGCGGATAATAATAGTAATGAATAATATTTGTTCTCGTGATATTAGTGGTAGTTACAGTAATAATTGTAATGATAATGCTGGTAATGATGCACACGTACGTGCATGCAGGATAATGAGAGTATAGCTTTAGAAGAGAGAAGCAAAACAAAATTGATTCCAGATAAAACAATTCACCAATTAATTAGTAAACAAGATGAATATAGATGGATAGATAAAATAAAGGGTAAATATCCAATGCTAATTAATGATAATAATTCAAATTGTTGTTGTAATTATATTCCTAATAACCCCGAGAAAGAAATTAAAGAAGAAATAGATTTGCTTGTTCTGGCAATAGCATTATTGATCTAATGAGGATTTATGTTGTTTAAAAAAAACAACAACTGGTGAAGTACATTTTGAAGTATAAAAGTAACAGTGACTCACAGGGAAAGTAAAATGGTTAAATGTTAAAGAAAAACCTGAATAAAAGAATACCAGTGATATTCATCTGATGATGGAGTCGATAGGAAAAAAAGAAGTAAATGGATGAGTGAATTGACGACAAGAAGAACTCAGAGAAATAACAATTAGTCGAATGAATATGGTTTGATTAACTCTGTAATAATGTTATTATAGCCTCATTTCACGCTTCATTCATCCATTTGATGCACTGACGCTTAAAGTTTGAGGAAAAGATAAATAAATCTACATTCTGAGCTTGCAATATCACGAGCAAACCTATTTTTTTTCACTGTTTAGCCAAACAGGAATGATTAAAACAACCAATAAGTTAACAAAGTTGGGCTTTCAATCTGTGAGAAGGCGAGTTCTCAACTCTTTGATGCCTCCAGTGGCTTCTGAACCATCGTTGGCCGTATTTAGCTGTCGACACTTTTCATTACCAAGTCGGAAATTGTGCGCCTGGCATTTGATCCCCTTCTCCTCTTGTATTTTTCAGCTGCAAACAATGGTTGGACAACTGTCGTCGCCAGGATTTGGCATCGGAACCTCCAGAGCAGTTGCATAAGCTGTACAGACTCTGTGCGAAGCACTTTGAGCCCTCTATGATCTCTCAACAGGTAAGAAACGAACCCGATGCTTTCTAGTCCGTTGTAACAAGTGTACTCCAGCTGTCACTGTGTCCTGTTAGGGCAGAGCTGACCTATTCAAGTAGATTCAGTTGGTGTGTCCAAACGTTTGACTGGTGTTGTCTGTAGAAAGTAGAATGACTGTCTTCCTCAATCTTGGTAAAAACAAAAGGCAGCAGTTCTGTTTCCCTTCCAGCTGTGCACATCCTGGAGTGTTTCTGTTTAATCTACTTGGTCCAACTTAAATATGATGGGGAATTGGGTTCAGAGTGTGCTCATTTTGTTACCACTAGACTCAACGATCCTTTACAGGGAAGTGTTAACAAATCATATTGTGTAATGTTAATGTATCTTTGGGTCATTTAACACCTTAAAGTCAAATATTTGTCTCCAGAACTAAGCAGTGTGGATGCGATTAATTGAATAAATAAAGATTAATCATTGAAGCCTCCCAAACCGCAGCTCCTCGCCATTCTTTTTCTCTCACATAAGGTAGGTCAGCCCTTCCCTGCTGAGCGCAAACACACCACGGTCACAGTCGAAACGCCGTCAACTATGTTTGGCAACTAACCTCACAGCCAGTGAATGGCAGCATGACCAAGAACCACACGACCGCTGAGAGGCCCACGCTGCTCTTTAAGAGAAAAAGATATTATTGAAAAAAAAGCTAACTTGAGAAAACTAGGAGGACCTAGTTTTATTGTAGTTGTGCAGTGACTGGGTGGACGCGGCGTCCTCAGGTGACGTAAACGTGCCGTTTTTTTTGTTCTGTTCAGTAAACTTTGACTTTTTATGTTGAAAAGTGATATTTCCAGCTGCCTCCGTCCACCACCACCTTTTACAGGACCAATATCCATTGTTGTGAGATATGACAGGAAGTTTTGAGAAAACATTGACTTTCAGAATTATTTTATTATAACTCGCTTTATGCATTGTCCAAACTTGCACGTATCTAATATGGGACACTTTGGCTCTTCCTGTAGCTTTCACAGGCATGTCTCAATGAAGCTGCGGGTAACATTAACGGAAAAGTGACCAGTGTCTGAATGGCTTAATGACATCACCGTAACAGATTGGTGACGCAGTTAATGTTGTGTGTCTTGTGTGTGAGAAGCCTTAAGAGCAACACTGACTTTTGTTTGGCCAAGAACATACTTGCATTTTAATCGCACATTCACATAAGCAACTTACTCTGTACTTGGTCTCGTACTTGCCCGTTGTACTGCGGCTGTTACTGGAGTATTCCACTAGGGGGCACACTGGATTACTGAGACTGGGTCCTTTCCACTCTGTTCCACCAACGTCTTTGTAGATATGCAGGTATCTGCTCACTTTCTCTACAAGCTTGTCTTCAAAGCTTGTGATGATCTTACATTTGGTCAAATTTGGCTCTAGGCTTGCCCTGTTGCAGCTTGCGAGCATGTGGCGCTAACTTCTGATAAGCATTAGGATGCTCCAAACAAATTAGAGGATACGTAAG
This sequence comes from Odontesthes bonariensis, assembly GCF_027942865.1. Lineage (NCBI taxonomy): Eukaryota > Metazoa > Chordata > Actinopteri > Atheriniformes > Atherinopsidae > Odontesthes > Odontesthes bonariensis. Next base: position 17,644,925 of record NC_134521.1, on the reverse strand, counting down.
GAAGCCATGATAATCATGCGTATCCATAATTAGAAACAAGTCCTGGCCTAAGACTGTGTTGTTGTAAAATTTGGTTGTATTATTATTGTTATTAGGTAGGTTGTTGATGGGGGAACTTCGAATCAACCTATAGCTTTAAACTGTGATCTGCTTTTTGTTTTTCAGAGTGCTTCCAGTTGGGTTTTAACGGAAGATGCTGTTCCGACAATATTTGACCTTACAACGCCTGTCAATAAACAGTCCACCTGTAACAGGAAACGAGCCAGAGACCCAGTAAGTGTTTGGAATTATTTTTGGTATTTTAGATCAAACATTAAATGCTAAAAATACAAATTTCTTATCTTTTTCTGTCCGTCTAGTCAGAAGAGGAAGCCGCTGTTGTGAAGAAAACAAAAGGTACAGTAACTAGTTGGATACAGTTGAAAAATCATTCCTGTATTTCATCTCCTGACGGTTTTGTTCATATTAAAATGTTTTGGCTCCTGTTTTAGATGAACAATTTAGCAATTTAACATTTTAAAAAAAATGCTAAACAGCTTTCCAACCAGAATATTCTCTGTCATGTCAGATAACGCAGCAGCAGAAGTACCAGAAGTACCAGAGGAGACAAAAGAAGCGCCTGGAGAGAACAGTACAGCGACTGACCTCCAAAAAGATAACCAAACCCAAGAGGATGGAGCCATCTCGAGAGCAAAAGAGACTTTGAAAGTTTATTTCAAGGAGATCCTGGCACTGACAGGATTCAGCATCAATGGCGAAAACATCGGTGCCGATGAGCCGGTCGGAGGTGCGAGGGGTCAGCAGGCGCGCAATCGTATCTGTGTGGAGAAAATTGACAAGAAAGAAATTCTGCAGTTCAGTGAAGACCTCATGCGGGAAGAGATCCAAAACAGCCTTCGCCTGGCACGATTCTTCTCCATTCTGCTGCAGGATGTGACGAACATAGAGGGAAAGGAGCAGATCCCAGTTTTCATCAGGTCTGTCACGGTTGCGGGTTTCCCACAAAAGCACCTCGTAGGATTCTTACCATGCGATCTGGATGCAGAAAATCTGTTTTACATGCTCCTCTCCGAGCTGAGAAATAAGTGGGGGCTGAGGATGGAGCATTGCAGAGGACTCACTTATCTCATTACAGGGAGCATGTGTCAGAAGATGCGAGATCTTACATGTAGAATCCTGCAGGAGTTTCCACAAGTAGTTCTGTCACCAAGTGACCCATATGCATTCAATATATGGATCATCCGCTGCATGCCTGTGCCGTCAATCCAGAAGGTGGCAGACACTGTGGAGCAGGTGGCCTCGTTACTCAGGAGAACACCGGAGCTGAGCAAACGATTGGAGGGAAAGATCCAGATGACTTACGGGCATATAAAAGGGGAAGTTGAGAGGATCAAAACAGCTATCACTGGGAATTGGGAATATGGTACCGACGCCTTCCAGACCATGCTAGAAGTTCTTGAGCCATTCCTGACCTGCATCAATGAGATCATTTCAAAGGTGGATGAAGATACTGCTGAACAAATGGCCAAGCTCAAGCCTGTTTTGAAGAATTTCAATTTCATCATCACACTTGTTGTTCTGAAGAACACCCTCTGTTGTGTGAGCATTCTTAACTCAAGTCTCAGGGGAATAATCAGCATCAGCAGTACTTTGCAGTACACAATTTCTAATGCCTTAAAGCTGGTAAGCAAATACCAACAGGAGCTCCCAATATTTCACAGGAAGTGGTTTTCAGATGCAGTTGGCCGAGCAAAGAAGCTGGGAGTGGAAGTCAGTAAACCAGAGATGGATCAAGCAGACACAACTGAGACCCCACTGGAGGACTTTTACAGAGAGACTCTAAGTCGGCCTATGTTACAGTATCTTGTTGCAGAGGTGAAGAGGGTGTTCAGCACAGAGATGGTGAGGATTCTCCGATGGCTCTCACTAGTGCCGTCTTACATGGCTGATCACAACTTCAGCATCCGCAGGGATAAGGTGGCAGACGCCAACTTAAACAACCTGGCACGGCCCGACACGTTCTATGAAGAGCTCGGCTGTTGGGAAGTGAAGTGGAGGCACGCGAGCAAGCGCAGAATCCTCCCCACCACGGTGTTCGCAACACTCAAGATTCCAGATATTGGGTTTTACCCAAATGTACAGAGCTTGCTGAGGGTGTTGGGCACCGTTCCGTGCGTAAATGCAGAGGCTGATGTCTACGGCCAGTACCATATGGTCCTGGAGCGATGCCAATCCTACCTGAATGCCACACTGGAGGACCAGAGACAGTGCAGCATGGCATTTGTGTATGTGAACCAGGATGTGCACTTCAGTGTCGAACAAATGGTGGACTCGTACGTCCAGAAGCATCCAGATATCTTGCAGTTGCTGCAAAGGGTGAGTAGACGTTCAGAAGCAGGATGCCATCGAATTTCCACAGCTCACTGTTCATCCTGAAGTAACTTGTGCTTGTGTGGTTGTTGCAGGATGATGACACAACCAAGAAGCTTCCACAAGGTGAGATGACTTGGAAATTCTATACTTCGCCATTACATCTAGTTAATTGTACCGTCATGTTAAAACGTGAATTAAATATATACAGTGTAGGTAAAAGTTTCAGGACTTTAAAAAGGACTACTTTAAACACAAAAGGCCCCTTAACACTGGTCAAAAAAAACCTGATCACCATCTTTTAAGTGCAGTGTGAAAGTGTTTAATCAGCGTTCAGTCCTGCTTCAAATGACTCTGCACCAGGTGCAGGTTTTTTTTTTTTTTTTTAATCGGCTCCTGCTCGGCACATCATTGATGAGAACACTACAATATGCTGACTTTCAGTGTGGGTGCTGTGGTCATTTATTCTTTACAGAAACAAACATCTCAAGGCTCTAAAACTAACACCAACATATAGTGGACAAAAAGAGGCGAGATGGATCTATTTTACTGTCTGAAAGACAGCTGACGGCTCACTTTCAGTCAGGCTGTGTGGGACCGTACGTCGTCCGCAGTCCTGTTAAAAATAGAAAGAAAAAACCAGCCTATCTCAACCATGCTTATCTGACATTGTTTTCCATCCACCTGTAAGCAGGACGATCACATAGAGTATGGAAACTGTTACTACACAGGGCCTTCTGCTGCATGGGGTCTTACTGTTGCCCATATCTATAGCTGCTTTCGGACAGAGCCGTTCTAAGAACGCAGTTATAAGAACTGTCCTTCCCCAGCGGAACTGTTTCAGTCTGAATTCGCACATGAGTCGGGACCAGGTCGGGACTGATGAGCCGCGCGCAGCCGTCTGAGTCAGTAACGTGTTACTTTAGCGCCACATTCAACAACAAAACAAAACCCGGTAAAAGTAAGGAGAGAAGAAAAAACACCACAAAGAAGCTAATATGGAGAGCGGGGAGGCCACCATGTTCATGGTCTGCATGATGGTGATATTAATCATGGACGATCACATCAGGCGTCTAATATCGAGGCTGGAAGAGCACACAGAGAGAGTCAGGAGACGAAGGATCGAGCGCAGGCCATACTTTTTCATTTCATGAAGTAAGAAAGGAGAGCAGAGCGCTGCAGACAAATGAGACCAGTGTAAGTTTAACTTATTAAACACGCGCCGGTTGTGTCTGTGTCGTATGAGTAAACATTTCAGCCGTGACAGCATGACAAGGGGCGTAGCTACCGACCACCAAACGCCTCCGTTAGATTCGTTCTATAGAACCCTGAAAAGACCCGACCTCGGAGAAGGAGCTGAAAGGGTTATAGGAACTGAGGGCGATGGTCCCGAGTTCTTGTATGTCCGAATGCGGGAGAAAACGGCCCCGCGGATTAAAAGGTTGTTAGAACTGCAAAAGGTTCCTACAGTCCGAAAGCGGCTATTATTCAGATCTTAGGACATGAACGTCCTTGATGTCTTTTACAAAACTTCAGACACTTTGTTCCCCTACAGAACAGAGGGAATCTGTAAGATTGTGTTTCAGATTCACTGAAAAAGCGGTCAAACACAAGATTCCTTTGACATGTCACATCTGTGAAACATGCACAGTACCACCTGTGCAGTGCATTTATCTGCAGTGGACTGATTTTTAATTTGTGACCCTTTATCCACTCCTTGGTCTCACTATAGAGAGCGAATGTCACCTCAAGTTATTCTGTTTTAAAAAGGCATCATTCAGCTTTTGGCACAGTTGTACATTGCACTATTACAAGAATAGTTTTTACTTTATTATTTTTTTCCTCACAAAGACTTTTCAAAAAACCAGTAAGCATGTTATGATTTTGCTCGTATGCAAATTAAATTTTGATGATCTCTGTGCAAAGAAGACCGTGTACAGCAACTGTGATCAGAGGTCGAGGAGCATTTTTCTAGAGTCAGTTTATAGGAGTCTGTAAGTCATGTGCAATGACCAATTTGTGATGTGTGAAAAGTTTGCAAGGACCATTGTGATCTCACCAAAGACCACTCTTGCCTTTCGTTTCAGTGGCGGTCCATGGAAACCATGCTGAAAAGGATACTGAAGAAGAATTACATCTTATAAATCTAGAGATGGATGCTGAGAGGCTTGTGGAGATGAAATGTGCAGAGACTGACAGAGAAGCTCTTAAATCTGCTTTGCAGGCTGCAGTGGCGGCTGCTTGCAGCAGTCACAGCAGGTTAAACAGCGACGCTTGTTCTCAGGATGGAGAAGTTGACTATGTGACCAAGTCTGAAATGAAGGAAGTTCTCACTGTGTGCGAGAATTCTGTCAGGGAGGGAATCCTCATGGAAGTGGGTAGTTCGTTTTTTTCTTTGATCATCGACCGTGTCATGAAACTGGGGGAGAAAGACTATCTTCCACTCTTTCTTAGGTTTGTGGACAGTTTCGATGTCATGCGATTAGAGCTGATGGGATTCCTTGAGTCGGATCTCGATTGTGACGTCATGGTACAACGCCTTCTGGAAATAGTTACTGTAGAGTGGCACCTTGATTTGAGTAACTGCAGGGGTCAAGCATACCTGGGCTCTGGTGATGTTTCCTACAAGCTGAAAGCCTTTGCCTGTAAAGTTCAGGAGAAGTATCCTCTTGCTATAAGCACACACTGTTCTTCCTACTCTTTCAACACATGGTGGTCAAAATCAATCCCAGTGCCTGCGGTTAAAAGAGCCCTAGATGCATTTGAAGAGGTCTTGATGTTTTATGGCAGCAGCGCTGCTCTAGAAAAACAGCTCGACCATGTGATAGCCTTTGGTCTCAGAGAGAGCTATGAAAAAGTCCAAGAGTTACAAGGGAAGTTCTGCTCCCTTTGGCAGGAGAAGCATGATTCTTATGAGGTGTTTGTGCAGATGCTTGAGCCCCTGGTCGAGTGTCTGGAGAAAGTCAAAAACAACCCACAGAGATGGAAACCTTTTGTGTCTGAACAAGCAGGAGCCCTTCTCCGCAAGGTTATGGAGTTTGATTTCATCATTGCGATGGTGGTCTTGAAGAATGCGTCTTCTTTTACCAGAGAGCTCAGCGCAGGTATCCAGAAGGACCAGTTCAGTGCTGCATCCCAGCTTTGCCAAATCAGTGGTATTGTGGCCACTCTGAACAGAGTGAAAACAAATATGAAGGTGTTCCACCAGAACTGGTTTGATGAGGCCTGTGCGATAGCACAGAGTCTTAGAGTACAGATTGAAGTGCCTGAAAACTCGATGCCAAGAGATGGCATGATAAAGCCAGTCGGATATTACAAAGACTGCCTGAGTGTGCCCCTGGTAGACAACCTCATCAATGCTGTGAAGGATCATTTTTCAGAGGACCACAAAGAGGCTCTGAACTTCCTCTCCCTGGTCCCATGCTCAGTCACAGTGAGTTACATGTTTGAGAGCTTGAAGTCAAAGCCTCCTCTCTACAGCAGTGATCTGCCTGATGCAGACAACTTCTTCACAGAGCTGTGTTGTTGGAGAGTAACATGGAAGACTAAAGTGGCATCCGTGACTATCCCAAGCTCCATATTCCACACATTACGTCTGCCGCTCATGCAGTACTTCGGGAACATCAATGCCCTGCTGAGGATTATGTCTGTGCTCCCCAGCACGGAACTTGAGGACTGCGGTGTTGTGATGCGCCACAATAAATTCCAAGACTACCTGAGAAATACACGTCCCAAAGACAGGTCCCCCTGTCTGGCTATGCTGCATGTGGGCACAGACTTCAGCAGAGACCTGGACCGCATGGTGACCCAGTGTTTGAAGGTTACTCCACAAGCTTTGGAGGGTATCTGTCTGGTAGGTACCTGTATTCTTCAACTGAATTAAACATGTTACATTTCTGTTTTCTTTGTGTTTAACTCTTCGTGCTTTATTTGTGGAACGAGCATCAGAATAATTTTGATACACCTGGCTTTTGTTGCAGGACAAGGAATCCAAGAGTCTCATCAGGAACTCTGAAAATAATATGGAAGGTATGTTTTAAGAAATGATCTTTTTTACTCTCCTCTTTTCTGGGGCTGGGCGATAAATTAATCTCAAAGTTGGATCGAAAATAGATTGGTCTTTCTCGGTGATCAGCAATAAGCACATTTTTGGTCGATGCATTGATAGAGCAAATGGCCTGTGGCTCAGCACAAAAAAAATGCAACAACAACCAATGTGTCTGTCCATTAACTCAAACTGCACGCCCATTTATTCCCACAAAACATTGTTTGAGCTATCAGCGGCTAAGAGGACTGAATGCATTTGTGGTAGACTTGAGTGAACTGGCCTTATCCTCTAAAACTGTTGAGGTAATGAATTATTTTGTAATTACTTCACTATCAAAACTATCAACTTTTTTTTAATTTACTGTAGAGCTGCATGCAGCATATCTGTTCAGCCTCTTTCTCCGTCTTTGTAGAAAAATGGAGATAATTTCACAAAGTAGGACCTTAATGCGAAACAGTGAAAATGGAGGCATTGTGTTGCTTATGTAATGATGCATTATGTAAATACGAATCCAACTGTAGATGCATATGAATATAGCCTACTCTTTTCTGCCATGGTTGGACCACATGTTTGACATAACCACTGTTTGTCTGTTTTTCTCCCTGATGTATGTAGTTGATTGTGTCAAGGAGGAAGATGAGGAGCCCAAAGTTCAGCAATCTCCTGAGAAGATGCAGGACCAGGACATGAAAGCAATAGATGAGAATGGGCACACAGGAGATAACCGTCAGAGTCTGGCTACAGTTTTTAGGCTGGCTGCAGCTCTGGGGAAAAAGAACAGCCGTCTTTGTGACCTCTCAGAAGAGGACAGAGAGCCACTTGTTCAGGAGCTCAAGATGTGCCACTGGTTTGGAAGCGAGAGCAAAAGCACACCATCTATTAGTGATGATGAAATGGTGAACCTCCTCATCAATGGAATCAGAGATGTCATACTTAAAGAAATACAGGAGTCTCCATTCTTCTCACTTATCACAGACAAACCTGTTAGAATTGCTGATAAAACCCACCTGCCTGTTTTTGTCAGGTATGTTGGTGAATCTGCACCAAAGGTAGAGCTCATGGGCTTCTTACCTTTTGATGAAAACTGTAATGTTGATCGGCAAGCCAGTAACCTTGCAAAGATTCTCACGGAAGACTGGGGCCTACCGATGTCTCAGTGTCGAGGACAAGCGTTCATGCATTTGGGCTCAGGATATCAAAGCCTGAAGAAAATGTCTTTGGATTTCCTCAAGAGCTACCCGCCTTGTGTCGTAACACCCAGCGAGTCTTGTGGTCTTGCCCATTGGCTGGCTGGGAGCGTGCCTTGCCCTTCAGTGGCAAAAATGCTGGACATCACAGAAGATCTGCTGCTTTTCTTTGATGAATCTCCTTGTCTGGAGGGGCAGTTGGCACAAGCTGTTGATGGGCTTTTGAATATGCCACGAGAGGCTTTAGAGGAAATTCCAGAAACCTGTTGCTCCAGGTGGAAAAAGAGAGAGGACTTCTTTGACATCCTTGCTGATACATTAGAGGGCATTCTTAGCTGCCTGGACGCTGTTAGCTCCAGCACCACAGGGGCTAAGTCCATACACGCACAAGTTCTCTCTACTGCTCTGAGGAACATGGATTTCATTGTCACCTTAGTGATTCTGAAAAATGCTTGTGCTCCATTAAGGAACTGCAGCACTGTCTTCCGCTGTGGAAACCCTGCTGACATCCTCTGTGAAGTGGAAAAAATTCCTTCAATCATAGAGACTTTTGACAAAATGTTAGAAAATGTGAGCACTCTGCACTCCGCTTGGTTTGAACAGGCATTCCAGCTCGCATCCAAGGTTGCTCCTGAACAAGTGTGCTTCTCGGAGGAAGCCAACAACTACGATTCTCCTGAGATTTATTACAGAGAAAAGCTGAGTGTCCCACTGCTCCAAAGTCTTATTGATGAAATGAAATACTGCTTCTCAGACAGCCACTTAAAGGCCCTCTCAGTCCTGTCTTTGCTGCCATCTTGCAATCCACAACCTATTCTGTCAGACTCCGTAGACAAGCCTTTCAGCCTCTACCTTACAGATCTCCCCGAACCTGAAGCCGCTGAGCAGGAAATCAACACTTGGGCCACTGTTTGGGGGGAGAAATACCAGGACGTTGCCCTTCCAACATCCATTGCTGAAGCACTTGTCCATCCAGAGTCCAAGAGTCACCCGACTGTTTCCTTACTGCTTAGGCTAGTTGCAGTCCTGCCTAGTGTCAGCATGGAGTGCGACCTGATGAAGACCACTCTGAATTCTATGAGGGATCTCTTTAAACGCACTGTATGCAGAGGCAGCAGGACAAATCAAGTGATGCTCATCTCTCACTGCACAACATTACAGAGGCTGCCAGATGTCATTGAGAAATGCATGGAAGTAGATCCCGAGAGCAGTCCATGTCTGTCGCAGGTAACTTCATGCAGCTCGCTGTGGATCATTCTGTAGTTGCAGACACTCATTGTCCTTATTTTCCATGTGTAAAATCAATGTTCTTTGTCCTGATAATTAGTAACCGAAGTCTTTGGGTTTTGATCATTTGGTTTGACAAAGCATTGAAAATTTCTCCTGGCCTTTTTTATTTGTGTCGTCATTTATTTTTTTCTAAGAACAAACGACTAATAAATCAGTAGCTGAATAATTGAGCCCAATGTCACAAGGAATTGTGAAGTAGTGAAGTTTGTCACCACACCCCATGTGTGGCAGTTTAAAAAGTCCGGCCTTAAGAATTGAGATGACACAAATCTGATAGGTATTAAACTTCTAGTCTGTGATGACATACAGTTTTTCTAAACCCAAACATGTTTTTTTTTTAACATCTAAACCCTAACTGTGTACTTTGAACTCCTATCCTGAACCGTCTACTGGCGGTAGTGAAGTAGAAAAGTAACGACAGAGGTAGAAAAGTGAAAAGAGGATGGGATTCAAACTAATGATTTCTTGCTTGAAGATTGGGGGACAGGAGTGATAACGTCATCGGAGTTGGGATGGGAGCTCCATCACATTAGAAAACCGAGGAAAGAAGCAATTGTACAGTTTTTGAGCTTTCCTTGTGAAATTGCTACATATTTTCTATGGTCTCGCATACATATTTTGCGACCTGGCATGAGATTGTGTTGAATGGTCAGCGGTTACATCCCTAACGTCCCACCTCGTTGAATATGTATAAGAAACAGAATACGTGTTTTTGTAGCAATTTGAATCCGCTCTACATAACTGAAGCTGTTGTACATCTGTTTTAGGTCATGGGAACTCTACAGAGACTAAAGTTGGATGGAGGTAAATGCATTTATCGCAACTTTATTATAACATCATGGTATACTGTTTTGATTATGAAAGACAGTGAGGTGAATTGGCTTTTGTGTTTCTTCCAAATTAGGAAGCCTTGAGGTAAAACCAGAAGAAACAACAGAAGGTGCCAGCATTGCAGACCCACCTGCTGACGGAGAAGTGAAACCTGCTGAACAGGAACTGGAACAGGGGGTTATTCAAGGACCAAGAACGGCAGTGTCTTTTTACGAGCCGCAACTACGTGAACAAATCATCAAGCAACTCTGGGACTCTCAGTTCTTCACGGTTATAACTGAGCATACTGTTGAAATTGATGGTGAGCTCTATGTCCCGTTGTGCATCAGGTACTTAAACAAAGAGGACATCCAGTGTGAGGAAACACTGGCTTTCATCCCTTTCACTGAAGACTCGGTTGTCCTTGCCGAGGCTATTGAAACCGCCTTGTCTGAAAAGTGGGGGCTCAACATGGAGTATTGCAGAGGACAGGCCATGCTGAGTGTTGGTGAAGTAGGAGCTCAGATGAGGGCTGTAAGTGTAGCTATAGCCAACAAATACCCACAGGCTGTCAGAACTATCAGCTCTGCTTTGTCTCTCAACGTATGGCTGGCTAAATCTTCTCCTGCCGAAGAAGCAGCCGATGGCGCGTTCCTCATAGGGAAACTGTTACACTGGCTCACAGAGGACGCAGAACGCCAAAACAAACTGGAAGACATGATCATGTACGTGTTCCAGCATGATGAAGGAAAGGGCAGCGAGTTGACGGACAAACTCACCAAGAACTGGGAGAAGAGTCATGAAATGCATGAGGTAATGGTAGAGATTTTAGAAGCGGTCATGCTCTGCTTGAACGAGCTGAAAGGGGAGGGAAGTACTTCAAACCAGCAGCAAGCGTCGCACTTCTTTGAAGCGATCAGAAACTTTGAGTTCATCCTTTCTGCTGTGGTGCAGAAGAGTGTTTTGAGTGCAACTAAAAAGTTAAGTCAGTCTCTTCTGGGCAAACCCTTGGATATGTTGCTTGCTGTGAATAGCTTGCCCGATCTCAAAGTATCCCTCAGTCAACTCCAGAGCGACATTGACATCCATCACAAGACCTGGTTTGAGGAAGCAGTCGCCCTGGCTTCTAAACTCCATGTCACAATGTTGCACCCGGTGCTTCTCGAGCCCTTAAGCGAGTTTTACAAAGAATCTGTCAGCGTGAAAGTTGTGGAGCATTCAATAGCAGAAATCAATGACCTCTTCACAGAAAAGGTCTTGGATACCTTGAGATGTCTGGAGATTGTGCCTTATGCAATGTCCAAAGTAGAAACCAGCATTCTCAGTGGTCTTGTGTTCCGCCTGTACAAGGAGGACTTGCCCGATCAGACCTCCCTCCACTCTGAGATGAAGGCGTGGAAGGAGAAATGGTTGGATCCTCTGGCAGGCTATCTTCCGGCGACTGTGCTCGATACGCTCAAGACGTCACAGATACGAAGTTTTGCTAACATTGAAACTCTCCTCAGACTTCTGGTCATCTTGCCGTTTTCAAGGAGGGAGAGCAACTTCAGGCAGGGAAAAAGGAGCTTGCAGGAGTTCATTCAGCTGGAGAAGAAATCTCTCACTGAGCTACATCCTCTGTAAGAGTTGCGGTTCTTCAGTTAGATTTGAGCGCGTGTCAGTGGACATCAGCATCACCGTACTGAAGGACTCGTGTGTTCAACCCTTACTGAGAACTTCTGAACACAATTTCTGTGTACATTATGGAATTTTAATTTGGTTGTCATCCTACAAAGCCCTGTCCTATGCTCTGTTTTTTTTCTTTTAAGTTTGTAGTTTGTACAGTTGTACTGCCCAATGGGACCAATTTCATGGCCTAAATGCTTAGCAGTGCCCCACTGATGGTTATCAATGCTCGTGTGCCTTGATGAGAAACTAGTAATTCCCCTCATGTTTCATAATAATACAGACGTTTAAAAAAAAAAAATGTCCCATTGGCTTTTTGAAAGAACTATTTTTTTTCCATCATAAGAAACAGCCAGACTGATTGATCTATCACTGTCATTAATTCATTCTAATTATGTAATTGCACCCTTATCTTTCCTGGGCACAACTAGAAATGGTTAGTTCTATCATGTTTCTTGCCTCCTTGCAGGAATTAATTTGCTGTATCTTTGCGAAGAATGTTTCCTTATTAGGAGAACCTTCATATATATTTGTCAAAAAAGTAATAAAATGATCCAAAAAGAGTTTTTGGCTTGTGGGCTTTCAAGTTTCTTTGTACAGGTAAATGTTGAGCTTGTAGTCAGCTCTTTCAGGTCAACACAAGATGGCGCAGTGTAGCTATCGTTTGTCTTCAGAGGGAACCTTTAAATGTGGAGAGAAGTTGCGTTTGAAAATGGTGGATTTACATTTAGGTTTTTGCACAAACTTTCATTTCACAACACTGAATCGAGTTCTTATAATTTATGGCACCGGGAACTACATTTACATTGATAAACTGCATAGTCACAGAGCGCCTTTGAACCCCCAACCCTCCTATTAGGATGAAGAAAAGCTACATACCTCATCCCCACATGAACGCTATGATATGGTTATGCTTTACAGAAATTATGGTTTCTCTTCAAAGTAGGTATATTTATGATAAAGGCTACTAGTGTTACTGACTGCAGATCATGAATTATGTAATGTGATTGATTCACTGCTCAGAAGGACGTGAGCTTGTGGAAAGTTAGGTCTGTCTAGCTGCTAATTTATTTCAGTGTTAATGTTTACAGTTGCCGCTTGTCCTCAAAGTGTAAGGCCGCTGCAGTGGTCGGTATGTGGGATAGACATTTATTTGCCAGTGACGCAAATCATCACTTTTAGGTTCCATTGTTCCTTTTGTTATTTAGTTAATATGTCATTTTAAGAACAAATGTCTCCTGCTGGACATTGTCTGCGTTTCCTGTTAATTATTTGCTATTAACTCCAGTTTGGCACAGTTACCCTCACAGGAGGAATTTCATTAATACAGCTACTGTACTGACAGAGACTCGAGATGGCGATATGTTTTATGGCTTATTTAAGCTTATGTTTTTTTGTTTTTCATGTTGCAACAATTCGAAAGTTGCATATGAGTCTCTACTTTTTCCGTATTCTTTGGCTCAATCCCCATTCCCACTCTTGGCCCTATCCTTATGTTTTCCAGAGGTAAAATGCCCCTTTTCTTTTAGGGATCAGGAGTATTGGTCATTTAGCCCTTCAGCCCGACGGTTGTGGGGGGGGTTTCTGAATGACCACTATTCCTTCAACCACGAATGAAAGGGGGCAGCTTATCCATGTAAGACGGAGAGGAAGGACCAAGGCGAGGAATTGGGACTGGGCATACCTGGGAGCTGTGACTGCTGATGCCTCCCTGACAAAGCCCTGATTGTCGGTGCCCAGCTCACTGTGTCCCCTCTCAGCTGCTGAGAAAATCGACCTGCCTCTTCACCAGCTGGGATGTTCACAAGACTAACTGCAGCCATAGTCAACCACAGGAGCACACCGGTACCCTGTCATAATAACCACATTTCTGCGTTATCAACGCAGGAGCTACACATCTCCTTCAAGCTGCCTTATTCATTCACACTTTGGTTATACAAAAGGGCAGCATTACAGTTACAAAGTCTCAAGTGTGGCCTGTGTGTTGGAGCGTGAAGAACACATCCTCCCTCTAAGCAAAACAAGATATTGCCATAATTGACCCATGCAGTAGGTTTCCTGATGGATGTCGGGGCTCTGCACTGATATAAGACCTGTGGCAGTCTCTAATCATGTCCATACACCGTCAGGATTTAACTATACTCTTGAGGGGAAGACACAGGGCTTAAATGGATTTTATTTCAAGGTTCCCTTTCAGGGAAAATTGGCAGGATAGACTACAATGCAGATCCTTCTTGTACCACGAGCAAAACTTTTGGTTTGAATTATTCAGATGTCAGCTCGTTGATTGTACTCTCAAAGAACACTTCATTTTTACTTGCTGTTGCAAAACTATGATTTGAAACAGTATGTGAAAGATAGTCTGAGTAGTGTTTGCAGAGTACAGAGGTGTATGTTAAGAGATTATCCGATCGAGAGGCAGTATATCAATTAGTTTGAGTGCTCCCAAGCTTTATCTGATTCTGAATGATTCCTGTTAAAGCATAAGCTCCCTTTCCAGACCTATGGAATAGCATCCTGTAGTGTTTTTTTGGTCTTGGAATGCCTTTACAGAGCAACGGGCATGCAGCTTGGAATTCTAAAAGCTTTTGTGTTTCTTCAAAAAAAGTAAGCTTTAATCATTTATAAGGATTCTCTGGTGCTCTCACGCCTCACTAACCACAATCTAACAGGGTATATTCATAAGAAACAGATGTATCTGCACAATTTATCTATTGTACTGTTTACAGGCCTGCAGCCAGGCTGGTGCCAGTCCCTCTGATTGTTCTATCACTCTTCAGCTTTATGTTTAGCAGGAGGCGCAGGGTCGACTGTAAATTAAGAGCGTCTCAGGCGTCTTAAGTTATCACCCCACCCGCACGTTTCACCTTAACCCCCTTTGCCCCATCACCTTTTGATGCTCTTCAAAAACACCTCCTCAGACATACTGGGCGTCGTCACACACGAAGGATCCACGCGACTGCTCTGTCATCCTCCTTGGTTTTAGTCCCCAATTTGGACAGAGTGACTCACAAACTGTTGTTTTGTGGTGATGAGGTCAAGAGAAAAACTCCTGAAGCTGCTCCGCAATGAGATAAAACAAATTCTAAGACATCTTTTAATCAACAGGAATAACTCAGAGTTACATGTGTAATTATGATTAGCTATGGTTACAGTTTGACCTGGTCAGCTGATCAAACCACTCTCTTTTGGCCCATTTGCCCACATGAACGAGTTATTGACTAAAGTATATCCGACGCTGCAATACTGTGTGAGAAAACAATGAAGACATTCAGATGCTTCTTTCTCTCTCTGAGGTAGATCATTGTTCAAGTAAGTTATGTTATTTGAAAAGTGATTTTGTCAGATAAAGCAGAGGTTATAAAATCAGGATTTTATTAGAGCTTAACAGCGGTCTGGAATCCCTTTAAGTTTACCGCGAGCTGACATGAATCTTAATAGCCTGCTTTTCGGTCACATCTGATGAGTGCTGTTGTTTGACATAAAAAAATCTTTTTTAAAAATTAACAGAAAAATGTTAGTGAGAGCAGCATTGTTTGGAACTCTGCTGTATTAATGTACACTTTACTGTAGGAAACAAAGAATATCCCTTGTCTTTACTCTTTGTTGTTACAGGCTGGATGGGATCTGTGGAGTAAGGCTAGATTGAGACTAACTGATCATTTACATACAGAAATGATTCGACTGCCAACTAAATAATCTGGCTTTTAAAGCTCCACTTTTTACGACTTTAATCGGACTTTGCAGACATACATTTTGAAAGTCTGGTTTTGGTCGGAGTAACACAATACTGTAATTAGCTTTTTTCTTAGTGTTGTGTAAACCTACTGACTGTAACTTTGCATTAAAGCTCAGTTCAGTGAAATGTAGTGGTTGTAATACTTGATCAGTTAATGTCACCACCCTCTGATTTCCACCTCAATGGTTTATGTTAAATTGACCTATTAACTGTATAATATGAACAGAATAAATTTCCCCTTTAAAGTGGCATCACTGTCATGCCGTGGATACAGTCATTAAACTAAGATTTATGACTCTTTAGTGATATGAAAGCATAGAAAAAATGTGCTTCGTTAGTTATTTCTATGGAACCTATTTTTTTTTTATGCCATCAGATCAAACTAAAACAGCCATGGGATTTTATTTTGTCTTTTTTTTTTTTACCCAATGATCCCACACTGTTGGTATCATCCTCCTGGTCAGAGCATTTGCCATCGGCTCCATGCATCCAGATCATGGTGGTGAAGCGCTGTCTAAAGTGCTCCTGAAAGACCACATGACGAGTTCAAAAGTGCCACCCATCTGTCACTTGAAAGGAGTCTTCCCTCAAAGCACAATTGAGACAGAGGTTATAAACAAATCTTACATAGGAACGTGTGGGTCCAGTCGTGTCCTGCGGGGCACAGACTGGATGTAGCTTGTTGTCTCTGTTGTGATCCCCCACTGTGAGCTGCATTAGCTTTCACAGGCCGGACACCCGAAGGTGATGGGGTTTTCACCAGGCTGCAGTGAGGCCCATCCTAAACCTTTTTACGTTTTAGCGGATGCTGCCGATGATGCGTAATGTTCTTGTTATTTGTCAATACTCAGCTGGCAGCAGAGCCCTGTACCATTGTGTGTGACTGGAGATGAGAGGCAGAATGAGAGCGAACCGTTACGGGTACAGTTCGCTGATTGTTTCCATTTGAAAAATTCCCTTTCAAGGCCTCGCTTTATTCAATGAAAAAAATGGCTGTTAATCAAATTGCTGGCTTTAATTTAATTGGGGAATTATTTATGGTTAAAAGGGTTTCGCTGATAATAAAGAACAGGCAGTGATGAAGGTTCCTTGTCAGAGAGTTTTACCTCCGTTAGTTATTTTGTGGTTTGTGTGTTGCTGTATTTTCATCAAACACTGACAACATTAAAGGAAGCAGATAGCAAAAAATGTCAAGCTTGGCAGTTAGTTTGAGACTTTTTTACCCCCGGTTGTGTAATGAAAACTTAACATCAAAACTGCACAACTATTTACTTAAGTATTGTTTTAAAATATCTCCCTTTAAAATCTTATTGAAAGATTTGTAAAAGTAGAGGAAAATTACAAACCTCACACAAAGAAACAGACGTTTACGCCGTTTGCCCGAGCCCAGTTTAGTTTTGCGACCCCGCAGGAGCATGGGAGGGCTTTCCAAGGCCATAACAGTAACTCTGCACCCACTCAGGCTCTGATCCTCCTGGGTGAAAGTTGAGTGTCCCCGTCCCTTCCCCCGCCGAGCTTCCTGATTCATGATATTGGCTTGATCCTCTTGAGATTCGAGGGACAATGGCCCCGCGCTGAGAGACTCCTTACTCCCCAAACATTTTGAAGCCAGAGTTGGGCTAACACCATCCAACCTTCACACAACTTATTTTAAAACATTTACATTGAGGCAACAGATTTACAACACAATAATTATTTATATACAATTTGCACATGCAGTGTTTCACTAAAGGCTTATAAACTAGTTTGCATTAACATTTCTGGGTTCGATATATCTCTGTGGGTTTTAATGGTACACCTTAATCTGTTAGAGGATTTTTCACATTAAATATTGGCGTTGCTTGAAAATCAACTTCAAACTTAGGCTCAAACCACATGTATGTTAAATGTTTTAAATGCACATTTTGGAGACCTGCAGCTGTATAAGAAGCAGGAATTTTCACAGACCCACTGTAGCATGTTCACCAGTAATCCCCTCGTCTAAAGCTGACTGTAGTGACAGTTAAAAACTACAATGTAAGTGTAACATTATCTCCGTAAAGCTGGTTTTCATCCTAGATGAGGATTATCTATCATAACTCAGCTCTGACTCCGCTGTTACACTACATGAGTTATTTCATTATAATGAACCACAGTGGTTCTCTTATCCCCCTTCTGTCTCTCCTCCCCCCTTTGCGTTGCTTGCAAGGTGAGACGAAGATCAAGGGGCTGCGTGTTGATCCTAGCTCAGGAATGGAGAGCCTGTGTGTTAAAAGTCTGTCTGTAGACAGGCCCGGTCCTGCTGGAAGCTCCACAACTCCCACACACACTCTGACCCTGCGCCCATTCACAACTGACTGCCATTTCAAATCCATTGAGTCCCTGGAAGCAGGATCCCAGCCCTGCGAATCGTAAATAGCATACATGCACATGGAACTATCGCACAGCAGACCCTGTTTGGCAAACAGATATCGAAACAAGGGGTTCCCAGAGGAAAAGGGCTTATTGTGGTCTCTGTCTGCTTCAGAGACAACACGACAACACCTGGATTGCAGTTTCCAGAACAGCGGGGTCAGCCGTATTAGCTGCAAAAGCTGCAAGGTCAAGGTCTGGACAACAGCTCAGCATTGCCTTTTGTCAGATTCTGAGGGAAACTATACGTTACTTTCCCACAGCTGGCTCGGCAGTGTATCACTTACACTGTGGTTCATATTTGAGGAAATCAGACAGTGCAGGAAAGCTATGTAACATTAGGAAGCTTTTCTATTTCTCTCATTTTAAATTTCTTTTTAACAAAACATATGTTGGAAAGTATTTGTGTCTGCATCTGAAAAACACAACATCCTATCACACTGTATTATAACGCATATTTATTAACTATTATACGGCGTCCGCACTGATCAATAAAAGATGTGTTTGGTGTTGCAGTGAAGTTAGAGCGTCATTTGTATTTCAGAGTGATCACAG
Organism: Odontesthes bonariensis; assembly: GCF_027942865.1. Lineage (NCBI taxonomy): Eukaryota > Metazoa > Chordata > Actinopteri > Atheriniformes > Atherinopsidae > Odontesthes > Odontesthes bonariensis. Next base: position 17,626,870 of record NC_134521.1, on the reverse strand, counting down.
TTTCAAATTTGAGGGAAAATGATATTTCATTTGTGTACATGATGATGACGTTTCCATTAAACATCACCTCTGGAAGAATTTTCACGAAGGCAGTTTACGTACAAATGAAAGAGCGAGCAAGCAGAGATTTACCACAGCCGAGTTGCTGTTGTGTTTCCTGCGCTGAAGAAGTATGAGAGACGTGAACAATTTCAATAATTATAGTGGAATGATTCCATCAGCCCATTTCCCCCCACAAGGTTTTAAATTTGATATCTACAATTTTAGCACATTTCTCGACTGATGTCAGTGTTTGGAACATTTGTTATATCTTATTTCTCTATATTTGTTCAATCTCTTCAGAATATAATAATAATAAAAATAGATATCACTTAAATGTTTCAGTGTGGCATTTTAACTCTCGACCTATTATTACTTAAATTCCAACAAGTGTTTCATGCTAAATCTGATCAAGGACCTTATTATTTTGTAATACATCATTTCAAAACTTTTTTCAAGCTATGCATTGAGTAAAATGATTTTAGATCTACAGAAACGTTGTTGTTAGAAAAAGAAATATGATTCTAATCTAAAACATAAATTTATACAAAGACATTATTCAATATTCTAATGTCAGATCTTTAACAGAATTACTGGTGACACGATGGTTAATGTGTAACTTGATAAATCGCCACATAGTATACTTTCAGGAATCTATAATGGAGTTTTATAATAATACCAGAGACACAATAAAAATGTCATTAAAATAAGGTCTGTGTGTGGACTATTCATCATCACGGGCTCACTGTAAGTCATTCCAACTCCCTGTGGAAATATTAAGGTGCAATTTCGGAGTCTTTACGGCTGGATAACACAATCCCCGAGCAGCCGCGCTCTGGTCCCGGTGCAGTCAGCTTTCTTATGCTAATGCTGGTCTGACATCAGCAGTGAGATCAAAGCAGGGCAGGAGTACTTTAGAGCTCAGTCAGCCCCCACTCAGCTCATTCACTCTCCTCCCTTCCAACCTCTCTCATACGCACACGCGCGCGCTGACCGACACCGCTCTGATACACACCATGCGTACCTGTCCGGAGCCATTCTACCACCCCGTGCTGGATTTTACGAGTACGTCAGGCTGATAAGGACACAGAGAGCTGACCGAAAGGATATTCCGACCTGCTGAGATTTGACTTTTTCCCCCTGGCTTGTGTTGGGTTTGCTGAGCGAAGAGAGCAGCGCGCCGCGGCAAAGGTGAGCTGAACTCCGGCTGGAGGAAAAAGTTGCCTGAGACAGGGGTGCCTTCAACACAAAGGGGAATAAAGTGTGTTCGTTGAGTTAGAGATGAATTATAACTATGAATCAGTTCATTTATGACAGGATAAACCACGAGTTTGGCCTTTTCCTACATGTGTCCACATATGTATGGGATTTTATTTTAAATTTCTCGTTTAAAATGTTAAACTTAAGTACATTTAAATTGCTCGTGGAGACACGTTTTAGTCGTAGAAGTGACTTTAAAGACTTTCCCCATGAGGATTTTTGTGTTTATAAGCGGTTATAATAATATTTTGAGATTATAAAATAGTTTAACTCAACCCTAGTAATCCATTGTGTGCTTTACATCGCTTATCTCAAATTGTTGAGAGACTATGAATTGTTTTAAATAAAGTAGACACATTGAATTGTGTACGCAAAGCTTTATCTGTTTAAACAAGAACTGTTCGGACCACTTTGGTCACATGTAAACGTAAAGAGGTTAAAGCCTTAATTCCCGTTTTTTCATTGATAATCAGTGATGGGTTAATTGTTCTATTATCGTACCTCACAGGTCAGAAACTGGAACTTGAAAAACGCGACCATACAGGTCGCTCGATGGGTTTCAATTGGCTCATTTGAATAATTAATATCTGCGAGTTTCACAGTTTCGGAGTAGTCTCGGCCAATCGGCTATGAGCACCGGAACTGGCGCTTCAGACAGGCCCATTATCAGCTACCTGCGCTCCTCACGCGCTCGCTTTAAGCTCCCTTCAAAGGAATCCCTTATCAACACCTCCGAGCGCTATCAGATAATGCCTCTGATGCGCTGCCCTGTCCTCTGACCGCAAATCACTACCTTGATCTGTGTGCTGGTGTCCCACTAATATGAGCCTATCTGAAATTCTTAACATTTTTTCCGCGTGGTGCACTGGTGACACCAAATCGAATTAAAGGGACTAAAACACACTGCTCGATAGGACACAGAGATGGGGGGAAAGGCCCTGTTCGTCCAAACGTGTCTGCCTCAGAATTTAGCATTAGTTCACGGGGTTGTATAATCTGTAACCCAATTAATTCTGTCCTCTAAACCTAATTCGAGCAATGTGAGGTCCAAAATAAACCACAGAAAAGTGAAAACAGTGATTAGGAAATAATAAAAGTAGTTGAATAAATTACTGAAACTCAGAAAGTTTAAAGAAACACAGAACTGTGTTTGCGATCAAGCTAAAGATTCTTTTGTTTCTGCTGTACTTGTTGTAGCTTCCAGTGTGTACGGTGAATTGCAGGAGCAAGGGGCTATTCCTTTGGATTTTCTTTACAGCATGCTTGAATGCTTAACAATGTGTTAGCGGACTGCCAAGGGACTTTATCACAAAAGGCCTGCTCGTGTCCAAGTTTTCAGATTTTAAGTAACCTGTGGGGATGTTGGAGAAAGAACTAAAACAAGAACTTTTCCTGAACTGCTTAGTCAAATTGGCTGACCATAATGTTTCACCTGTTTTTTAATAATCTTTTTGAGATAAACATTGTTCGGTTGGAGAGTACATATTTCCATTGTTGGCTTCACACCAAATACATCGTATTCAACAACCCATCGCAAAACATTCCAACTGGCTTGCCGTGGTTCTGGGCAGTCATTCATATCATTTCCATTATTTATTCCAGGATTTAGCAGTGGAGCTGTGCCATGAGAGCTGACCTCCGAGTTTGAGCCCAACAACCCTTTGTATTTGTGTCCTGTGTGAACTGGTGCTACTGTTGATCATGAGGAGCAGCTCTCACATCCTGCCTCTTGGTGTGCTCACAGCTTTGCTGCTGTCTCAGGTCTGCTCGGGCATCAAATGGCTGTAAGTATCCTCGCCATCTCATTCTGTATGCCTATTACCATTTTTACTCTGCTTTGCATGTGAACACCATGATGTAAAGAGGGTAAGTGATATTGTTTGCATGTTTTATGGAGTGTCGGGACCGTGGCAGCTTGGAATTAGGCCCTAACATTCTCCAAGTTTCCGCTGTGTACAGTGTGCATGTTTATCCGATCAACTGGACAGTAAATTAGCTGGTGGTTCTTCAGCTTATGAATGGAAATCTCTTTGTTTGACTTTTTTTCAATGTAGCCTGAGTAAAACGAGACCCTGTGCGTGTTTCAAATCTGATCGCAGACAGAAATGAACTCCGAATGTATAAGAAGAAGAAGAACAGAAAATAAAACGAGGCGGCGTCCTGGTGGCGTAGACAGCGCCAGTGTTGTCACTTCTTTCTGTGTGTAGTCTAGTTCGACCTCAGATCGTAAAAATAGTTCGCTGGAGAAAGAAGCTGGGATGCAGTAAATGTTGATTGCTTTTACGGAGCACCACACTGATTTCATTGTTGAGTAAAAGCAAACAATAATTTTCACAGTCATTTTGGAAAGCCCATAAAATTCCCAGGTTGCTATTTTTTGAGCGTGTTTGTTTCATTTGTACGTTTTTTTTTTTTTAAACACTCGGAACTTTATGCTCTGTGTGTTGTATTGTCTGAGTTTTTATCCCTTTTGTTTTACATCTGATCACAGTAAAAGCATACATTTTTGCATTGCTCTACCAAAAATTTCAGTGGTCTAAAATCTGAAAGAGAGGCTGTAATATTCAATGGGAACTCTTTAGCAGATGTGCCTGTAAGAGCGAGGATGGCATGTCCTAAATCTAACTGAGAAGTCTTACAGTGTTGATAATGCAAAGCGGTCCAATGCAAAACAGATGCAGCTGTAAACACCTGTGAGTGCTGGGTTACCACAAGCACAGCAGAGTTGTATCTTATCGTTGGGCACATAGTGGCGGCCCTATGGCCCCTAATGCAAAACAGGCCAAGGTGGAGGCCTTGTTGCTTGGTTCTCACGAACTCTCAACAGAGTACAAGACTCAAAGAGCAGAGATCAGAGCTAACCTGCCCTCCTGTGCTTTCTCTATTAAGTAAATTCCCAATAACTTAGAATAGTTTAAATCAAATGTGTGCGCGCTTTAATAGTCTGTAAACAGATGATTCACGTCAAAGTGAGGCCACAGAGGACGGTGCTTCCTGTGGTGGAAAATTCAAATGATGAGGAATCTACAGTTTCTCAACTGTGTAAGGAACTGAATTTAGCAAGGATTTCATATTTTTTGGCACATCTTGAGGCCTCTCAGTGCTTTAACAAAAGAAAAACCCGGTGCCAAGAAGGTGTCACTTGTATTTTATGAATCCACAGCTGACTTTCCTTTGAGAGCTTCACTGTGATAAGATGGGTCTTTGCTGCGTCACATGCCAAAATATTTCTCTGCCGGAGGCATTTTCTGTTTTGATTTTTCATTTGTTTGGTAAAAGCTTGACGTGTGTGTACACTGGAAAAATCAAATCGTTGAGACAGCAAATAAACTCAAAGCTTCTTGATTCCCTTAAAAGTGATTATTTCACAACTTGATGTAGCAATTAGCATTTTGTTTCCATCACCGCCATGTTCAAAAGGATATGTGCATTGTAATGTACACTGACCAAATGCTTTGGACCGTTTGTCTTCTCTTCTTGTAGAGCACTTTCACACACTCCTGCCTCTTTACACATCAACCAGTCCCTGCACTGTAAGCAGTTGCCTGGTATGGTGTCCTTCCAAGCTCAGCTGTGCCGCAGTAACCTGGAGCTCATGCAAACCATCATCCAAGCTGCCCGCGAAGTCAAGAAAACATGCCAGAAGACCTTCGCCGATATGCGCTGGAACTGCTCCTCGATTGACATCCCTCCTGACGTCCCAAAATATCGGCCAGACCTGGACAGAGGTATGATCATTAACGGTCTGCAATGACAGCGTGCATGGTGGTTAAAGGAAAAGAAAAGAAAATTTAGGTTTATAACAAACAAGAATCTGGTTTTAAGATGACACATTCCCTCATCTTTCCACTTTTTTGCTGCCAGAAAAATGATGCCAAAATGAGCCCTCACCAGGGACTTTTACTGAAGCGGTTATTTGGTATAGTAATTGGTTTGTTATTTCTGAAATCCACATAACTCTCAGGCTTCACGTCTGTTTGTCCTGTAGTTTGACCTAGCTGCTTCTACTGCCAATACGACCTTGAATCAGACAGAGATGGTTGTTGTGCAGTGGGAGAGGGCAGGAGAGGGCTGTTACAGCACTCCCTGAAAACGACATAGCTGCCTTTGGGTAAATGAACAGTCTGCATTGGACAGGAAATGGCTCATCTCTGTCCAGGCTTGGCTTTGATCTAACCAGCCCACGGTCATACATGATTTCTTCCCCTACACCCAATTGCTCCCATGCTTTAACATATGTGCTCTCTGTGTATGCACATCACCATCAATTACATCAGCGCTCACTCTGCATTATAGTGTGAGCCATGATGCTTGAAAGATGCATATTTTGCATTCAGTTTCTTTTAAACTGAGACAAAAGAAATCTGGAGTTTAAAGGAGAAACAGACCAGACAGCAGCGAGGTTCAACATGAAGAAAAAAACTTTGTTAGCTGAATTTTTTTTTTTTTTAAACTTTTTTCCTGCTGTAATATTTTACATGTATTGGAAACTGTTCTTACAAACGTCAGTTAAAGCTTTATACGATAAGCTTGAAGCTAACACATTAGTATTTAGCCTTTTACAATAAATGATACTGTAACAAAATTCTGTGTGAAAATGTGCAGCTTGTGACAGAGTTATGAGTGCACACATTAGGTTTCTCATAACTAATTATTATAAATGTAAATATTTAGAAATATATGCTTTATATACTGTAGTATTTCATACATTAAATTACTGATTCTGTAAGTGTTCTGTACCTAAAACTGCTAGAATAAAAGGCATTTAGCCAGCTCATAGATAGATAAATTGATTGATTGCGTTGGAGTAATAATAATATAGAGGTTTGGAAGTTTTTTCAAATGATATGATTAACAAAGGGTGAATGGAATAAACAAATAACAGTAGATAACATGATAAACAACATATCTTATATCTGTTGTATTCTCTTGGAACCTTTATAATTAGACTTTCTTTTTCTGATTTCATCAGGAACAAGGGAGGCTGCATTTGTCTATGCCCTGTCCGCAGCAACCATCAGTCACACCATAGCGCGGGCGTGCACTTCTGGGGATTTGCGGATGTGCACATGTGGTCCAATTCCTTCGGAAATCCCAGAGCCTGGCTATCGCTGGGGTGGCTGTGGTGATAACCTGCACTTTGGTTTGATGATGGGCTCCAAGTTCTCCGATGCTCCCATGAAGATGAAGCGCTCAGGATCCCATGCCAACAAACTGATGCATCTACACAACAGTGAAGTCGGGAGACAGGTACACAGTACAGACAGATAATTCTGTCATAAAAAAAAAAAGGAAACACACAAAGAAGTTGCCCGCAAATAGTAGGTTAATCTCCATGTCTTTGTGTCTAGGTATTGAAAGAGGCTCTGGTGATGAAGTGTAAATGTCATGGTGTGTCTGGGTCCTGCTCCATAAGGACTTGCTGGAAAGGCCTCCAAGACCTCAGGGAGATTGCCATGGACCTTAAGATCAAGTACCTGTCTGCAACCAAGGTGGTTCATCGGCCTATGGGGACACGCAAGCAGCTGGTTCCCAAAGACATTGACATTAGGCCGGTGAGGGAGAATGAACTGGTCTACTTGCAGAGCTCCCCGGACTTCTGCACCAAGAATGAAAAACATGGCTCTGTTGGCACGCAGGACAGGTGAGACTACCAGGTCACGACACTCGTTTAACAGTTGAGCTTGGCTCATGCTTCCTCATCTACAAACGTGGCGCGCACCACTGTCGATGTTTATACCTGTGCAATGGTGTGTCTCTGTCGGCCCGCAGTTAGAAGATATATGACCACTGAACAGACAGACTATCCACGGACTGACACAGCAAATAGCTTCAGGCACAGCACAGCCTGTTACCTTTTACATTTTTCGTTCTGCAGGATTATCATACCGCTTTCAGAGTTGGATCAATCACAGCTGTTGTGGCGTATATTCACACTTGTTAAATTTGTGGGGAGGTGCGTACGCAGCCACATAGCAGCACGGCTTTGCTGTAGTCTCTGCATTGATCTAATTTTCCAAGAATTAGTTGTCTTTTAGCGTGTATGACAAAGAAGTGGATATTTGGTCAAATTGATACTTCTCCATTATTTGCAGTTAGATTCGTAAGCTTGACTCACATCAGCAGCAGACAAAGAGGAAATGACCAATCCTGACTGTCTGCTCATCCAGGATGTTGACTTAAGTGAAGTGCTGTCGTTCCGAGTGGCACCATTTATTTTCCTGGCTGGCTGATAACAACCAGTGTACCCTGAGAGTGTGTCGTCTGTGGCTTGTCTGTGCATGTGCCATAGAAAAGGCCACTATGAATGGAGTGCCTGTACTGCTATCTGAGACAATTACCAATGTGGTTATTCTTGGAACTGAGGGCACTCAAGCTGATATTGATTTGAGAGGGCAACAAAAAGAGGGATATAGTTAAAGGGGAACTCCGGGGCATTTGAAGCGTGTTTCCATTGCTAGGGGTTGTCAAATACTGATAGTACGACACAGAGAGGTCCAGATCTGTGCTCCCTGTGTGGAGATCGCTCTGTCCGCACAGCATGTCATGCGAGGCTAATACGTGGTGGCTAAGGGGCAAGCGCTAACCCTTCCACGTAAAACAACAACTTGCACACTGCAGAAACGTCACACCACTTTATAACCCATCCGACAATAAAGTCACAAGCCTTACCATCAAAACCATATGCATGGTTCTCACATTACTGGCATGGGGACGTTACAAAACAACTTTATAAACAGCATGTCACTCACCGGCTGGTTGTAGGCTCGCGCATGTGAAAGCCCAAAAGAGTCGATGGAGAATAATCCCATATACAAAACAATTATATTCTCTAGAAAAACTACGTTCAAGTATTTAAAACATTACAAGAATATTACTGGGCATGTATTGTTGTAATGTTTTAAATACTTGAACGCAGTTTTTCTAGAGAAGATAATTGTTTTGTATATGGGATTATTCTCCATCGACTCTTTTGGGCTTTCACATGCGCGAGCCTACAACCAGCCGGTGAGTTACATGCTGTTTATAAAGTTGTTTTGTAACGTCCCCATGCCAGTAATGTGAGAACCATGCATATGGTTTTGATGGTAAGGCTTGTGACTTTATTGTCGGATGGGTTATAAAGTGGTGTGACGTTTCTGCAGTGTGCAAGTTGTTGTTTTACGTGGAAGGGTTAGCGCTTGCCCCTAGCCACCACGTATTAGCCTCGCATGACATGCTGTGCGGACAGAGCGATCTTCACACAGGGAGCACAGATCTGGACCTCTCTGTGTCGTACTATCAGTATTTGACAACCCCTAGCAATGGAAACACGCTTCAAATGCCCTGGAGTTCCCCTTTAATGGTCGCCCAAAGATAAAGGTTTACCTACACCTTTCACTTCAGTGATCTATGTGAGATGATGCTGCTCTGTGAGAATTGTGTAACCAGGACGACATGAGTCTGAAGGTCTAACCTGGCCAACCAGTACCAGAAAAATAACACAAAAACACAGAGCACTCTTTTGTAAGCTTATTGGATTTCCCAGATTTGGATTTTAGAATTTGAAATAACATCTCAGGCATTATTATTTTATTTTTGGACTGCAGGGTACAGAGGCACCAATCATGAGGGCATCCTGAACTTTCTCCACTAACTCAGTAACTCTGTTAACTTTTCCAAACCTGATCTTAGTCATTATGCCAGCACCACCCTACTGCTGACATGTTTGCTTGTTTAACCAGAAACACTCTACTTGACTAGATTACTTGAAGTATTATGCATCCACACGCATCATAACAGGCTTTAACGGCACCAAAATACAATCACAGTTGTGTTAAGCTTCTGAGGAGCAAGGGATTTTGTGGGTTGTTAGCAATGTCATACATCACATGATTGTCAAATCATGTGTCCCTCAGCCTTATGCCACTTATCACAGATAAGCAGGACAGGCTTCACAGATAAGCAGGACAGGCCTCATGTCAAGGACACTGCTCAGTGCATCAACTGCAGTCTGATAACGTAGCTGCCACACAGTCTACATCACTACTGCTTTATTTCCATTAGCGTCTGGATAGATTTTTAATCTGACAAGCTTCCTGTCTTGCAAGATCACATGGTCACAATATCATCTGATTTGCCACAAGTTTCTCACTGCTGATATTTCACTCACGAATGGCTTTTACTTCAATTGCCTTGTGCCGCATCAGAGCAGTGGTAAAGCTGTATCAGTTTCTCTTGTTAGAGAGAGTCTGGGACAAGGAAAGTGGCTTTTAGCAGTAGTTGCTAATAGATAAAGTGTGAGCACTGCTACAGAAGTGTGTCATCTCCCTTTGAAGAGCCTGTACTTTAATCTTAAATTACATTATAGTATCTCCCCCTAAAATTTGCAGATGTGAACAATCAAATATGTACTGCTCTGTACTCTTGCTCCTTACAAACTATAAGTGAGTGGGGGTTTGCCAGCTCCCGCAGATGTAATAAACCTGTCTGACACTCTCGATGACTCCCGTCCCTCCTCCTTGTTCTCATTCACTCCTGCAGGAACCATTAGTTCAGCGGCTCTCTCACCCCACTGGTCATTAACACTCTGCCATCATAAAACAAAACAATTATGTGCAGAGGGCAAGCTAAAGAGAAGGAGGGTAGTCCTGTGTATTCAGCGTGATTTATGACAGAACTATTCTTCGCTCATTCAGGATGCCCCAGGCCTCTGGAATGAGAGGCTCAAAAGCACCCATTGCTCAAAGACAACAAAACAAAAAGAAAAAAAAAAAATGGAAGAAAAAAAAAAATGTTGGGGATAAAGAGTGCACAAAAGGGTAAACCCCAACAGTCAGTCAAGCCTTTTTAAAAGACTATTGTAGACTCTTGACAGGATGCGAGATCATGCAAAAGGTTTTAGAAAGAAGCCGTAAAAACTTCATTGTGTTGGGACGGAAAGCAATCTTGAAACATCTTTGCTTTTATAGCAGCTAGTTCGGTCCAAATGTGCTTTTCTTTTTGCTACCTTTGCTGGAAAATGTGTTATCGCTACACAAAATGAAATAAATGTTGAAATAATATTTTCTGCTATTTTCAGGCAGTGCAACAAAACCTCAGTCGGCAGTGACAGTTGTGACTTGATGTGCTGTGGCCGTGGCTACAACCCGTACACAGAGAAGCTGGTGGAGCGCTGCCACTGCAAGTACCACTGGTGCTGCTACGTGACCTGCAAAAAGTGCGAACGGATTGTGGAGAGATACGTCTGCAAATGAGTCGGTGCTTCAGCCGGCCCCACCTGCAGCCCTCTACTTTGTGGCTACAGATTAACCAAAGCACTATAATACCAAGAAGGCTTACTTTTGTCTTAAGCTTTAGCATGCGTATCTCAGCAAGAAGTGATCTTTTCTCGTGCAGTATCATTTTTGAATGAAATCTCCAAACTTCCAATTGGGCTTCAAGTTTTTTTCCTGCACATACCTGGACATGGAAAGTGGTGACGGTGCAAGTTGGTTCACGTGAACGCCAACATCCTTCTGGGTATTTTCTTTTTCATGTTAATAATTATAATCCCCCTATGCTCCCGAAAGGGATAAACAGAGTCAGTTTTATCATATCTCTAATAAAAAGAAATAATATTGGATTCTATGCTGGAGGATTCTCCTGACTTATGTTTGACTCCATTCCAAGGAAATCAAAGAGTTCTCATGGATCCACATTTCTTTAAGGTACCATCAAAACATTTTTTCTCCTCAGCAATGGAGAACAGAGGAACACAAAGGGAACCTCAAGTACTTTTCAATCATGGAACATTTTTGTGGTTGATGTTTTGGACTCTGAACATGTGCCCTGTGTGGATCGTGATGTGCCTGCCTCCCTGTGGATAGAAAAAAAAAAAATTAAGAGCTTTGTGAATCTCCTTTTTGTCTGACAAGCAGGCAGTTCAAAATATATTATATTTTCAGAGCATATGAGCTGAACTCATGGATTTTGTAAACCACTTTTGTGTGGATGTATATACTGTTATTTTGTATACTGAAATAAAGAAAGAAGTATTTATAAAATAATCCTTAATCTCCAAGACTTATTATTTTTAAACTGAGCGTCATTCAGTTTAATAAATTCCCAATTAACCACAGCTTACAGTACAGTGTAAAATAGTAGTGTGAGTTGACCAGCTCAGCACAGCCAGTAATGAGTTGAAGGGTTCAACCTGTCAGTCTATTGGGACTGCGCTCTGAATTACCCAAACCCTGGGAAACTTTTTGGACATTCCAGCTCCTCACAAAGACCATTGCAAAAGGAATTATGTCACTCCTACCACAGCTTTCAACCTCAAAACACTCATGTTTCTGTTACTCAGAGATCTAAGGGACAAACATTAAATGCAAGGCAAGTCTAATTTGTTTCAAACTTAAAGGCAGACTTCCCCCATTTGGGTGACACATATTACCCAATGACCAGCCTTGGCTAAGGTTGTTCCCGTGATTTTGCACTGACAGAACGAGTTTTGGAAGATGTTGAGCTGTGACTCCCATGATACATCACAGAACCACCCTGCACATGAAGCTCACTCACTGGAGCTGTAACACTTCTTGACCCGAGCCTGTGGAGGCACAAAAACTCCAAAAACAACCCTGTATATTCAACAAAACCAAGCTGATGGGAATGTTATCGCCAGTCTTTTAGATTTCACTGTCTATTTTCATGATGCTTAACCTACTTCACAGCTGTCCTTTTCATTTAATTTAATTTTTGGCAACAAATGCAGGTTAAGTGGAGCTGATTAGGAAGATCTATTTCAGGTATTGAGGACACATGTGACTCCAGATCCAAAGACGAGACCCTACATACAGAAGCTTATCTAAAACTCCAACTTCGAACCAAAACGAAAGCATGATAAAAACACAAAAGGGGATCGTAACTAAATGACAACTTGTAAGAAGTCATATAAGAACAAAGTTTGATCGACGCATGCTGTCCAGCAACAATGTGGAAGCAGCAGCGGCCAGAGAGACAGACAGCTCACTGTGGTCTTTGGGTTTGGGGGGTAGGGAGGATCTGCACTGCAGGTGAGGGGGAGGCTCCTCCGTTTGCACACAGGCCTGTCCGTCGACAGCCTCAAGGACTCTTCAGTCACTGGCATTCCTCAGCCTGGCATTTGGAGAAAATAGGTTGAGTCCACCCACTGCTGCCTGTCACTATGTTTACCACGACAGAAATACGAAGCCTCACCTGCTGATTGAGGACTTGCACAATGCCCTCAAGCTACATAAGAGGTAACCCAGTGGATAAAAATGCATGAATGTTTTAAAATTGAATTTATAACTTGTAAAATGTCCTCCAGACTGTTAGAATTTTGATAAAGTGTTGACAGTGAGGGCATCAGATAAAATCTCACCCCAAAAATGTAAAAGAAATGCTAAAAGTACAGTTGTGCTTGTGTAAATGTTGAAACTGACAAATTCTCATAGAATTTGTTGCACACCAAAACTGTTAGAAATGATCTAATCTAAAACCTGAGCAAGACATAAGTAATTTCATCACGCCTCTAAAGATTAGATAGTCTTCAAGTCTGTCCTGCTTTAGTGTGGAAATGCTGGACGTTGCCAAGTGACCCTCTGAGCAACAATTGTTATCATTATGCTGTGAAACTATTCGACTGACCTCAGACTAACCCTTCTTAAATTATCGCACTTGGAGATAGTTCACACAATAACACGTTTCATGCGAGGCCTGAATGTCCTACCACAATGTGAACCTGTTGTTATCAATACTCTCCACATTATTCCATTTCCATATCTGTCAACACAAAGTTGTGATGGAGTGTAAAAAGTGTCTGTGTATGAGTTGGACATGTATGGACTGCCTGTTTGGCCAGAATCACTTAGAAAATATATATCTTTAGAGTCTTAAGGACTTCTGTGTCAGAAATAAACTAAGTGCTGCTGCCATTATGTTTCCTTTGACTCCTTCTTTCTGTCTTTGTCCAAGTGTCTAAGTATCTCTACTTGGTTGGCTTGACCCCTTGCTCTGTGGGAATTGCCCAGTAACAGAGAAGGAAAAGAGGACTTTAATGGAAAGCAGTGAAAATATCTGGGGTTAATGTCAGGCCGGACAATATATTGCCAATTGCCTTTGTGCAGCCTGCAGTCTAGATAACCAGCTGTGAATGAGGCAGACAAAGAATTTGGCCAGAGTGGTAAAGGCTTTCAGATGTACTGACCCGTACTGTAAATGGACTTTAGTGAACCCCACCCCCACCCTCACTCTCCAGCCTTTAAATAGGAGCCCAGCAGTATGTGCTGTTAAAGGCCAATTTTGTTTGACTGTGTGTGTGTGTGTGTGTGTGTGTGTGTGTGTGTGTGTGTGTGTGTGTGTGTGCACATCCTCAGGCATGTTGCTGGGAGATAACAGATCATGCAAAGCATGCACCTTTCTAGATAAGGACAAACCAGTGGACGGCTGAGAAACAGACAGTGACCACCAGCAGTTTATGGTGCCCACCCGGAAACTAATTTGGCTTTTAAGCAAACTGGTTGTCAAAATAATTCCCAAAGCACTGACTGGTAATGCCAAGAGTGATCACATTTCTTCCGTGCCAGCCTCTCTAAATTGGCTCCCTATAAATTCACAACAGAATATAAAATCCTTCTTATAACATAAAGCCTTTGTAGCATAGCTCAATCCTACCAGAATGATCTCGTTCCCTATAAACCCACATGAACTTGTAAGCACAGGCTTATTTGTAGTTCCCAGAATATCCAGGACCAGAATGGGACTCAAGAGTCTTCAGTTTTCAGACTCCTTTCCTTTGAAAAAAAGCTTCCAGTCTTAGTAAAAAAACACCAACATCATCTCTGGTTTTAAGACGAAGCTTAAACTTTCCCTGTTTGAAAGAGCTTATATTGAACTCACTGATCTGTTTCTTTATGCTCCACCTTATATCTTTTTACTTTTACATTTTTCCTATTTGCAAATTACTTTTAGAAATTTGGATATTCTTTTAATCTTTGACATTTTTCATTTCCACACTTAGCTCTGTAAAACACTTCAGGCTGCATTTCTTGTTGAAAAGTTTTATATAAATAAAATTAAATTCAGTAAAGCGAAAATTAAGATTTCATTGTGGTATAACAGTAAAGTTAACATATTCTTTGTTTCCATCATAATGTTTTAACTGCATGCCATTTACATTACATCCATTTCAATTTTTACCTTTCATTGTAGTTTTCCCCCCTTTTTTGCCTTGAGTATATTTTGAGACCCGTGTATGTGTAGGTCATTATTGACAGAAGAAACCAAATCAATCAAGGCTTCATCTTTAAAAACTTCTCTAATCTTTCACCGACATCCTCCTGAAAACAAATCTTGGAATAGAGGTAGAATTAACATCAAAAGGAGTCTACTGTATCGTCTGGAAATATTTTCTTTAATTAATCTGAGTAGGACAGGGCCCTGTGAAAGCAATGTATGTTCGCACCTGATATTACAGTTTAACTGGATTCTTTAAAACTTTCTTTTCCTTTAAACACTGACTTCTTTATTTTTACAAACGCACATTTCAAATAGGAGCTAAGCTAAAGTTCTAGTTATTTTTCTGAGCCACTGAGTCAAGGAAATCACAGTAAAACTATAATTCAATATAGCACACGAAATCAAGATAGTATACGTGTAACAACAAAGATTAGCACAGTGAACAGATCAGCACTTTAAGTTCAGCCAGACTAGACTTATTGTAATGATTTCATCAATTATCTCGTGTACATGAAAACATCGAACATATTCCCAATTTAAATCTGGCGAATAGTTAAAAGTCCCAATTATGAGGTGAACACTTTACAGAAATATAGAAGCTTTGTGTAAGTAAAAAAAATATGAAACTTTGTTTATCAAATCTGCTGTAGTTTTCACATATAAGTGGAAATTAAAACACCACAAAAGATTAATTTATACCTCTGTGCTAATATGTGTGGCAGAGCTTAAGTATCAGCTACCAAATGAAGGACAGATGAAAAAAAAAAAAAAACTGTGGAGGGGCAGAGAGTGAGACTGAATTAATATGAATAAAAGAACCTGCAAGCTAAGTATGCTGGGAAAAGTAAACACCGCTCCGTGTAATCACAGAAAATCTGGCCAGGGGGCCGGCAGAGCAGGCTATGCCCTCAGCCGAGGAGTCAACAAACCCAGATGAAAAAAGCAGCCAACTAACATTACTGAGAGAGGTTAAAGAGGGTAGCTGCATGGTTTTATTCATATGAAGATCTGTAAAGAGGCACCGTATTTACCCAGCGTCTGGCAGAGTTAAACAATGTAAACTTCAGCATATAATTCAAGGAGACAATTCAGGGTTGAAAACGTAAAGATGACCTCAGTTACGATGGCTTTTAGTCTGATGCATGCGCGCACGCGTGCGTGCGTGTGCGTGTGTGTTCTCTGAAGTTGGTAGTAACCGGAGAATATAGCTGAGGCTGTTTTAGCTACCACTGACTGGATAATTCCCACTGTTTTAGGCCAGTGAGGAATTTTCACCTCACCAGGAGCATTGAGATGAGCCATGATGATCTGATTAATGGAGCTGCCCCCTACTCTTACCACAGTTTAGTTAAGGCATCTGGCAGATTGCCTTTGCAAGGCATATCATCACCCTGCATGAAGTAATATCCCAATCTAACAGGCAGCTGCCACGCAAAGTTCCTCATGTCATGTGAAGACAAAGGAATCTGCTTAGTGACATACGAGTAATGGTGGCTTATTAAAGAAAACATGAGAGCAAAAAAGTGATGCAAGAATCATTTTCATTAGTATTAGAATGAATGTTTTTCCATTTGTGAGTAGACGCAATGGAAAGACTGAATTTAATCTTCTGTCTTTTGATACATCTTCAAGATTTACAGCATCCTTTCATGTCACTGATGTTCATTGTTTGTTCATTTATTCTTCCTTATAGTTCTGTTCAGTGAGGCACGTATTTTATGAGCACATTGTTTAATAAGAAAAACCAACATTTGGAATAAACGAAGTGTCCCACGTTGTACTTATTTGTGAATCATCATTTGTGTGTTCTTTTGTTTCTCTGTCCAGTTTTATAAAATAAACACAAGTGAATATTGTTCGAGAGGAACTTTGATTGTCATATATACCGACGTATTAACAACAGATGTGGGTCTTATTTATTTCTTGAAAATAATCCACTCTTGCTGTGACTGTGGCCCAAAGATTATATGGAAGAATTTTCCTTCTTTCTATTTTTTTTCTTGTATCAGTGTACTCAGAAGGCTGTTGCTCATCTCTTAGCTTTGTTGAAGCATTGTGTTAACCCAGACTTCTTGAAATGAACGCTGAAACATGAGGACACGTTCAGACCTAAGTGCTAAAATTGCACCTCGACTTCCTCACACACTTACAGTTCCTGAGAAGCTAAACTAAACACACATGGCTTACAGCATAGAAACCATATGAACTCAGAGCACGGCTCAAATCCCCCCGATCTGCTTAAATTATCTAAATGAATGGCTAAGGCTTAAAATTCAGACGTTTCTTCTTTTTCTGCTACTCAAGCGCGTCACAGTAAATCAATCTTTTACCCTGGCAAATCTTTCAACTTGTGCTCTCATTTAAAAGAACCATATTTTATAGGAGGAAAAAGCAATACATGTAGCAAGGGAATCAGCCTTATACACACGCATATTTATTTAATTTTCTCTTCCTTCTTAAACATTGGGGTGAATTTGAAAGGTAGCCAGATTACTCCCTTAATTTAATTGCTTCCATATATCTTTGTCAGAATGAGGTAATACCATTTATTTGGCAAAGACCGAGTTGGATAGGCCAACAAAGCCATTATCTGTGATTAGCCCTGTTTGCAGCACTAGCTTGATTTGTGAATTGTCTGATTGGTGACCTGCGTTGTGGGAAAAAGAGTCTTTTTTCAGCTTAAGAATATCAAACTGGAAACTATGTGCTACCATCAATCATCAATAACCTGCTACTGAAAGTGAAGCTGGTGCTGAAATATTTAGAGTTCTACAAAGTTACCGGCCAAATCCGCTGTCATATTTTGCTGGTATGTTACACTGAAGCTTTTACAACCCCTGGCAAAAAACTATGGAATCACCAAACTTGGATGATTTTCATTCAGCTTTTTTCCCCCTCTGTCAACACAGAGATCACAAAACAATTTAGCTTAATAGATGAACATTAACATTTTGGTTCAGAAAAAAATACCTAAAAAAAATTTGTTTTAAAGATTTTTTTTTTAGATTAAGTCAAAGAAAATCACCTTGTAATTTACCTTTCTAAACCAAAAACCTGCATCACTATATATGGAAATGAGTTTTACAGTTGAGAGAAAGTACTTACAAAGCTCAACATGCTTTTGCACCTGGCTGATTGACAAAAAAAGAGAGTCGTCAGTGGAAACGATAGAAACTATTCTAAAACTTATAATAGTTAATTTAATTCAGAGTGTGGTAAAATTTGTTTGTTGTTCCCAGCCAGCGGAGTCTTGAGTTTGGCGATAGTACAAACAAAATGGGAAGGTTTTAAAAAGGGAAACATACAGGTCGACCGAGGAAGACGCCAAAGCTCCAGGAAAGAAAACTCAAAGCAAAATGTCTGAAATAAGAAAAAACATAACAAAAAAAATGAAAAGCAAATTACCAAAAATAGGAGTCAATGTTTGTGGCCAAACTGTAAGAAACCAACTGAAGGAAATGGGATTTAGATCAAGGAAAGCCAAACGTAAGCCATCAGTAACACATAAAGAGAAGAAAACAGGGTTCCAGTGAGCTGAAGTGAAGCAGTGATGGACTGTGGATGATTGGATGAAAGTGAAATTCATAAAACAAGCTAATTGCCACAATCATTGATGATATGGGGTTTGTGTCAGGTAAAGGACCAGGGAAGATGGCAGTCATTACCTCGACAGTAAATGTTAAGGTGGACACTGAAACTTCGGAAACTTTGGTCTTTCCATTAATCTAAAGGAGGTTTTGTGATGCTGATCCTTTTACACATGTTGCCACAGAGCAAAGGACGTTCAAACTTTTCCTCAACTCAGTAACATTACCAGCAAACACTCCCGAAACTGAAGTTTTTATGGTGGAGACTGAAAAAAATGGTCCATGACAAGACTAATAAAGCTGCTTTACAAGAAATTTGGAACCTGATTGATGACGAATATTGTTTTCCTCAAATAATTCAAGCTGTCGGACAACACAGACGAGGTGCAGCAAAATATCATCTAAAATGGCATCATGTTTTACTTCACCTGAAAGAAAATCTAACATTTTCTTTTATCAAAAACATTTTTAGATATGTTTACAAAGCCATAATGTTCACCTAATACATAAAAACACTTTGTATCATATCAGGGTTTGTTGATTTTTTCAGAAAAATAGCTTTATGAACATGTGAATAAAACATAAAGTATTAAAATGTTTTAAAAAGTTATGCTTTAAATAATGTTAGCTGATCAATACTTGTGTCTATCTGTAATTAGTTAATGTTTTTACACTAAAATTTGATAAGATCTGATGAGGCATATAAGTGAATTAATCTGTGCTTTTAAATGATGTTATACCAGAAAATATTGTCTTTATAAGTTTAAATGTTCAAATAATAAATGAGCCAGAATTATCTGTGCAGACACTGGCACCAAAAAGTCATCCTTAACAATAATAAGTATCACACTGATCAGCAGGGGAAGATTTCTTTTACACATTCAACTTTCCTTTGGATCTTAAGAAAACTGCCGTATTATTTCTGGCATGAGATGTGGAGTGGACACAAGTCTTAGCTGGGCAATTAAATCTATGATGTTGTCAAGCAGGCACTGCTGCAACACTTGAACTCAACTCTTCTGGTTCCAAACACAACAGGGCTAGGAACATGTTTCCTCTACCAATTAACACCGAGTGCGTGTGGTCGCATAATCCTGTATCGATAAATACCCCTGGAGGAGCTCTCATTAAACCTGAACTAAAATGCTTCGCAGCAGTCTGTGTGGTCCTGTTTAGGCCTCTTGATGAAATGACAACCATACAGCTGGAAGGTGTAAATACAGTCAAGATGTAACGAGAATCAAATCCCACAAACTGCATTTGGAGGTGCTCACAAACACATAGGACTCCATTGTTTGTGTCGTGATGAAGCATACAGTTCTTCCAGCTTAGCCCGGATCATAATCAAATCAGCTTCATTCCAGGTCTACACGCCCCACGTTTGATGTCGTAAACAAAGACAGAGAGAACGTCTACAGGTAGAAAAAGTCCCAAATGTTCAACATGAATAACAACATGGATAATAGCTTTTTGTTTTACTCCAGTAAACAAGCAGCACTTTGGAAATGGCAAACACGTTTTCTTGCTACACTGACCAGGAAGGATAAAACTGAGACAAATGATAAAATATTTGACACTAATGGAAAGCAGAGAAGAATGAGCGGACATTGAAACCTACAGTGAGAGACTATTTCAGTGACACAACAAGTCATATTCTTATATAATTTAAGGAATGTGTGTAATAAGATACAATAGATATGTTAACTGTCACACTATACAGAAATGGGCTTCATTATGGAATAATCACACATTCACACAGCAAGCACAGGATCAGAGAACAATCAGCCATTTTTATCTCAATGGATGAACAAAATGTTGGTAAATATCTACTAGATTCAGATTGAGTGAGACTGTGGAGCATCACATCCTGTACAACTTAAATATATTCCACAGAAATGCCACACAGCTTAATATTTTCATAGACAAACTATTTTGTCTGGAGACTCTTCCTGTGCAGAGACGTTGAGGTTGACTGAGACTGACGGCAGACTCTGACGAAAGGAAATGGCTTAATATTCTGGCTGGCCAAGAGACATATCTAAAAGAAAAGAATTTCATTTTGTTCGGCAAAAAAAAGATTAGTTTGGCCATGTAAACACTAAGAAGTAATTGAG
Source organism: Odontesthes bonariensis (assembly GCF_027942865.1). Lineage (NCBI taxonomy): Eukaryota > Metazoa > Chordata > Actinopteri > Atheriniformes > Atherinopsidae > Odontesthes > Odontesthes bonariensis. The sequence goes on along the minus strand of NC_134521.1, from coordinate 17,606,652 downwards.
TTGGTAATACTTTAACAGGACAAAAGACTTTTGTAACATTTTTTTTATGTAACTGTTAATATATTTCATTGTTTCCCCTGCTTTAACGTGAGGATAACTGACAAAAACAATTAACAACATTATCATAGGCCCAGATTTTCACTATCAGTGCATGTCTAACTGAACGTCCACAAAGAAGGGTGGACGAACCCCTGATATCTTTGAAAGAGTCACATCAAAGCCCATTTTCCAGTCTGAGACAGACAGTACCTTAGGATCTCACTGCAGGGACACAGACATTCCATTGGTTTGTTTTAGTTCCATCATTGTTTATACTATTTTCCTAGATTAAAAATAAATAAATAAAAGCACAAGAGTGTGTCTACATGCTGTCCATCTTTCACAAACCCTACAGCATGAGTCTCTGCAACTGAAAATACTGAAAGAGAACAACTGCATAGTGTATGTGGGTCAGGTTTTTCTCTGAAGAGCAATAACAACAGAGCCATTACAGGCAGCATGTAGCTGTGAAGGGTTAAAGTAATTAGCACACATCACAGCCTGCTTGGGAGCACATTTCAGATGTGTTGCCAGGGGACCCAATCCCTCCTCATTTCTCCAGTTGCCCCTCTCATGGCCCTGCTGGAGGCTGCACATTTCCAACTCATTCTAAATAATCAAATCCTAATATTTACTTCTTGCTTTCAAGCTGAGGCGGAGCGGGAGCTCGGTGCAGTCTGTGCAGAAGAGTGGAGGTGGCAGGAGCTAATGCCCTCATTAATTCTAAAGAAGGAAACAAACATTTGTCCTTTAAGGCCCTGTGTGACTTTGGGGAGGGACGCAGCTGCAGACAGACATGTTTGTATTCTGAATGTGTGTGTGTGTGTGTTTTCATGAGTGTGTGTGAGTGACCCAAGCCTGCCTGTTAAAGTAAAAGAAAAAGAATGCAGCCAGTTTTATAACCAGCTACAGACACTATTGTTTCAGTGCAAGATACACGGTGCAGTGCAGATTTAGGTGGAAATTTCACTGTCGAGCATGCGTGACTGCATTGGTTTTCATTTCATATCTCACATCTGTGTCACTGGTGCTCAGTTTTGTCCATGCTTGGTTTTTCTTATACATACAGTTGCTGTTGTTATAATGCAACTGTGATGTCCTCTACAAAAAAATTACAAGTCACTTTGGATAAAAGAGCCTGCTAAATTAATGTAACGAAAGAACACCAGATGCTATTCAATTAAGGTCTAGAAAACAATCTACAGCAGATGAACAGTTTCTGAAAGTGAAAAAAATAAGAAATAAAAAATAAAATAAAATTAAAAAATAAATAAATAAATAAATAAATCGAGCAAAGGCCAGACACAGGACCTAAGAGATTCAATTTAATTTGGTTTTATTCATAAAGCGCAAAATCACAACAAATTCCTTCTCAAGGCACTTCAAAGACACAGTCCAATTCAAGCCATTTACAATCCAACGCATTGTAATATAATAATAATCAAATCGAATTGATTAAACTAAAAATTAGTCCAACATATAAAGTCTACGTAGCAACGGAAAACAACAGATTTCATTGAAACTGCAATCAATTTCATTACCAGACATCGACCATAATGCAACAAAGGATTCATGTTAAATAGTTATCATATGATGAGTTGATGATCAGGGAAGTTTTTGCTAGCTGCACCAGTATGTCATGAACCAATAGAACAACTATTTGTTTACTGTCTTTCAGTTGAGGTTTAAGCATATAATTGTCCAACTTGTCATAAATCGTGTTCAGTGATGTCAAGTGTTGCGTCTAATATAATAAACTCCCCTCCCTCTGCTAACCAAACATTTTCACTTTAGAAATTAAAAGGAAAACACATCTGACATCTGACACATTTCTCCTCTCTCCTATCTCTTTTCTTTTTTCTCCGCAGTATATTATGTGATTGCCAGGGTGGTTGGAGAACAGTGCATTCCGACACGAATCTGTTCCCTGAAGCATTTGTATCGCAATCCTCTCTCCACAGCACACTAGGATTCACAGCTGTGCTAGTTCAGCAGCCATGATCATAGACTCAAATGTCAGACATTTGGCTTCTCACAGAACATTTTTGATGACAGCTTTTTATGTCAGAACAAACACTGGAATCAGAAGTTTAGCCAAGAATGATTATATTTACTCATAATTGATCAAATTATTTTAACATTTAATGGCTAATAGAAGGTTATTTCCTTTAATCAAACTGATAAAGCAGCTAATATACTAGTGAATGCTTTGGATTTATCAATTTACCTTCATGACTAAAGTAAGCACTAAATGATTTGCTTCAGGAGAATACAATTATTTATCTATTTATTTATTATTACAACTATTCTAAGAACATCTTTCTCAAGAAACTTGCAAGTTTTCAGGAAGACTTTTTTCAAATTTTGATTCCTAGGTGCAGTTCTCAAAGTCAGGATATCCTTTTAAAGCTTTCTAAAAAATGTTTGGTGATAACCTTCTTACAATTAAAAATAATACCGTCATTAGAACACTATGCTATTATGTTCCTAAAATCTTGTAGCAGGAAAATGTTTCATCTCAAATGCATCATAGACTGGAGGTAAGATAGCAGCAACAGGTGTGAGCCTTTACTGTACTCACGCTTTGATTCACCTGGTAACAATTTAATCCATTTCTGTGTCTTGCATCCCCACATAAGTATATAACCTCACATCAGTCAAATCACCTGGGTGTTGGGTTGGCTGCCGAGTGCAGGTAAGGTTGTTTCTGTAACATTAAGCCTCTGAGGGGAGCTTATAAATCAGCTTTAAGGGGCTGAACAGCAGGTGAAACTCAATGACCAAAAAAAAGTTAATTCCTTGCTTTAAAAGTTGCCATCAAGTTGAAACATCGGTGTAACAACTTGAGCTCATTTTTTGGGGCAGCTTTTAAGCCAATATTTTTATTTACCTGTGATGGACGGGCGACCTGTCCAGGGTGTACCCTGCCTCTCGACAGCTGGGATAGGCTCCAGCCCCCCCGCGACCTGACCGACGGATTCAGCGGGTATAGAAAATGGATGGATGGATGGATTTTTATTTACTTATACCAAAATATAGAATAATACCTACTATTACATAGCAGAATTATTATAAAATGTAGTTAACATTGATTTTATAGCAGGGGCAAGTTCTCTTTAAAAGCCACCTCTGCATGGGACTTGCCGATTTCAGACCAGAGCGTGGCGTGGCGGCAGCGAAACGACGGCAGTCTTACGCCGGTTATCAGGCGGTGTGTTCAACTTGGCTTTTCACACCGGACAGTCCGCGGCCGCGGTAGTTCTGCTCCAGCCCTGTCTGCATTCCCCATTCATTTCAACGGCACACCGCCGGCCGCCGCCGGCCGCTGCCGTCCAAATTCCGCTCGAGTTCTATTTTCCAAAAGCAGCGCGGGACGGAGGCGTCTCCGCGCCGCTACCGCCCGACTACCGCCGCGTCGGTGTGCAAGGACAGATCTGTTTCCATGTATTTTCACCTCCGCCGGTGAAAATCGCTTCCGTTCCGCCACGCTTTGCCGCCCTGGTCTGAAATGGCCCTTAGGTTTATCCCATCCTCTCTAGTGGCAGGCATTTGGTGTTTATCTCCAGCATTAAAAAAAAAAAAAAGAGATAAAGAGTATACTTCAGAGTGATGCTGGCTTCCTCAACAAAGAGATCATCACAATTCTCCCAAGCTTGCCAACTGGGGATTAACACAACAGCCTCGGCTGCTGGCCTCAAATCCCCTTTCAAAATCCTGTGCTAACCTTGGCAGTTCCACATCACTGTCCTCCAAACACCGACCCTCGATCTGCCCCCCTCCGACCTGACATCAGCCTCTAGCATTCCTCTTTGCGTCACGTCTCCCGAGCTCAGTCAGTGTAACCCAGGCAGAGAGATTTGAGTACCAACATGGTGCCAAAATTCCAATGTGGCGGGCGTTTTGTTGGAGGGATTTCCTGTGGGCTCTCATGCCAGCATGGCGCAATTACTGCTGCAATCACTGGCTGTGACAGGGCCAGGGGTAAACTATCTATCTGGCTCAAGCAGGGAGGTGCCACTTAGATATAGATGCTCACTGGCAGGCCACCTCTCCTGGCCAAATATTTTAAGTTAATCTAATTAAACAGACTAGAAAAAAAAGAAAAACGCAAAATCAAGGAGGTAAGAGAGAAAGTAAAGGAGAAATACCTCTTTGGGGCCTGTAAAGGCCACCAGACTGTTCTCCATTTTACCAGAGGTCAGTTCTTCATCTAAGTTTGATTGTACCCCACTTCAACCACACAAGGGCCGTATTAAGTCTAAATCAGATCATGTTAAGCACAGATTGAATCAACCCAGCTTCTCAACGAGGTGCAGCTGTGTGTCCGGCTCTGTTTTGGCTGGATCACTCGACAAGGCTTTGATGAGGACTGTGGAATGACTCTTTAAATCATTAATCCTTTCAATATTTCACAGATACGCCTTTCGTCTTTCAGATTGACTTCGCCACACTGTTAACTGGTGTATTTATATTCTTAAACCTGGCAGTGTTCTCTGAGTTTCAAGGAACAGATATTGTTAAAAGTTTGCATTTTGCAGTATTTACGTACCCTCTGCCACACACACATACATGCACATTTTTCAATCAGCTGGTTTCTATTGAGGTGAAGGTCAGAACACAGCTGACATGCATGAGCTTTTAGAAGCTGATTAAGAGGACAAAATAAAGACTGGAGATCATTGTGAATACCTGAGAAAGACTCAAAATCACATTCTCCTTTCTTTCACATACTTTTTCTCTCCTCTGTTAGATCATCCTTCTCACTCTGAGCACAGAGCCAGTACATTTTTACTCATTCTGAACACTCCTCCTTTACTATTTCAGCTGTTGCTGCATCAGAATGCATTCATTTCAATTTGTAAAATTAGATTAAAACATCTGCGCCTGAAACCCTGGCAAAGGAAATCATTCTTCCATAACTGCAAGTCAGTGATTTTTTTTTTTTTTTTTTTTTTTTTTTACTGAAGGTAAACAGATTCCAAGGAGGAGGTCGGAAATCTTTTTTGGGACGTTATTCTGAACCATGCAAAGACCTCAATTGCTCTCAGATTTGTCCTTCTCTCTGCCAACAAGACCAAGGTTGCTTAAGTGCTTGTAGCAGTGCAGAAACAAGAGAGAATAATTATTTGGAACAGCACTCTTAGTGGTGAGCCTAACTGTTGATCGGAGGGTGTAGAAGAAATGATCTATCTGTGCTGCCTCCACTGAATGCAAAGAGATCTTTGAAGCAGAAAGAGGCATATGAGATGCCCACATTTGTTGCACTTCACTTCTGTCACTGCTGGCCCTGGCTGGGAGGATCATGTCTGCATGTTTGGAATCTCAAGCTGTATCTTTGTTATTTTCTGCTTTTGATTTGGTAGATGATAATCAGTTTGCCATAAGCTACTTTGAGTCCTGCCCGTTTCTCTTATCTGATGGGATTTCTTCATATGAAAGAGCAGCAGAAACCATCTCGACTTTCTATTATTGCAGTGGCATCGATCTTTTTAATAGCTGCACGAGGTTATGAAGAAATTCCTAATTATTTGGGCAGCATATGTTTACCTTTACACATTGGTCTAACTATGAGCCATAACCTTTCTGCCAGAATCAATTACCATAATCAGAGGAGCAGCTGCTGCTAATAAAAGCTCAGTGAGTCAGAAAACACCTTGGTCATACATGGAATGATGTGTAGAGGAATCAAACTGGTGTACTTCCTCCTTCTCCACATGTCTGAGCAATGTTTTTGAGCAGCCATCACCAGCACATTTGATTTATGAGGCACCTACTCAGCAGTATCCCATGCCTGACCCTGTGCAACCCACAAGACGAGGTTACTAAACAAATCAAGGAGCAAAAACTCAACAGTGGTCTCTAGTCCATGTGGAGACTTATGTGTTTCAGGAGAACTTCTGTTTTTATAGCAGTGTTGTTCTTTTTAAAACACCTTTCCACTCCTACTGTGTCATCCCTCCAAGTGCTTCACTTGTGGCTCTTTGAACTCTGCCTTTTTCTTTCTCTGAACGCTCCACTAACCTTGCACTTCTCTCATCACTGGGTTGCAGCCGCTGGTCTGGCAGTGTTGGCTTCTGACATATCATGGGGCCATGATCACTTCCTGTGTGCCCTCCTGCCTTTTCTGTTGCTGAGAGCAGCTCTAATCCCTCTGGCTGCACTCTGCCAGGCTGCCTACTACCTGCCAGCAACAGGAAACGACTTTTAAAATGAGAATTATGACCTGATCTTTCATTTTTTTTCCCCAGACATCTCTAAAAATTAATTGCAGTGTAATAAGTTAAATTACAAGCACCATCGGAATGTTAATGAAATGTCTCAATATTCTTCAGTTGCATCTACAAAAAATGCAAATGATAAAGTTAGGTTTGTGCGTGTTTTAAAATAAATGCTGTATGCATTTCCCATTTTCCTGGAAATGTATAAAGAAATTATGGGCGGCTCAAGACCTTTGCACAGTATATTATCATATTAAAGGATGCAGTGTTCCATTGATGTATTATCATATTTTCTCAAACACTTAATGCATTTACTATTTTGCACCTAAAGCTGAAAGTTACTTTTCATATTTATATTTTTCACAGCAGACATTTTGTCATATTATCAAACATATATTAAAATAATAATAACGTGAAAGAAAGTTGCAATTTAGTGTTAAGGAAAGTGAACATTAAAAAGAAAAAAGTACCTAAATGAGACAATATAATTTAGGCAAGTTCGGTTCGCAGCATTCTTGCTCCGAAGACACAATTATTAAAAACATTACGCGCTCGTGCTTACCTGGTTTCCGTCCCATGAATGCAGACTGTATATTTCCTCAGTTTCACCTGTGTCACTATTAAAAGTCTCATTTATACAGATAGGAATAGTGGTACAATTAGTGTTTTTGTATCTGTATCGGCCACTTAAAACGTATAAATTCAATTGAACTCAAAACCAATTCGGTTAATTGTTACTCACTTGATTATATAGTGAGGGGAAATGGCTAGCTTGGCAACAGAGTGGAGCTAAGACACTAATACATTAGTTTCTAATTTTGCCAGTGGCTCTGACGAATCGACATTTAGATCTTTTGAGATTGTCTAATAACACACACGCTCTCCTTGTTCATCATACCACTCCACCGACTCCACACCATAAGACAAATGGACTGTTTAAACAGTCCATGAAGCAGCTGTTAGTTTGATAATCTTGCTAGCACGCGCTTGCAGTTCACGGAGTCAGTAAAAATAATTAATCAAGGAGCACCTGTGCAGCCCCAAAGGTTAGCGGCTGAAAATATGCTGTAAAAAAAACAAAAACAAAAAAAAACATATGACAAATTTTTGAGTTTGAAAAATATTTGTTCACAGAAACGTTAAGAATTCAAATCTGCAATTTATTCGTGAATAGCAGAATCAATATATCTGCTTGCACTTCACTTTTGGAAACACATCTTTCAAACTTATGATAAAAGCTACGCCTTTAGTGCCGCGTTTACCCTTTGATATCAAAAACAAGTTGCCTGACAAATTGAGTTATTATTGCTAACAGGAATCAGAGCGCCCTTGTGGTCACTTCCCTACATGCTCCTGGAAATAACTCCAGATTTTTGGGAACATGAGACATAGGCAGATGCTCGAAGCCACACAAATATATAGAAAAGGGATCCTGACTGCGTTTGGCTTCTCTGTCAGTGTGTGTTTGTGCATGCCTGTTTGTGGGTCCCTGCTGGTCAACCTGAGTCTTTGGACAGCATGACTATATTATAACAGGAACAACATCACCTGCGATTTTTCTATTTTTAAATCATTTTTATGAATAATTGATCCTTATTTGTAAATTAAGAGGTTAGATTGATAAAAGTGTGAGCAAAGATTTTCACTGTGTTTTATTTAAAATTTCCATTTTACAATTTAATGACACGTAAATTATGTTTCAGTGTTCAAAATAATGATTTATAAATCCAATTCTTCTTCTTCTTCTTTTTCTGCTTGAAGTGAGTGTTGTGTGATACTCTGAGTCCCTTCACATGGTTGTGTTATAAATCTTGTGCTTTGAGTAATATTTCAGCCTTTTTATTTCTATAGAGAAATACGGTCACTTTGCTGAAATATGTCTGAAGATTATCTACTCCTTACATACAAAGTTCTCCCGGACTGTACTCTGTCAGTGCGATAGCTCATGGCAGTGTTTTAATGTGTTGCACGGACAGAGGCAGAGCTTTTTTGCAGACCCAACTGAGAAAAGTTCAGCATAATAAAACATAAAATATGCTCTTGCTGGTCAGTCATTGTGGGTTGCTGAATCAGATCAGGACACAGCTTTGAGTAGTTACGATGCCGTTACTAGAACGTGTATTATCTTATTCATATGCTCCTTTTCACTTCACATTAATATGAATATTGTGTATTTTTAAAATAATTCTCCTATCAATTATTTTGTTGATTTGATATGCAGATAAGTATAAGTATATAGTATAAGAAGTATAAGAACTCTTCATCATTCTAAGCTGCACATGTGGACCGTACTGACTGTTCTTGTACAGCTGGGTTCAAACTCTCATTTTAGCATCAAACTATGCGCACAGATTATTCTGTTCTTCTCAAAAATCTAAGTAACTTTACGCAGACCACTTGGAAGATTTTAAAAGTTTTTCAAGAGATTTCCAGAAAACTGAGGCCAACTGAAAGGCACATGACCAATGAGCTTAATTTGAAGTGGTTGCTGAACTTGAAAATCACAAGATTATAAGATTTAGAATTAAGCATATGCACGAACACAACTAGAACAAAGATACGTCTTGTTTCTGACCTGTGATCTGCATTTCTCTGATTTATTCAGCTTCCGTGCAAACTTTCAGTGAATCGCTTGATCTGCAGCTGCTGATTGGTGCTTTCAGTTCAAGCATTTCTCAGTGCTTGCGGGTTAGATTCTGTAATTGTCCTCCTCTTCAATGGAAAATGACCTGACTAATGAGAAGTGGATGTTGAGACACCGTTCACTGACAGACAACCATTCAAGAAGATGTGTTTGTTTGCTTGAAAAAGGCAACATTGAAAATTTGCTCATCAACTCAGATAAACACTATTAGCAGTCTCTGATAGCAACCACAGCTGTATACAGAGTTTCAGTCACGACTTTGATGTTTCCTACACATAGTCATAAACATTTATACTTCAATTAAAACCATATTTCATTTCTCACACAAGCTATTTATGAGTCATTTTGCACGCCAGGCATGCAATCTTTTGAATCATACCCTCTATTTGTAATGACAGCTAGACACAGCAGAGCGAAAGATGGATCAAATATTTACTCTCTCCATTGTTCTCCTGGATGCATCTCCTCTTTCACAAGCTGAGGTATCCAATAGTTGTAAACACATTCCTGTGATGAATCATTAGCAAATAGAATTTGGCAGATTTTACGGCCATCTTCTCTGCGTTTAGTCCCTTTGGCTTAATAAGGCTAAGAGCGCTGTCAGTCAAGAAGAGGTTTCCATGATAGGGAGATAAATTAGGACATTCAAAGCAGATTTAGGCATGCAGAGGATCACCACATAGTAACACAGAGCACTCATCACAAGAACAAATATTATTACAATTTATGCTGGTAAATGAAACCCCTCTCAGCTTTCTAAGTGCTTCCAAAAGGCGAAAGTGATGATTAGAAGATTGTAGCTTGATGTCTTCCAAACAAAGAAGCTGATAAGGCCAGACCATTGGTATTCAGTTGCAATCACTCATCTTTTATCTCCATAGCAACAGAAACAAACAAACCAAGACCTTAGAATTATATCTCAGACAGAGAAGTCAAATTTTTCTGTAATCATACACTGAAACATAAGTTGCTATTATTCACTTTTCCACCTGCGGGGAAGAATTTGATTGTAAAACCTGAAGACTTGCAATCATTTTAAAAGTAATCCCATTGTCACAAAAGGAATATAAAGACTTAAAAGATACATTTATCAGACCTGGATGGTGAAAATGTGTGCAGAACATATGTGGCCATAGAAAAGCAAAGAAACTGACATTTTGCTCTGTATTACAAATGAAGCAACAAGCAAATATTGTTACTGTCGTGTTCAAATGTTTTCCAGTCTGTGCATTATGTAGAATTTTGCTTTGAAATAATATTGAATTTGACAAACATTCAATCAAAATGGACTGCCTTTCAAAAACGGTCCCATACCATTGAGTTTCAAAGGATTCATTTATGTTTTTTTCCTGCAAAACTACAACCATATTAACACTGATTAATCATAACCACATGTTATTTTCTAAGCAACTGCACCAGAAGTGGACTTCTCTTTTCCAGCCAAGAATGATGCTTTTCAACTGTCCTCCATTATACAAAATTACATCTTATTTAATTGTCTAACATTGTTGATGTAAATGGAATAGACTATTTACTAATGACACAGCCTAATACAGTCCAGTATAACAACACCAGCAACTGCACGCTTCAAAATGTGCCGACAGTTGAAGATAGTTAGAACAAGAACTGAACATCATAACTTTGATGAAAGGAAGGATTTATTGCAGGGTTATTTTGATATCTGAGAATATATTAATTTGTTCTGTTGTTGCTCTTCTAACACACCTATAAATACCATTTAATTGTCCTGATTGTTTCTAATGTTTTTGTATCTATTTCTTTCAATTAGTGAGACAATGCAATGCTGTTAGGGAGTGCTGTAACTTTATTGTTTATTTCTTGTCATGTCGGTGCAAGACTTAACTGATGTTAAATATTCATTCATTCGTATATGCACCACAAAAGAAATTGCCAAAGTACAACTATTGTGAATACAAATAATGCAATAATGAGCAAACAAACAAGTTAATTCAGCTCAGGCACTCTCACGCCTACAAAAAAAAGAAAAAGCCATTTGATTGGGGCCTTAGGAAATTCTGATGGACTTTTAAAAAAAACAAAAACAAAACTATGAATTATTTTGTTTTTTCTACAGAAAAAAATATTTAACAGATAAATTGGTAACAAAAATTACACTTGATATTTATGTAGCACAGAACACAAGCATAACAAGATCAAAATGAACAACCAAAATTACAACAACAATGAATTTAAGGCTAACATAAAGTGTCACAACTTACTTCAGTGTTTGTCTTGCTGTGCCTTTGGTCTTTTACAAGTATCACTCAACTCTACTTTAATAAACAAAGTCAGAACTTTGTGCAGCGCAGCAATCTACGTGTTTTCACTACTATTTTCCCTTCACTCCACCAGCTAAGAGCATGAGGAGAGAGCAGCTCCATGGGGTATTTGGTTTCTCTTGAAACCCCAAACCGGAGCATTGATGAGGACCTGAGATGTAGCGCTTGCTGGGGAACAAAGAGATTTTATTGGAGTCCGTCTCTGCAGGGAGTTTCTGTTCTTTAAAGAGGCTGAGCTGCCAGAGCTGTCCCCGTTGCTCCCTGTTGTGGTGGGATTACAGGGTGAAGGTCCATCTGCTCTACTGCAGTGAGCTGTGGAGGTCAGGCAGGTCCACGATGATGGCCCCTGCCCCCTACAGCATTCCTCTGTAGCACAGTGGTTGCCGGTCTTGTTTGAGTAATGCTGATGTCTGGGTGTGATTCCCACGCATCATGCAAACTGGCATTCGTGACTTCTTGAAACTCTTGGTCATAATGTTCGGGCTCTTTCAAAGCCGAATAATTCAAACATGATCCTGTGTGTAAAACATTTTACTTCTTAAATGCTGAACGTGCCTGAACAGGTTCGCTTTTCATGGTTTAATGTTTCATAAAACACCTATAACAGCAGTTACTTTAGAGGAAATGACTATTTATCATGAGCAGTAAAAAGCACGTCTGAAAGGATGAACAAAAGAGCACCACCCACAGAAAATAATTTCTCATTGTCTCATTGACACCTTAATTAAAATGCTTTAACTTCTCACCCGTAGTTGCAGTTCTAACTGATAATTTAATTTTTGTCACATTTTGTGTGTTGGTCTTTTTACTCTGCTCCTTAAAAAAGTGGTTAATATGCTCTCAACCTCTTCGTGACTTTCCATCTGTTATATCATTTAATAGCAGAGCACTGTTGGGCTTGTGAGCCAGAACACCCACAGCTCACATTTAAGGATAATTTGTTTAGCTTGCTGTGATCAGAGAATAGGGTCACATGCCTTCACTCACCATACAGATTGATACATGGAAACTGTGAGCATCTGTCACAGAACTGAATCCAGCAGGTGTTTAACTACAGAGAACTCAAACATTTGTCGATCTCTGTCTGACTAATTTTTTTTTTTTTTCATAGCCATCACAGTCCAAAGCTATGAGACTGCCAAACTGGCAAGTCAAGTCAAACTTGGACCCAGGGTGTGAGGGTGTTTCAAAACTACAGCTGAGCTCTGCTATCTGTTCCCATATTTTCATCCTGCTCTTCCTCTCCTTTAGTTTCTCTTAATGTCTCCAAATCCAATGTGATATAAGATGTCGCGGAGAGGCTGGGAAAACAGAGACGGGTGAGTTGCTGGCCAACAGAGACCTCTTAGATTTTAGCTTGCATAAACTATGGGGATTTTTACTGGGCACTTCACTGGTCCCTTGTGAAGGAATATCACTAGCAAATCAGTATAAACTAGAACAATAAAATCCAAGATGGATATGAAAGAGAGTATGAGACATTTTTTTCCCATCAGTGTAAGTTCTGCTTGATTGCTTGCTTGGTTTTCTTGGTTTGGACTGTCCACCTTACTCCCTCTGTATCCAAGTGTGACTCTTTCCCAGAGCTGTCGTGACTTGAGCCATTCGATAAGCAGGGCAGGAGGTCGTTGTGCTATGTTGTTGCATGCACGTTGTGTTGCGTGCTATCCAGTGCCCCTGTGGGGGAGCTGCTGCCATTAATGTTCAGTTCAGCTGCCTGAGGCTCATTCTGGTGTGAAACTGTGCAGTGATACAAGCTCTCAGTGTTTGGAAGCAACTTTACAAGTCCTAATTGTACACTCCAAATGAGGTGCCATAAATCACATCACAGGAGGAAAGTTTGTCGGCACACTGTACTGGAGTTTGTCTGTGCAAATAAGGCTTTAAAGGGACTCCAGTCTGACTGGCATCAGAGAACATTTGTGTTATTGTGGCTTTTTTTTTCATCTATTTATTCTTTACAGCATTTAAATTCCATGGTGTTATTGTGATTTTGAAACTGTTGATGGAGATTTTTTTTGTTTCTGTGACCTCAAAAGCTGTATACTAAGTGGAGATAAAACAGAGGAAATTTCTGTCATGATTTATTGTTGCAGAATCGAAATGAGAATATATCCAAAATATTCTTTTTTTTTTCTTCATCTGGATCAGCATCAAAACAAAGACACAATGGAATGGATTTGCCAGTAGTTAATGAGACTTTTCAGCAGCAGTGTGAGGCTGCACTTCAAGGGACATATCTTTTTTTATGAGATTGTGTGAAGTACTTATGACTAGTTCGTGTCTTATCTGAAGTAGACATCGGTCAGAGCGTTTGGAGTTTGGAGAATCAGGGAGGAATTCTGATGAGAAGCTGAGCTAAGACCATAGAACCACATTTTTTTTTCCATGTAAAACATTAAAACGCCAAAAATGTCATAGCAGTTTGAGCAAGCACTTTTCATAGTGAATTTAGAACAGCATCACTTTTGCATCAGACTGTTGTTTTGCTTTGTTTTCTCAACCAAAGAACATCCATGTTGCTATGTGTCATTGCATGCAGGGTGGGTGCAAACTTATCTTGCCACTGATCAGCTGTGATTGGTCTAATCCCAAAATACCAAGTAAGAGACAGACCAAAATAATGAAAAGCTTGGAAAAAGGACAAACACTTACAAGCTTTAAAGACTTTGCAAAAGTAATGCAGAACAGTGACCTATGTAACAAATCTGACACAGCGTCCTGATGGAGCTGATCAGGAGCAGGATTGAGCAGGCAGTAAGCATACGATGATGCAGAGCAACATAGAGAGAATAACGATGAACTAAAAATTTAAATAATTGAAAAGTGATGAAAGTGCACGACACGCGTGACATTTGCCTGAATAATTTTTTAATTATTCATGTCCTCCTCAAACTTAGCTGTTAGCTTAGCTCCTTTTCAGAATTCCTCATTTCTTTATTTCTCTATCAGAGCACTCTGATGGCTGTTTACTGCAGGTAAGACACTGACTAATGATAAGCACTCCCTTAAAAAAAAGCCAACATAGACTTTTAAGCATAGTCTAAACTACAGGTGAATATTGACATCAGAATGCTAACATGCAGCAACATTTTCCACGTAAACATGATTAGATTATAAATCCATATAACAAATTGACCCGCTAAATGAAATGTTAAAGGATGACATCATAAGCGAATATTTCATGCGTGTACCATGCTGCTGTGTTCCATCCAATGACTATTGAGACTGTTAAATGCATAAATGTAAATGAGACTTTTCACAAAAAAAAACAACCAAAAAGACAGCAAATTTAGTACAATTTAACCACTAGAAATCTCTTCTATCCACAGGAAATAAACAAAAAAAATATTAATCTTGTAAAGTTTACTAAGAAAACAATTTTCTCCTTTGCGTCCACCTCACGGCTCTTTGTAAAACTGTGGAATTTCCTCTCCCGTTTGTCACAGCTAATAGTCAACTCTTGTTTTCTTTCAGCTGCTCTCTCGTTTCAATGTACCAATCACATGTGAATCAATAGAAGACTCCCTGAGCTTGACACACTGTGAAAAGGGGCCTGCAAAAGACCTTTGGCCATCCCTGGTCTTCGGTTTCAGGTCAGACTATGGACACACGCTGCCAGGAGCTGAATGGTACCCCGCCCTCCTCTGGAGATGTGAGGTCAAGGGGCAGCGAGCCTTCTGTCGTTCCTCCTTGACCTCTGGAGCACCTCATGTCTTCTTTGTACCTTGGCCGTCAGGTTCACGTGACTGGGCAGAGCTGCAAATGTCAGCGGTAACATTTACTGAGAGATAGATGAGCAGTCTGACAGGCGGTCAATTATCTTCTATGGTTTGCAACTTTGTTTCTTCTCAGTCCCTGCGACCCTCAGCAGGGTTGGCCTGGCTTAGCCTGGCTGTTTATTTGAAGCCTCAGGGGACAAGGCTATAAGTTAGGCTTTATTGCAGGGAAATGGATGGGTCAGGTACCTGCTGTGACCTGTCGTTAGCCTGAGGACAGTCTTATCTGCTTAGACTCAGTCAGGGCTCTGAGCTACTGTGGATTACATTTGCAGCCACTCCTATCTGACTGTCCCCCATGCTGCAGTGAAATGTCCCCTGCTGCTGGAAGGCAAAGTCCACTGAAGCATCTTCACAATAGGTCCCAGTGAAGCAAAGTGGGAGAGCTGTATGAGATCATCAAGTCCCATTCAACAGTTGTTTGTAAGCTCTCAACAATACATGTCTCCCCTAAGTGTTATTCAGCCCTGCTTTTTACCACAACTTTACAGGAAACAGATTAACCTTCGTAATTGAGGCTTTGATCTGATATTCTGTGAAAGTGGGCAATGCAAAGCGCTCCAACTACTTTTCACCATCTGCTTGCAGGATGACTTATATGGAGACAGATTGAAATATGCAACACATATTGAACTCATACACTTATGCACAGTGCACAAACACATACAAGTCAGCTCGATCCTGTCTGAACTGGAACTTTGTAATAGCTTACAAAATTGCTTTTGAGGAAGTATATATCAATTTCTAAACCAAATGTTTGAAAGTGCTAAAGACGAGCAACACAAAAAAATGTGGTAAAGCAATCAAATAAAACAGGACAACACAAACAATAGATGTTAGTGACCACAGGAATTCACAGATTCTTCAAGCAGTGTTGATTGACTGTATCGTCCAATTAAACAAACTTAGACAAATTTTAAGACCTCTTCTAGGCAAAACATTACACTTTTCAATTGTGTTTTCACTTTGCAAAGTTTCAACGAGGGTTTCTGCAAGGTTAATTAGTTAAAATGAAGACTTTATATCATCTTTCTAAAGACTCACAATTTAACCTTTTTAATACGCCCACGTGGTGATTATTTTTAATTCTAGAAGACATCCAGACAGGAGATTTCCTCCTCAACACTTCAGCACACCACTGAAAATCTCAAAATCACAGACACAAACAGGCTGGTAAAAAACCTAAGGAAGCAACTGACTTATCAAGTTGAGTCAGCACTATAATATGACACTAGAAAAAATAAAAGGATTATGTTAGACAGACCATAACCATACTTTTAAAATACATGTCAAAAAGTCTCACCAAAATTGTAAGAAATGGACACTCTCAAAGCCAAGCTAACACACCCAGATAAGTGGATTACTCCTGAAAGTATATCCTTAGCTATACCTAAATTGTTGTTGGCCCTCTGCTCATGCTCCACAGTTCTTTGCCTGGGCTTTGACTGTGAAAAAAAACAGACAACCCCTGGACACCTGATATTATTTACACCACAGGGGGTAATCTGAAGTTTTTTTGTAAAAAGAGTAAACAATACAATGTTTGTACGGAGCTATAAAGCTTAAAATACAGTTGCTGTTACCTATGTGTATGTGTGTTTATTATGGCTGCCTTGCGTATCCTGCGTTCGTTTGGTACGTCAGTTGTGCACGTCTTCAGAAATTAATATGTTCACAAGCTGTAATATGTAAGTGATTAGTAGGGAGTATGTAAGCTTACTTTTGATGTTTGATGATTTGTATTGTCAATTTCTCGAGCCGTGAGGATTTAGGCTGTATTTTCAGCTTAAAGCTGTGATGTAACCAGTCATACTTATTTAGCATCACGGCAAAAGACATGCTTTGATCAATAATTCAACTCCCCTTCTGTGCAAGTATACTGGGACAAGGACAGTGGCCCAATAAATGGCCAGGTCGATCTCCAGCTGTTGCTTAACTCAACTGTACATGTACCCCTACTGATAGTGTCTGAGGTCTCATATTATCTAGGTGCACTGATTTAATTTAACCTCTGTCTAAGAGTCTCTACTGTTCTTTTGCTGCTCTTTTTCGCTTCTCTGTTTTTCGTGTGTGCATGTGTGTGTGTCTGCTGACTGTGTGGGGTTTCAACTCTGCATTGTGTATAGAGCCATACAGTCAGCAGAGAGATAAACATACACACACAGAAAATAAAAAGTGACAGGTTAGGGTGTAATCAATTAAACATAGATAACAGCAGAATAGAGCTACACAGTCGAACAGACAAACAGATGAGAGAAGAAGAGAACAATGATAGAAGAACTGAAGATTACTTACCCGAACAAAGAAAAACATAAAAGCTAGCTAAAGGTCATCTGCTTCATAACAGAACACGCTCTATGTTCCAGAATTTCTTAATTTACAAATCAAGCGCCTATTTTTAATATAATTTATTTAAAAATGATTTTACATAATTTCATTTTGGGATAAATAAAATATTTTTTAATTTTTATTTGATTACATTTTCATAACATTTCCTTTTTCTCTCCTACTTATAAAACTCACACTTTCCCTGTTGACTGATATGCTGTCTGAATCAGCAGACCAGACTTCCTTGAATAGCAGGGGTAAGGTGGAGCTAATTTGTATGAACCCCAAAATACTAATATGAAATGGAAAGATGAAAAGTTATATATATATGCCATTTTAAGGCATAAATTGACTGTGAAAGTAATGAGAAAAAGTAAAATGAAAAGAATGAATTAAGATAAACATTTAAACAATTTGAGATTAGTTTTCAGGGGTTTATTGAAGCCCATAAATGTACTCGAATAAATACTTGAATTTTCATTACAGTTTCTCTTCCCAGCTCTGAATTCATTTAAACTTGACCCAGATCTGACAGCAGGAAATAGATGCCTGAATGGAGCAATTAATTAGAAAACTACGATCAGGAATAGTTTAAGGCCGAAATATTTTACAAGATCTTCAGAGTCCAGAAACAACACTAAAGTTGATTTTTCAGCCAATTTCAAGGCATTTTTGTGGAAACTGAAAAGACTTTTGAAAAATTGAACCTACAAGTTCCGGGCTTTCTCGTGTACTCACTTCCATGGCATATTAGAGGAGTATATAATAACATCTAATGGCACTTAACAGCATTAAGAACAAAGTGTATAATTCAAAGCTCTAAAGTTCCACTCATAACTACTTTCAGCACATGGTGAACATGTCACTTTTTCTGTGGCCTTGATTCTGGCTTTTCTTCTGTTCTCAGACAAATACTTTGTCTCTGAAGTCTTCTTTCTGGCTTTTAAAGACCTAAAAGAGAATCTGGTAATAATCTCCAGCTTGGAAAAAAAAATCACTACTAATCACAATAAACCAGTGTCCTTAGAACTCAATATCAGTGTTGCATGAAACTATGGTGCCTGCACTTTGTAAAAGGAGAAAAGAACAAAAATCAAACATCTTCTTTGTCCCTGCAGACATTTAACAGCTCCAAAATTCTCATTTGGTGTTAATGTTCAGCTCATTTTCATGAAACGAATACAAATTGAACAGAAAGCATAGTAAAGGTTTCAGGCTTTATCCATTTTGGTTCATTTTCTCTGGTTAAACATCTCACATATTGATAATTACAAAGTGCCAGTCTGCTCTAGTGTAATAGACATCTGGACAAGGAACCAACAGCTCAAAGCAAAAGAGGGGAACAAAGTCTCTCTTAACATTTGTTCCTATTTATTTGGAGAAGCTTTGTCTGTTTTCATTTCCATTCTTTCTTTTTTTTAATGCACTCTTGAAAGGGGTTTAATTTGTTGATAATGCTGACATGAATTTTACTGACAAACCTAATAAGTGATAAAAACACATCCTGTCAGAGTGATTGGTTTTGGCCTGTTGGCTAATAGATGCCAGAGCTGAAAGCTACTGTTTCTTTTTTGCTCATCATCCTTTCCTCACAACTTTACAACCCAGCAGTGCTGCTGCAATCAGAATGCACAACACTTAAAGTCAGGCAGTGCAAAATGAGGACTGATGTGGAGAAAATTACAAAAAATAAACTGGCATAGAGATGAATAGAATTAAGACATTGAAGTTATTAAATTGTAAGACAAATATATCTTGCTTTATTCTAAAAAAGGAATGGTGAGCCTTTAAAGTTTGAGTTGTGTCAGTTGAGCCTGTAGACACCGTTTAAAAAGAGAATTTTCTGAAAGGTTTAATAAGATTTTAAGGAATGTTGATATATTACAGGAACATTTCCACAGGGGCGTCTGTAGCTTGAGCAAACATTCGGGGCTGTAGCCCAGACTTGAAAATAACGGGGGTCCGGGGGTTTCTCCCCCGGGAAAAAAAATTAAAAAAGGGGGTGTTAAAATGAAAATTTAACACACTTCATGACCAGTTGCTACACAATTAAGAGTTCAGCTTTGGCCACTAGGGGGCCACATCTCGGAGTTCACGAGTAGCCCTACTGCTTCCAGTGAGTAACTCGAGCCACAGTCGATGGCTCGAGCCAATCAGAGGTCATCACCAAATGAAGAGCCTGCCTACTTTTTAACACAACCCAGAAGGACTGAGAAGGAACCAGCTATCTATGTCTTTGCGGTGTGCATAGACAACGCTGTGTATATTCATATCCTTGTCTCTACTAGGTATTTTATGTAGTGTCAGGCTGGACATTTCTGATGTGTGTTAGGCGAGTTTCTTTTAGCTATAGCCCTTATCCATCAGATTCTAAAGCGAACTAGCTTTATTTTGTAGCGAAGTAAGGTGCGCCTTGTTGGCTTTTAATCAACAGGACGATTATAGCGAAATATTATTTTACATTCATCATGACATATCAAATTGCTTTCTTTTTCCTTTTAAACTGGCATTAGGAAAACAAAACAACTTCCCCTTAAATATATGTCTATATTAGGGCTGGGACTTTAGCGCGTTAATTTCGATTAATTAACTACACACATATTTGCGCGTTAAAAAAAATAACGCATTTTAACTTTCAGTTGGATGGAAGCGTCGACCAGAGCGTGGTTGTGTGCAGATTATGCAACAAGGAATTTGCGTATCACCGCAGCGTATCAAGCCCAGAGGCGGCGCTAAGGGGTTGCTTGCGGTTGCTATAGCAACCCCAAGAATGTGCTCAACAACCCCATAGCTACCCCAACTTTGGGGCTAGAGGCAGGTTTACTGTAACCTGACTCACGTCATCTGGCTGCGTTCACCAACTACACGCGGGGGCATTCCCTTTCCTCACACAGCCATCTGAGGAGCCTGGGAGTCATATGTGTTTCGTCCGATTAGAAAATAATGAGAGCCAATCATTAATCGCTGGATGGGACTTTGGATAAATGGGCCGCGTTATGGCCGCCCATTCATGCTCCAGAGGGCGGGAGTCAGGTAAGCTCTGAGCTACGTCACGGGTTGAGTCATTGGGAGTGGCTGAAGTGGCGTGTCAGTCAAGATGACGGACAGATTCTTCATCCAATCACATGCACGAGTTTTAGAAAAAATAGCCCCATTTGAAATCATGTCGGTTGTGGGCTTGTCCCAGATGGTATGCGAATACCAGAGGGCGGGAGTCAGGTAAGGTTTACTGCTCACAAAGAACAGAAGTGCAGTGCAACAACGACAACAATATTAAGAAGTAAAGAATCACGTATGTTGCTGCGTGGTAGCCTATCCCCGTTTTTCGTTCTTTAGCTGATAAATGTACATATGGAAAGGTATAAAACACCAGCTTTACTGGTGAAACGGCTATCCACATTGTTCCTAGATCTACAGTAGCTGTGGTGATGTCATTTTACAGTCGGCCAATCACGTCTGTTCTAAATTACCCGGGGAAATCGGAGGTCTAAAATAATATTTCCATAAAGCAGATTTATGAGATAAATAGAAACCCTATTTAATTGTATTCTCAGTTTAATTTGTTTTTGAATAGTCATATGTTACAGTTTTCCTCTCATTTTAGCACCCATTCACTCATAACATAGCTAAACTGCAATTCTAAATGGATATTTGGCGATTCTAACTGGAATATGGCGATTTTGAGAATGTCCTTCTTCAAGTAACACAAATAAGGTAGGAAATCCCAGTTGTTTTTCATATGCTCGCCGAAACACTATTATCAAATAGTCTTCTTGTGACTTGGTTTGTTAGTCGACTCTAGGTGCGTGCAGTCTATCTAGAGCTACTTGCTAAGTAGCCTAGTGTCAGTGCAGTTAGCACCATCTTTTGAAAATAACGGACACACTTTTTACTTCATGTTAGGTTGCCAGCGGGCTTCCTCTGCCATAATGTGATGCGAGTAGATTGGCTTGAGTAGGCTATGTGTCCGCTGTGGCAGCGGACAGACTGGTGTGAGCAACAAGTTTGAACGTAATGTTGTGCCTGTGTGATTTAGCACTGTACGAGGCTACTGTTGGAAGCCCGCCGGGTAGAACTATCTCTTGAAAGTTGTCGCCTACAACTGTTGTGCGTCAGATGAGATGAAATAGAAAGTCCGCACTGTAGCTCATTCACTCCCAGCTCTTTTTTTCCAAGATGAAGTTGATCAAAACTTATTTGAGGAACACAGTGGGCAAAGTAGCCTTTGTGGATTGGCTATTTTATCCTTAGTGAACGGGCTATGAATGAATGAGATGGACAGGTATGCCTGTGTGTGCGTGTGTGGTTGCGTACACGGGGTGGGGCTGTCTTGCCCCTGGACCTTCTATGCAGCTGTTCCACCACAACGCACAGTATGCAAGGCTACATTACACTATGCAAGGCTGCATGCAGACGGTGGAGTAATGGGTCAGTAACGTTGTTGCGTTGATGCGTGCGGGGGGGGGGGGCTGCCCTCACAACCCCTCACATTCATGCAGCAACTGCATAGCAACCCCAACGAAAAATCGCTGGCGCCGCCGCTGATCAAGCCTCAAATATCACCTCAACGCTAAACATGTAGCAGCTAGCGTGGAAGCTAACGGGGGCCCAACGCAGCTTAACATCCAAGATTCTATATACTGTGTTTTCATGCTACATTCAGATTTCAAATAGGGATATGTTCTGTGTTTGTTGAAATATTGTTGGAAATGTTAATTTTCTAAAGGATAAAGTATATGCGATTAAAATGCGATTAATTTCGATTAATTAATTTCAAAGCCTGTAGTTAACGCGATTAAAAATTTTAATCGAGTCACAGCCCTAGTCTATATATATCGGCATAAAATAAAAGACTCAATACACACAAGTTCCAAAATATCACACCATTAACAACCTCAGTTCACTCTCAGAGACTTTTATATCACCACAACTTTCTTTAGCACACCGAGAAACAACAGAAAAATAGCCTCAGAGCAGCTAAAAAGACAAGTTTCTCACCCTTGCTCTCTGTATTTGAAAGTACGCCGATATTGGAGCTTGCAGTGGCTCTACAGATGACAGGTGAGTGGTTAGCCTGTTAGCCACAGAGCTTGCAGCGGCTCTACAGGTGACAGGTGAATGTTAGCCTGTTAGACACAGAGCTAGCATTAGCATGGACGACGGTAAGCGTTAACAAGCCTTTATTTTGATAACTGACTCGTCTTACCAACGTACTTGTCTCCGGACTTCCAATCGGTATGTGGTCTGACTTTCTTTCAGTGTAACTCGGGATTTTTCTCCTTTTTCTGTCCTTTTCACAAGTAGCTGCGCTTTACTTCTCTGGTTAAGGTCAGAAAATAACGTAAAAATCGCGCGCCTGCAGTTCACCTCCGAGCTGAGAGGCTGAACGTGGCCTGCGTAGCCCCTGATTGGCTGTTGAGGCACTCCCCACGTGGGGTCATACGAACTGTGCGGTGCATTCAAATGCAACAGGAACATTAAACTTTACCGATGCAAACATAAAATAAATACTCTCCCGCTTCTTTTATTGGTCTCTATGTCAGTCCAGAGAGATTCGGGGCTGAAGCCCCGAATGACCAGGTCTCTCGACGCCCCTGCATTTCCAGCTCAACCAAAAAGAATGATACTGTTGCAATTCCCAGATCCTGTGCTCATTTACTGGCAATTAAGCTGCCAGCTCTGCTCTCAATGGCACAGGCTGTCTGAGTGCTGATGGATAGCTGTTTAAACGAGATCTTTCATAATTAGCGCAACCCAACCCACAAAAGAATTGCTATGAAATACACTTCACACTCAGCTGAAACCCAATAATCTCATTTGATTGCAGTTTGTATGTTATAAACAGCTGTCAATCAAATGCAGAACAAAAGGCATTTGAGGTAGTCTTTAGTAAACAGTTTCAGTTCATCTCACAGTATAAATAAATAGAAAAACAGCCATTGCCTGTTTGACTTCACAGCAATGTGGACATCATTTAAGTAATTTGGGGCTAAGGTTTTTGCAAACTATTTATCATTTCTGATTATGCTGCCCTCGGACTGCGTTACTGGTGCAGAACTAGACAGCTAGCGAACAGTTCAAGAGAAGGCAAGCTGAAGTGTGTTTTTGTCCTTTTATTTTCTTTCTTTCATTTCCTTGCTGATTTTCAGTTGCACTTGCACTTTCACTTCTTTTACACTTCTCTTTACTTTACTGTAAAACTGTAAATAAAATAAGAAATAACGTACATGAATTCCTGTAATAAATCATTTACATATAACACGTGTCAACAGCACAATCAGGGTGATCTATTGTCTGCCAACACAAAACGAGACCTAGCATAGCTAAGTAGACCTGACTAGCCAAACATTACAGGCAAGTAAACATCATCTCTTGAGCCAAATAAATCGAAATATACAACCAAATATCAATGTAGCTGTACTGAACTAAATCCAACACAAAAGGGTTACTTACAGACAAATAATGTCCAAGGCTCAGGTGTGAAAAGATACGGAGGCAGGACAGTTGAAATCCGTGTCATTACGGTAGGTGAAACTTAATATTAACCGGAAACTACACAGGAAGTAGTTTTGCGCAGAAGGCGTAGTACCGCGTAAAGTCCACTAGATGGCGGTATTCACCATACATTCATTCACCATTTACGGGAGTCATACTAAACTAATGCATGACATGAAGTGGAGGGCAGAACACTCCCCGCTTGGCATATAACTAATATGCCACTACAAACTTATACTTAAACACAAAACGCACTTAAGGATCAAAAGGATATGGTCTTCTAGCTTTCATCAGGAAGCAGAACGACGATCTCTGAGATAGGTCTCAGAAGGACTTTCACAGTTCCGTCTCTTATAATCTTTACTTGCACCTTCCGGATCCTCTTGTCCCCGCTCGGCAGCGTGTTGACTATTACTCCCACAGGCCATTCGTTCCTGTGGGCTTGGCTGTCCTTGAGCAAGACAATGTCGCCGGCCCTGACGCTTGGCCTTTCCTCGGTCCACTTTCGGCGGCCCTGCAGCGTGGATAAGTAGTCTCTCCTCCATCTCTTCCAGAAGGTGTTTGCGAGGCACTGGACGTGTTTCCACTGCTTCCCATGCAATTCGGCCATCTGGAAGTTTCCAGAGGGCGCGGAGACGGTGCTCATCTTCTGGGTCAGAAGCATTGCCGGGGTAAGGACGGTGGGCTCGTCAGGGTCGGAGGACACAGGCACCAAGGGTCTCGCATTCATTATAGCCATGACTTCGGCCATAAGAGTGCTCAACACCTCGTGTGTCAGGCGAGTGTGTCCGGTCTGGAGCAGCATTGCATCCAGGATGCGTCTGGCGACGCCGATGAGTCTTTCCCAAGCCCCCCCCATATGTGAAGAATGGGGCGGGTTAAAGACCCAGGAGCACCCCCTGCTCTGGAGGTAAGTTGTAACTGGTGAGTCTTCCGTGTCGATGCCCAGCTCTTTACAGGCACCGACAAAGTTGGTCCCTCTGTCGGAGCGGAGAAGCTTGGCCGGGCCCCGGATGGCGAAAAATCTTCTTAGGGCATTGATGAAGCTGTCGGTGGTCATGGACTCTATGAGCTCGAAGTGGACGGCCCTGGTTGACAGGCATGTGAATATCACTGCCCAGCGCTTGCTGTCCGCACTTCCTCCTCTTGTCCTCCGAGTCATAATGGCCCATGGCCCGAAGACATCGAGGCCTACGTGGGTGAAAGGAGGCTCTGGAGTAAGCCGGTCGGGAGGCAGATCGGCCATCTTCTGTTCTTGCAGACGCCCGCGTAGCTTGCGGCAGCTCACACACTTGTAGATGACAGAAGACACCAGGCGCTTACCTCCGACGATCCAGTATCCAGCTGCTCTCACGGCACCCTCTGTTATGTGACGCCCCTGGTGTACTACCTGTTCGTGGTAGTACCTCACCAGCAGTGTAGCGATGTGGTGAGTGTGCGGGATAATCAGAGGATGTTTCTCTTCTCTTGGCAGGTCCGGGGCGGATGAGATACGACCTCCGACCCGCAGCAGGCCGCTCTCATCGGCCACTGGATTGAGCTTCTTGAGTGGACTCTTTTTGGGAAGTGCTTTTCCCTCTCTGAGGCATTCTAGTTCAGTTTCATAGGCGTCGTGCTGGACAGCACGGATGATGACACTCTCTGCGTGGGACAGCTCGCTCGTGGTGGGTGCGTCTTTGAAAGAGCCCCACCTGTTGCGCACCGAGCTGGCTGGATTGCCTCCGAAGGATGCGGCTACATGGATTAGCCTGGCTGTGGCTTTGCAGAGGTTCCTCCAGCTAGAGAATCTTTCGAAGCGCTGACAGCCCAGACGAGCATCCAGGGCTTTGGTAGCCAGAACTGCAACCTCGGGCCGGATCTCTGTGTCTGCTTCGGGTTCCACGAGGTTGAAGATGTTGGGTTCTGGAGTCTCCTCTGTGGTCTCACGTGTGAGGAAGTTGGGACCGGAGAACCAACTGCTTTGCTGTAGCTCTGCTGCCGGCATGAACCTAGTAGCATGGTCCGCAGGATTCAGGTCCGTGGGGGTGTAGGACCACTGGTCTGGATGGGTGGCTTGTCTGATGCGGGTCACCCTGTTGGCTACGTAGACATAGAATCTTCTTGACGAATTATGGATGTAGCCAAGCACGATTCTACTGTCTGTGAAGAACCTGACAGCATCCACATCGATGTCCATCTCGTCTCTGATAAGTTCGTACATCTGGACAGCTAGCACGGCCGCACAGAGCTCGAGGCGGGGGATGGTATGGGCAGGACGGGGGGCCAGCCTGGACTTTCCCATGACGAAGCCCATGTGTGGTTTGCCGTCAGCGGTGATTGCCCTCAGGTAAGCGACGGCGCCTATGGCTATTGTGGAGGCATCGGAGAAGATGCAGAGTTCTCGCCTCTGAGCTGAGGTCAGTAGCACAGGGATATAGCACCTATTTATGCGCAGGTTTTCCAGAGCTTTCAGTGAGTCTTTCCACGTGTTCCACTGGGTCTTTTTCTCCGGGTCGAGTGGAGTGTCCCACCCCTGCTCTGTTGACAGTTCTCTCACTAATGCTTTTCCTTGCATTACAACGGGAGCGACGAACCCCAGGGGGTCGTATAGGCTGTTGACCGTGGACAAGATACCTCTTCGTGTGTACGGCTTCTCTTCCTGAGACACTAAGAAGGTAAAGCTGTCCATTTCCAGGTTCCAGGATAGGCCCAGGCTTCGCTGGAGGGGGAGAGGATCGACGCCGAGTTCCAGGTCTTTCAGGTCCCTGGAACGGTCTTGTTCAGGTAAGGCTTCCATCACCTGTTCGCTGTTTGATGCTACTTTATGCAGCCTTAGGTTGGACTCTGCGAGCATTTCCTTGGTTCTTGTGATGAGGTCTATCGCTTGCTCGGGTGTGGCGACAGAGGTCAGCCCGTCATCGACGTAGAACTGGCGCTCCACAAACTGTCTTGCATCAGAGCCGTATTCCGCTTCGCCTCTCTCGGCGGCTCGCCTCATACAGTATATGGCGATGGCTGGGGAAGGGGTATTCCCAAAGACGTGGACTTTCATCCGGTAGTCCACCACAGGCTTGCTTAAGTCGTTGTCCTCATACCAGACGTAGCGGAGGTAGTCTCTATGATCATTTCTGACCACAAAGCAGTAAAACATTTGCTGTACATCAGCTGTAACAGCGATTGCCTCTTTTCTGAATCTAAGGAGCACCCCTAGCAGCGTGTTATTCAGATCGGGCCCGCTGAGGAGTACGTTGTTCAGGCTGGTGCCTTCGCATTCGGCGCTTGAGTCGAACACTACTCTAATCTGACCCGGCTTCTTCGGGTGGTACACACCGAACGTGGGCAGATACCAGAGTTCTTTACCTGGCTCCGGTGGTGGTGCACGCTCAGCTTGATCGTTGTCCAGCATTCTCTGCATGAACTCGGTGTAGTGGCTTTTCATTTCTGGCTTTTTCTGCAGAGTCTTCCTGAGTGAGGCTAGACGATTCACTGCTTGTTCCCGGTTGCTGGGGAGGAGTCGTCGTGGCGAACGGAATGGCAGAGGTGCAACCCAGCTGTGGTCGTCATCCTGATAGACCTCTTTGTCCATGATGGTCAGGAACGCTTTGTCGTCCATCGACAGCGCTGGTTTGTTGTCGTCTTTTGAGCTCTCAAAGACGGAGTGTCCCAGCCCATCTGTGCTCGTTGTCCTGTCCAGGTCATCCGGCTGGGTGGAGGAGAGGCATTGACGACTGTGTGGCTTGCCACTGTAGTCTTCCTTCACCTGGATGTTGTTCGGACAGGGGCGGAGAAAAGATGCACGGCCGTTGGGTAGCACACTTGCCTTGTACACGTTGACTTCGGCTGGTTTGTGGACAGCCTCCAGACATGCCTCACCCACGATGACCCAGCCTAGGTCGAGCCGTTGCGCATAGGGAGCGTTGTGTGGCCCGTTGATCTGCTCCCGTACCTTGTGGACTCTCAGGATGTCCCTTCCTAAGAGCAGCAGAATGGGTGCGTCAGGGTCTAAAGCGGGAATCTTGTGCGCGACTCGCTGGAGGTGAGGGTGGTTGTATGCCACATCTGGTGACGGGATTTCTGATCTGTCATCAGGCACCATGTCACACTCGATCAGCGTGGGGAGCGGGAGTTGCAGTTTTCCATCCATGGACTCGAGCACGAAGTTGTTGGCTCGCCTGCCGGAGGTCTCTGTAGTCCCCGAGCAGGTTTTCAGTGTGTAAGGTGCTGGGCTGGCTTTGACACCGAAGAGATTGAAGAACTCTGCTTTTGCGAGAGACTTGTTACTCTGTTCATCCAGCACTGCATACATCTTGATTGCCTTCTCTTTTTTTCCTGCAGGAAAGGCTTTGATCGGGCAGATCTTGGCACATGAGCGTGGGGTGTTGGCATTACCGCAGACCTCGGTGCAGTAGTTGGACACGGCTGCCGGGGTGTCCTCGGTTGGCTCCCCGCTTTCCTCCTTGTTTGCTTTGGCGTTTTCTGCAGGAGGTGGAGGACCAGGGTGGAGAGCTGCTATGTGTCTTTCACTGTTGCACTCAGTGCATTTGATGGGCGCTTTGCAGTCTTTTGCAATGTGCTGAGTTGACCCACAACACTTGTAGCATATGTGGTTTTCTTTCAGGTATGCCCTACGTTCATCGATAGTCTTTAATCTGAAACCCCTACACCTCTTGAGTGGGTGTGGCTTCTTGTGCAGTGGACACTCACGATCTGGTTCGCTGGTTTTCCTCTCCGTGGAACCGGCATGACTGTCGCTGGACTTGGATGTAGCATCCGTCTTGTGCACGGTGACCGTGGCTCTCTGGCTGGCCTTTATGGCCTTGTCGGGTTTGGACGACGTGGAGGTGGCGAAGGCAAAGCTGGGGTCATTTCGGACTTTAGCCTGTTGGCGGACGAACTCTGAGAAGATCGGGAATGGAGGGAAGGCTACCCAGTGTTGTTCCTTGAACCTGGACCCCTTGGTGATCCATCTCTCTTGAAGGCTATAGGGCAGCTTTTCCACGATGGGGTTTACTCCCCGGGCCGTGTCTAGGAAAGCGAGGCCGGGGAGAAATCCATCTGCCTTCGCGCATTCCAGTTCGAGCAGGATGTCGCCCAGTTCCCGGAGCTTGGCGTTGTCTCTGTTGGTTAGCTTAGGAAATTCTTCCAGCTTTTTAAGCAGCGCGTGTTCGATGATCTCTGGTGTGCCGTAACAATCTTCTAGGCGTTGCCACACCATGCTCAGGCCGGCGGCGGGATTGAGGACGTGCACTGAGCGGATCCTCTTTGCATGTTCGGCTGATTCGGCACCAAGCCATTTGACTAACAGGTCCAGCTCCTCTCTAAGGGAGAGGTTTAAATCTTGAGTGGCGGTCACAAAGGATGCTTTCCATGACCAGTAGTGTTCGGGGCGGTCATCAAATTTGAGAAGGCCAGAGCTGACGAGCTCTCGCCGCATGAGATACCTGGCGAGATCTTGCGCTTGTTGCGGCTCGCGTGAGGTCACTCTCTGGGGGCTGGTGGGCGGCTGTAGGTTGTCAGGATGTGCCCTGAGTAGGGGCCTCACACTGGGTTGTTCCCTTTTTATGTTTGTGACATTCGGTGTCGGGTGTTGGCGAACAGCTGGCCCGGCACTGACATCTTGGTGTCTGAGTGATCTTTGGGGCTCCACTGGCGTATATTTCAGTGGTTGTGGTTGTCTGTGAAACAGCTCTGCATGTTGCTGGACATAATTACCGGCTCGTTCAGCTGCATTGAGGGGCCTTTCTGAAAGATATGGCCCGTGACGCCTCTCCCCGCTTTCAATCTCCTCTTCCTCCTCGTATGCGGCTGCTTCGGCCTTGCGTGCAGCAGCGTTCTTTTGGCAGTTGAGGAGGTGGAGACTGGCTTCGAGTTCGGCTTTTTGCCTCATTGCGTTAGCCTCAAGCTCGGCTTTCTGTCTCATCATGCTGGCTTCCTTTTCAGCAAAATCTAGCTCTGTCTGTGCCACTTTAAGTTTGGCGTGTGCTCTGGCTCTGGCTGTTGACGTTGATCTCCTGCTGGAGCAGTGTGAGGGGTGATGGGATGTTTGTGACCGGTCATCTGGTGTTTGGAATGGCTCTGCCTGTTCAGTTGACTGGTGAACATCTGCTGTGGTTGGCTTTAATGCAGCTCCACCAAGTGCCTGTTCGAAGGCATTCTGCTCTGGGTTGATGGAGTGTAGACTCATGATTTCTATTCCTCCCTAATCTTCTGACTTGGGCCCTCTGCGCTGTTGTCTTTTTACTATGCTGCCCTCGGACTGCGTTACTGGTGCAGAACTAGACAGCTAGCGAACAGTTCAAGAGAAGGCAAGCTGAAGTGTGTTTTTGTCCTTTTATTTTCTTTCTTTCATTTCCTTGCTGATTTTCAGTTGCACTTGCACTTTCACTTCTTTTACACTTCTCTTTACTTTACTGTAAAACTGTAAATAAAATAAGAAATAACGTACATGAATTCCTGTAATAAATCATTTACATATAACACGTGTCAACAGCACAATCAGGGTGATCTATTGTCTGCCAACACAAAACGAGACCTAGCATAGCTAAGTAGACCTGACTAGCCAAACATTACAGGCAAGTAAACATCATCTCTTGAGCCAAATAAATCGAAATATACAACCAAATATCAATGTAGCTGTACTGAACTAAATCCAACACAAAAGGGTTACTTACAGACAAATAATGTCCAAGGCTCAGGTGTGAAAAGATACGGAGGCAGGACAGTTGAAATCCGTGTCATTACGGTAGGTGAAACTTAATATTAACCGGAAACTACACAGGAAGTAGTTTTGCGCAGAAGGCGTAGTACCGCGTAAAGTCCACTAGATGGCGGTATTCACCATACATTCATTCACCATTTACGGGAGTCATACTAAACTAATGCATGACATGAAGTGGAGGGCAGAACACTGATCACAGGCTAATTATTTTCATCCCTCACAAAAGAGAAGAAAAATAAGAACCAGCAGATTTGAAGAAAACTGCACTGTATTAACCAAGGTATTATAATCAAGACAGGTGATTTATATGGCGCAGTAAAAGGGCCAAAATAAAGACGAATAAACATTCAGCAGAGGTGATGTAGCTGGAGGCTATATCTCTACCTAAGCCAACTACTGATGTGACCAACGATCGGCTGGCACAGGTAACTGAAAAGCTAGCGGAGTCAAATGAGAAGGCGACTATTCGTTTGACCTGGGTACTAACTCATAAATCTGACATAGCCACTTATATACGGGTTTCTTCCTTATAAACACTATTTGATGCACGTGCACCCATGAGGCAAAATGAAAATGTAATATACTTATTTCATAAGTCAATCATAAAACACTATTTCATAGCTCAGAATTTTAATATTGACTTGTGGAAACTGACAATATCTCTGCATGATCTTACCTGTTGTTTCACATTGGTTGTGTGTTTCTGCTCTCCTTGTTACTGGTCTAACTGGATTTATTGTCATGCGTACATGCATACACATATAATTTGTCCTCCGCTTTTAACCCATCCAGGGTGGCACCTGTTGACACACACATGCACAGGGTCACACACTCATAAAGACGGATGCCATACACTGGACGATTGGACATTGGACGACCCACTCTGACCACTGAGCCACGGCCGCCCCATTAAAATGTGTTTAATGTTATTAGTGAGTAAAAAAAATTACTACAAGGCTACCTTAGAACAAACAATATCGTACAAAAATTTCAACATAGCCCTGTGAAAGACACAAGTGAGCAGCTCAGTCTGAAACATTGGCTGGAAGTGATTACATTGTTAGCTTGGATGGTTCCACTTATAATGATATACAGTATTTGTTTCAAATGTGCAGAGAATTTATCTGTTCCTGACACCATACAATGAATGGTTAAACTATTTCTAGTAAGTAACTGCATGGCAATTAAGAAGCCCATGGGTTCACACAAAGGAAAATCTCGGTGCTTATGAATCTTTACATGCATATTATTGTGTTTTCTGTGTGGTTACAATATTCATGGAAGGCAATCCATGTTATGTATTGTGAGACACGAAGTAGACTCTGCAGAGACTGAAGAACCCCAGTCCACCCTTTTACTGTCCTGACACCACAATCTGTCTCTGCTCTTGGCAAAAGGCTGTGATCCCCTTGGAAAACCAAAACAATTTTCATCCATCTGTTTCAGAAGATGAATGAGTTTACTGCCTTGTCAGCACTGTTTAGGAGCTCCTTTAAAAATATCTAAACAAACCTGGATCAGCGCCAGTTTCTGCGCCGTAGTGGCCACACACATTTCTGTTTCTGTTGGGTCATCCATTGTCTCAGCTGTGCATTTGTATGGAGAGGCCAACAACTAGTGTCTATAAAAGGTTGATCCACTGGATTAGACACTCCCTTGGCTTGGTATGAGTATAGAGAGGCCAGCCATTAGCATTTCCAGGTTGGCAGCCAGCATGCTGAGGCTGAAGGAGGTGTAGAAGGACATACAGGATGGACAGCGAATAGAATCTGAGTGAAAATAGACCAAGTTTCTTTTTAACCTACACAGTGACTCAAACTCAGCAACATGGTACAAGGCTGACATTGTGCAGGTGTTTCATTTTCTCTGCTCGTGAGTGTGAATCAACCCATCCAGTAAGGCGTCTCGTTAGACCAGACGTATGGCTGAGCCTTGAAGCTCTTCCGCTAAATGCTCCCACTGTCCTGCTCTGGATGGACTCAGGCAGTGTGGCTCAAGACTAAAATAAAAGTCTACGCTTCCCCCCCCCCTTGCCGCAGGTGAAACCACGTGTCTTTTCACTTGCTGTACAAATGTTTTGACACTGGGATACCAACAGGACCTCTCTTCTCATGTTTATTAAAACCATAACTTCCGTCACTAAGTATGAGTAACGATGAGCACCTTGAGGCACAAAGGATGGAATTATTTATTTACTCCCGGTGCAGCAGAAAGCTCCGTCACTGCTCAGGGGTGATTGAAACGGAGGTTGGAGATTCAAAATATACCAACCTTGTATTTGACTTGCACTGACCATAAGCAGGCATACAAACCCTGGCCTGAACTAAATCAACAAACACATATCTGGGTTTATTTAGGCCTGACTGTGCAGTGCATTCAGAGCTGATAACTTTACTTCTTGGGGGCATCACTGACCTCGCAGTCATCTCAACCTTTTTTTTTTGAAGAAGTGATTGACAGGATGGATAACGATAAGATGGACACAATCAGGTGGTGATTTGTTCGGGTGAAACGTTGCCTGAACTCAGATGTGCTTTGGCCCCTGGATGCCCCGAGGACGTCTTGGCTCTTTGATGTCCCACACGCCTTCTATTTGCCTTAGTGGGTGGGAAAAACAAAACCAGAGCAGACCCATGAGTGGTTTTAGAGCAACACTAAGACACTGTTAGTGTTCAAGTTTCATGGGCGCTTTGTAGCAGTTATTTTTTAAGGCATACCTTTAAAATTACAGGATTTTGTTTAATCACATGGCATACCACAAATTTCTTCTAAAAATTTAAAACAAGCAAGTCCTTCATCAGTGTGCTGTTTAGTCACCTTTGAATGATGTAGCTCGATATGTTTAACTAAGAAAAGTGTATTTAAAAGTCTGTCGTTTAAATATTTAATTTGAAACCAAAGTTTTGAATCAAGTCAAAAGGCCTGTTTAGATATATTTCCATGTTTCTGGTGGAAAAAAAAGCAACATGTCCCCATTCTTTGATGTGAGCATTTTTAATCCAGGCAAAATATAATCAACTCCCTAAAAATTTAGCTCTTTTCTGTAGAGACATCCTTATAATGCAAATTTCTAAATTTTCCTCATGTAACAATGAAGCCCTGTCTGTTTTTCTGGTTAATCTGTCTGTCTGTTGACAGTTATTTAGGGTCGAAGCTGACCAGTGTGCAGGATAATTAATAGTAGTCTGATTCATCCTTGTCCAATTGAACAGGGTCTGCTCTGACGAAGGATGCCACAGCTCTGCTCAGCCATGAAAGTCTTGTGTGATTTAAAGCCCGCTGACTCAGAGAGCAGCCTGGAGCTCCGTGTGGATGGAGGTAGCAGGAGTGAAGCAGCCTGCAGAATCCCATTGGAACAATTACTTCTGTCACAGACTGACAGAATCATTATGGGACAAATGTGATATGTGATAACAGAAGGGTTAAAGGTACAGTACAGTATAGCTGCAGACAATATCTTATGTTTATTAACCTTTTTATTCCTCTGTGAGCAACAGTTATTTCCCATAGTCCCCATTTAGTTCAGTTCCTTTATAAATACACACTTAAAATATTAGGCTGCCCATATTAGAGAGGAGTGTACAGATTCATTGCTGCTGCAGCTGCAATGAGAGGAAACTATGAAGTCACTCCACCTGAGTGATAGTCAGCAGTTCAAACAGCCGCAATGAGGCACAGCAAGTTCACGAGTATTACTGAACAGAATCTCAGTTAGAAAAACTTCAACCCTAATTCAGATCTGTTACTTTAATGTCAAGAAATACGGAGTTGTTTTTGTTTTCAGTGGACAGAAGTTCTTGTTCTACAGGTCAAAGACCACGAGGAATATACTTTGGAGGTCAAATGCTTTGGACAAAATCTTTTTAATGAACACATTCTTTGGATTTGGAAACTTCAAAGACCCGATCTGCACATGAGGAAAAAGAGTTTTCTTTGTGACATATTTGCTTTGATTCAATTAAGTTTAGATATGTGTTTTGTTTTGTTTTGTTTACCAAGTTATATATGAGCTATACAACAGATTGTGTATTTTCAGTCTCAACTGAGCCATGACCGTGGGGTACCTCTCATTCACCTTCACCTCCTCTGGATCCTTTGGCATGTTTTTATTCTGGCTCAGGTAGGGAACATACAAAGGAGAGAGGCCTGAGGGTTCTACTCAGTATCTTAGCTGTTCCTAGGACTGCGCTCTTTTGGAGATCTCTGTCTCTCTGTTGTTCCAAGATTCTTTTGAAGCCATGCTCCCAGTTTGGGGGTCAAGGCCCTGAGTAATCCTATTATCACTGACACCACTGTTGCCTTCACTTTCCACATCTTTTCTGGCTCCTGTTTCAGCCCTCTGTATTTTTCAAGCTCTTTGTGTTTCTTCTTCCGAGTGTTGCTGGCATTTGGGATTGCTACATCTATATCCACCATCAAAATGTCCAGTTGGGTATCGATCACCAGTTTATTTATCTGGTTCTGGAAGTCATTCCCCACCACATTTGAAGGTATTTCCCAGATGGACTTTAGGAGTGCCAAACTATACTCTGTACAGATACTCGCATACACTTTTCCAGTCACAAAGCTATGGATGATTGATTAATCATTTCATAAGACTTTCCCCATTTTGTAATTGTTTTAAAATACCAATAAATACAACACAGAAATTCATGTCAAATGCACTTTATGTAGTTTATCTTCAGCAGAGCCACATCACAGCCAATATAAGTGCAGTCAGACTCTCTCAGCACAATGAATGTTCTTTTGAATTCTTCCTTACACCTTTCTTTGGTATCACGATAAAGAGGTTAAGAAAAAGCGTTTAGGAAAAGATAAAGAAGAATTTTTTTTCATTTAGCTTTTTGCTTTTTCGACCAATGTGGGCAGGATGATGGAGTATTTTACTGTAACTTATCCTCTGTAGGTGACGTTGAGACGAAAAAAATCTGTGAAAAATCAGGTTTAACCATTTTTAGTGCCATCATACTAAACATTCATACATATATTTGATCTTATTTTCTTTTTTTCTTCCATACGAATAACTTTAATAACTATGGGCCACTGGTGGTTTTTACTTAGATTAGATAGAATGCCACATTCGATTGTTCATTTCTCACAGCACTTCTCGTCTTTAATACTCAGTGCCTCTATCTCTTTGTACTTTCCCTCCAAAAACGAACCCAAGCATCTCTCTTAATGCTCTGAAAGAGTGGACAGAGGTTGTTTGGGGCAAAGGTGGGTGACCCACCTGCTGCTCTCACCTGTATGTTTCTGTCATCTTCTTCCCCTCGTGATCATAGATGAACTCACCCAGAAAGTTCAGGACTATGAAAAGGATCTTGTCTTTTCTCTTTCCCCCAACTTCTCCTGCAGTGCTTCAGGTTTTCACTTTCACTGGTTTGTTTTTGGACATGTTCTCCTCAGATTCTCTTGTCCTTCCAGATTTCCTGCTTGCTCTTTCTGAGGCAGCTTTTTTGCACATTCACACTTATTATCTGTGCATGTGCCTCTGCCATTAGGCCTCCTTCTTCCTTTTCCTCCACCTTTCTTTTCTCCTGAGCCTCTCCCTAATCACGTTTGGGGAGAAACATTATTATTTCAGTGGAGTAGTTCTGCTCCTCATCACTGGAGGTGGGACCTATAGAGACTGTAGCAGAACTTCTGCTTTATGTCAGCAGATGTGTTCTTTACCACTGACAGTTTGTTACAAGAACTCTGTGTGACTTAAAGATGTTGTATTTGATTGAATGTTATTCATTTGTCTAAAACAAAAACAGCTAGGTTTTTCTTAAGTTCATTCTCAGTGAAAAGCACCTTTCTGGAGCTGAGAGGGTATTAAAGTCAGACATTTTCAGTTGTTCTGGGAGGGTAAAGCAATGCTGTCATGTTCTTTTTAGAAAGAAGAGGCTTTCTCCTGCAATCATTGCAAACAAGCCAACTAGTTCAGTCTCTAATTGTACTGTCATGAACTTTAACATTTTACATGCTGAGGCCTGTGGAGTCTGAGATATAGCTCTGACCTTGGGGTGAACTTGCTGGAATGTCCACTCCTGGTAAGATTGACAGCTGTCTTGAATGTCTTCCACTTGTGAATAATCTTTCTCTCTGTAGAATGATGGACTCTGAATAGTTTGGAAATGTCATTATAACCCTTTGCAGATTGATGGGCAGAAACAATTGCTTCTATAAGATCATTGCTGATGCCTTTTCTTGTTGACATTGTGTTAAAGGGATAGTTCGCCTCTTTTGACATGAAGCTGTATGACATCCCATATTAGCAATATCATTTATGAACATTGACTTACCCCCCGCTGCGTCCTGTGAGCCGAGTTTCAGCCTCGTTTTGGCGATGACAAAGGTAGTCCGGCTAGTTTGCTAGGGTCCCGAAAATAAAGCGTCTTGCTTCTCAAAACAATATGTGTTCAAAAGAGTAATACATTTGCATCACAAAATCATCCCGCCAGAAAAAGTCAGACCTCACAATCGCTTGGCGCTATTTCTCTCTACCTTTGTATCACTGCGTACTGTGTAAACCGTGCAGACCGAAGTGCAGACCGAGCAGTCCCCTG
Organism: Odontesthes bonariensis; assembly: GCF_027942865.1. NCBI lineage: Eukaryota > Metazoa > Chordata > Actinopteri > Atheriniformes > Atherinopsidae > Odontesthes > Odontesthes bonariensis. The sequence goes on along the minus strand of NC_134521.1, from coordinate 17,569,601 downwards.
CTTCCGAGCAGTAAACACCGTAACAGGCGCGGCTATCGTTAGGTGGCTGTACGCATTGATATGAAGGGAGGCAAAAATAGCGCCAAACGATTGTGAGGTCTGACTTTTTCTGGAGAACGATTTTGTGATGCAAATGTATTACTCTTTTGAACGCATATTGTTTTGAGAAGCAAGACGCTTTATTTTCGGGACCCTAGCAAACTAGCCGGACTACCTTTGTCAACGCCAAAACGAGGCTGGAACTCGGCTCACAGGACGCAGTGGGGGGTAAGTCAATGTTCATAAATGATATTGCTAATATGGGATGTCATACAGCTTCATGTCAAAAGCGCTGAACTATCCCTTTAACACACACCTGAATGCTCCAGACCAGCAAACTGACAAAACTTATGCTTTTTAGAGGCGCTCACACTTACTGATGATCAGTTAATCAAGTGCATTTGATTAGCTGCACCCGGCTGCTACTTACCCTGTCAAGTCCTTTGGAAGCAGAAAGGGAGTAGTTCAGTGTTCCCACACTGCTTCAGCATTTTGGCTGTGGCTACAGCACAAACACTAGTAAATCTTTCTTTTGTGATCTTTGCGTGCATGTATGGTATGAATGTAACAATCTAAATATTACATAATTTGACCAAGTCTGTGCGGACATGGCAGAAGTATGAATGTAAGATGTAGTTAAATAATGAGCAGTAACTCTTTCTCTTTGATCTCTGTGTGCAGCCAAAGGTCTGCACCAGTTGCCTCTTTCTCCAAGTGGGTTTCTAAGGTTGAAATATTTGCAGACCTTTTCCATTGTCAGTAAAGGGCTGGAAAGCTGTCCATGGATTAAGAAGAAACAATCTTGTGGGTTCGCTGACCTCTGGCCTCATTGGTTTCCCCCCTCCTTAGTTTTTTTTAAGAGTGTGGGCCTTTCCGTTTTCTGATTTTTATGCTGAGTAATAAATTAACTTTAAGCTTCTTCGTGTGCTTCTGCTTACACCTGGGAACTGGTTGGTCAGTTTAAGAAGTTAGTTATCAATATAAACAACCCTTCATCAGTTTAAGGGTGTTATATAAAGCATGAACTGCTTTTTAGTTTTTGCTAAATAAATAATGACACAGTGTAGTATGTTGCCACATACATAAGTTTTAGACCTGGTAAGGAGAGGCTGTACTTCCTTTTTCACCTGACTGTAAATATGTCTAACAAAAACAAAAGGTTATCTTTATCTTTTTGAAGAAGCTGTCCTGACTTGACAGTTCCCACTTGAGTCTTTTCAAAATACTTTCTTTCTCAGCGGGTCTTTCACAGCATGCCATTGGAACGAGATGTGGAAATTCAACTATGAACAGCAGAGTTTATTTGCTGTTTTTCCCCCATGAGGCTATGATGGTTGTTAATTCTGCGCTGACTATTTCATCAAGACACTGAGGAAAATTGTTATGTCTCGTCATATTTGCTAATCATGTTTATGTTATGTCATGTCTTGTTTAGTTTCATGTGTGGGTCCTGTAGGTTTTAGTTTAGTCAAGTCACTCATGTCCAGTCCTGTCATGCACTTCCTGTTTTATTTTGTGTTCACATTTTCCCCTCTCGTTTCAGATCCTGACTTCCTCCCTTTGTGTGCTTTCCCCCATTGTGATTGTCAACCCCGCCCCTGATTGGTTCCACCTGTGTCCCCTTACCTCATGTTCAAATAGTCTTTGTCTCCCTTTGTCTGGTTGTCAGTTCGTCTTGTTCTGTCCCTCACCAAGTTTAAGTCAAGCGTTACTGCATTTTAGTTTGCATTATTTTTGTCATCCTCTTCGGAGCGTCTTTGGTTCTGTATTCTGGAAATAAATACCTTTTGGATTACCTCACTGAGTTGTGCAATTGAGTCCATCAGAACTGTGTCTCAGGCCGCGACAGAACGAACTGACCAACTATGGACTCAGCCGACTCAAAAAACCTCCAATATGCCCTCTCCGCACAGGGCACCAAGATCCATCACCACGAGACACAACTAAGCTCTGTCAGCCGTGGTGTGCAGGAACTCTCCAAGCGTCAGGAGGAGTTTCAATCATCCGTCACGAACCAAGTGAATCACCTGGCTAACCAACTCCACCAAGTCCTGTCTCACCTAAGAACGGCACCCCCAGCGACACCACCGGTGGCGACTCCAGCTCCTGCATCAGCCACGGGCCCGGTTTCTCCCATGACCTTGCGTTTGGCCCCTCCAGAGAAGTTCTCTGGTGACTCAGGTGACTGTAGAACCTTTCTAGTCCAGTGCGACCTGCACTTTAAGCACCACCCGGCAGCCTTCCAGTCAGACCGGGCTAAGGTGGCCTTCATAGTCTCCCATTTAACGGGCAGAGCCGCCACTTGGGCCACAGCGGAATGGTCCAGAAACTCTAATATCTGTCAGTCACTCACAGTTTTCCAAGAGAGTCTAAGCCAAATATTTGATCACTCCTCACCTGCCAGAGAGGCTTCACGGGCTCTCATGCAGATCAAACAGCGTCTGCACCAAGTAATTGATTATGCCATTGAGTTCCGCACTGTGGCTGCAGATAGTGGGTGGAACTCACCTGCTCTAATAGATGCTTTTATGAGTGGACTTTCTGAGCCCATAAAGGATCATCTAGCTCCCTTAGAGCTCCCCCAGGACCTAGAAGCCATCATTGCCATGGCTATTCGGGTGGACAACAGACTCAGAGAAAGGGAGCGAGAGCGGCGTCGGACTGCAGTTCAACCTTCCGGCCACGGGGGTTACATGACCGGAATCCAACCTGCAAGAGCTACCTTTTCTCCCATGCAGGCGGGTTCGGGGAAAATGCAGCCTCCCCCGGAGCCAATGCAGCTGGGGAGGACCAAGATTACTGCAGAAGAGAAACAGCGTCGTCTGAGAGAGGGGTGCTGCTTCTACTGTGGACAGCTAGGCCATCTACTCGCCACCTGTCCGGGAAAAGGTCGAGCTCACCAGCCATGAGGAGGGCGCTGGTGAGCAAGCTTGCCTCAGCCTTTCCTCCTCGTCAACTGACCCAGGTAAAACTCTCCATGAACAATCGGACAGTTACTCATGGGGTTTTAATTGACTCTGGGGCAGACGAAAGTCTTATGGACTGGAGTCTAGCTCGACAGAACCATGTTAAGACTGTTCCTTTGACCCATCCATTAACCGCTAGTGCCTTGGATGGCCGCCTACTGTTTAGAGTGACCCATTGTCCTGAACCTATTCAGGTGACGTTAAAAGACGACCACACCGAGGTTATGCAGTTCCATTTGTTTGACTCAGCGCAACATCCATTGATTCTTAGGGTTCCCTTGGCTTAAAAAACACAACCCTCACATCGACTGGCGCTCAGGAGAAATTAAGGGGTGGGGAGGAGACTGTGCACACACATGTAAAGAGACTCAAGTGAAGCAGACTGATATTCCTGAGATTCCAGGGAATGAATTCAGCAGGGGCATCGACTCAGACTATCCAGACTTATCGAAGATACCTTCATGCTATTATGCCCACAACACCCTTCCCTCATCAGCCACGGGTCTCTCACCTTTCCAGTGTGTCAACGGCCACCAGCCTCCCCTGTTCCCCGCCAGCGAGAAGGAGATCGTGGTCCCCTCGGCTCACGCCATGGTCATCCGCTGTCGGCGGATTTGGGCTGGTGCTTGGCAGGTCCTCCTCCGAAGCTCGGTCAAGATGAAAGCAGCTGCAGATAAACGCAGACAGCCAGCTCCCTCCTACAGGCCTGGCCAAAGAGTGTGGCTGGCCACCAAAGACTTGCCTCTCCATGTCGACTCAAGGAAATTGGCTCCCAGGTTTGTGGGTCCATTTCCCATATCAAAAGTCATTAACCCTGTATCTGTATGTCTACGCCTTCCCAGGTCTTTAAGGGTCCACTCCACGTTCCATGTCAGCAAGATCAAGCCGGTCAAAGAAAGTGCTCTGATGCCGGCCGCCCCTCCTCCTCCGCCCCCACGGATTATCGGTGGCGGTCCTGTGTATACTGTCAGGAAGCTCTTGGCGGTTCGCAACCGTGGCCGTGGGAAGCAGTTTTTGGTAGACTGGGAGGGTTATGGCCCGGAGGAACGTTCATGGGTCCCTTCACGCTTCATTGTGGAGAAGTGTCTGATCCAGGACTTTAATGCACGTCACTCGGGGGCTCCTTGGCCGTCAGGAGTCGGCCATAGAGAGAGGGGGGGGGGGGGGGGTACTGTTATGTCTCGTCATATTTGCTAATCATGTTTATGTTATGTCATGTCTTGTTTAGTTTCATGTGTGGGTCCTGTAGGTTTTAGTTTAGTCAAGTCACTCATGTCCAGTCCTGTCATGCACTTCCTGTTTTATTTTGTATTCACATTTTCCCCTCTCGTTTCAGATCCTGACTTCCTCCCTTTGTGTGCTTTCCCCCATTGTGATTGTCAACCCCGCCCCTGATTGGTTCCACCTGTGTCCCCTTACCTCATGTTCAAATAGTCTTTGTCTCCCTTTGTCTGGTTGTCAATTCGTCTTGTTCTGTTCCTCACCAAGTTTAAGTCAAGCGTTACTGCATTCTAGTTTGCATTATTTTTGTCATCCTCTTCGGAGCGTCTTTGGTTCTTTATTCTGGAAATAAATACCTTTTGGATTACCTCACTGAGTTGTGCAATTGAGTCCATCAGAACTGTGTCTCAGGCCGCGACAAAAATGGTCTTTTCTATAACTCAAGTGCATGCGCTCTTCAGTCTGTGCTGTTCGGAAATGGACTAAATGACACTCAGAAAACATGTAGAATGAACAGAGAATGGAAAATTTACAAAGTCACAGCTGGCAAACATATTGGAATAGTTAAAAGTCCACACAAAGCGCAACTTATGTTCAACAGTTTATTATACAAAAAATCTAATGTTGCAGCTGTTCAAAGTGGACCGATGTTGGATATGTCATTGCTGCTCAGTCGTGACACACAAATTAACGGACAAATTTATGTAGTGCTGTTGAATGGTCAAATAAAGACTTTATATTTCTTTCCCGAAAAAGTTTTCCTTGATCTGTGTTAAGGAGAACTGACTTAGAAAATGACAAGCCTGTTGCTAAGAGCACAACCACGACTGCAATGTGGGTTTTTATGGTGGAACTACATTGGCTTCAGTCGATATAAATTGACGCCTTTGTTGCAGCACATAACGGAGTTCGTGCTATTTCACAACAGGAAACCATCTCATTTATCTCCAGCCATATGAAATACCAAAATAAGTACCACCCATCATTTAAAGTTACAGTAACAATGATCATATTTCAACAGATTTGTTTAATCTGTACCAAACCCAACGGAAAAGATCTATTTTATAATGCCTTTTGTCTTTTTTGCTGAGCCAAATATCTCCTGGCTACAGAAGGGTTTCTGTAGTAGAAACTGTAGTAAACTTCTTCAATAACTGGAATTTGTAAATTATCATAAACCATCATTTTAATTGAAACCAGTGGAAAAGTGTAAGCTGACAATATCCCTGAATGATCTCGTCTGTTTTTTCACGTGGACTGTGTTTTTTTTTCCCTCTCCATTGATAATGTCAGAAGTATGATAGTAGCATTCGTTTCACTGGGCTCTAAACTAAAAAGTCTTCCATAAAGTTGATGGCTTATTCTGGGACGGTGGCTGCCACTGATGAAATTGTCAGCTTGAAGTGCACCAGTTATATGATTACATTTGTTTACAAATACATAAAGAAATGATCAGATCCGAACATTATTCTTGACAGTGGATAGTAGAAATGTAGTTGTGCAGAGGAAAAACTGCAAGCACAGAAAACCCAAAGTGCATATAATTATGTTCTATGGGTTGTTATAAGAGATAACTTCTTACAACTGATATGGGGGCTTTGCATTTTGAGCCATGCAGTTAACCGTTTGTTCATATCTGTTCTGGAGCTTAGCTCTGCCAAACAAACCGGGATCAGCGCTGTTTTCTGCCTACCTGTGTGATGACATTGCACAGAAATCTGTCTATAGCTTTAAATAATCATATTTTCTTCACCAGGAAACCTTTCCGTCCACAAGCATATTCATCTTTTAGCTGTACAGACTCTATTTCTTTTATGCATTTGACACTGATTTTGGGCCTCTAAAGACACACTTTGCTCTGTTTTTCTTCTCCAGTGTCGTTTTTGGACTTCTGAGCTCAATTTATCTGCTTTGATAAGGTGATCAAGAAGCCTGACATCACTCTTAAATATTTGGAGAGAAACTTTAATAACTGCTGGGATATTAGAACAGATTTCATCACCCTCCTGAAAAAACCATAACCATTCTTCTCTCCTCAGAAGTCCCTCCTTAGCCAAACAAAGGCATGTCTGGTCTATTTCAGCCACTGCTGCAGGTCACATCCAGATGGGACCTCTTCTCTTTCCTGCTGCCGGTCCACTAAATGCCATGTGAGGCATTAGGTGATACCTCCCTTTGCTAAGGAGGAAAGAACAAATAAACGAAAAAATGTTGAGGGAAAACAGCTTCAGAGGGACCATATTATAAAGCAGATGTACCAGTGAGCAGAAAACGTCTGGCTTTGAGGTGGGCTAGGGAGCTATTTGTACAAAATATAAATATATTGATCTTTTGTAACTTTTCTTCCTTTATTTTGTTGTTTGTAGGAGTGCACATGTATCATTGAAACTGGGACTAACAGCATCGCAGTATTTACATAATTCTCAAAAGTCTTGAGGGAGCACTTCTTTAAAAGCCACAAAGAAATGGACAGTAACTAATTAGAATGGACAAATCATAAAACAACTGTACTTATAAGAAAGCCCGTTTAAAAGAGGAGAAAATGAATAAATTGGTTGGGAAAAATAACACATTTTGCAGTATTATTCAGCTGCATATCAGATGACAAGTACAAAGTCGTAGACCGTTCAGATATTCCGCTCTTTCTCTATAAAGTGAGTCGGCCCTTTTGTTGTTCTGTTCAGTATTTCAACTGAAAATTTTCATACATTATATAATAATGGTGCTCTACACACAAAGGAAGTGTACACTATATTGGTAGAAATACACCGTCATGCACTGCAGCTTTGAGCCAGGAGCTGATGGAGTGTGCTAAGGCTAGCTGGTGTTAATGTTTGCAGCTTATTATTGTAATTTTGTCAACCATTGAGAATGCCTGGGGAGCAAACGATACTCCTCCAACTTCTCAACCATGAATTGTTTAGTCTGTTTTCTGCCTGAGATGTCGGACAGGAAATCATTAGTAATATCTGTAGCATGTTGGTGGAAAGCTGTAACGGGGCTTGCTTTTTAAACATCGACATACGGGCTACAAGGACAGATCCACCATGGCGCTAAACACAGTTGTTTACCAACAGCTATGTTTTATCGTTTGTGATATTAACTCATTATCAGTGTATAGAAGATGATCATATAGCTATAGCGTCAGTAAATGCTTGTGTAGGTGGATACTGTTCAGTGAAAAAGTTTTAGCAGTATTTTGGTAAGAGACGTTTTTTTTCTAACAAAAATAGCTAACTTGTCCGACATATCAACTCAGATTGGGCATGTAATTCTCCTATGAAATATTGTTTTATTGTTTAAACATTTTATTGGTTGTTTGATGAATGACACAAAAGTGATACATACACATATCATTTTTATTTAATTTTTTGTACGTAAATGTTTTTAACTTCAATCTATGCGTCTGCTTTTACAGCCCAATGAAAATTTCAAAGCTTTGTATTGCCTTGCAGTTGACTGAGAGTAAAACAAACTGGACAGAAGCATGAATAGTGAAGACGGGAGTGATGTAATCACACAATATGTGAAGTCTAGTGAAGATTAATAGATTTATCTGATTTAGGCAGAGGTAATTCATCTAGATAGGATGTAATAAGGGCAGTATGGTCCTGCCAAATATTTAATACGAGATAACACTGTATAATATTATATGGTTACGCAAGCCTTTTGATGTGCTGCTCAAAATATAATCACATTTTCTGTACTTGTGGGGCTTTCCAGCAGAGGTGCAGCAGTCTATATAAGTTTATTTTACATCAGTACAGTAATAGGATTTACAGAATTCTTCAAATAATTAAAACAGAGAAAAGAACTCCATGAAAAAAGAACTGCAATTATTTACATGTAAAAAAAAATCTGAGCTCCTAAAATGAAGCTTGAGAATTTGATATTAATGTCTAACACCCTTAAACTAACTGCAGCTTGAAAAGCACATATGGAGTTAATAGCTATCGTTTTACTGGTTACAACTACGATCTGAGTTGGCTGTGTTACTAACTGAGGCGGGAAGGACCAGAACTGTTCCTAAAACATTTAAAAGGTATCCAAAACATAATCCTTTTAAATGACTGTAATTACTGTAATCTGACACTGACCCTGCTTAATATTCAGACTAAGATGATATTTCTTGAATTATATGACTAAATTTAGGTTGGGGGGGGGGGGGGGGGGGGGGGGGGGTGTTGAGTCAAAGGTTTGGAACGTGGCAAACCTGGACTAGAAACTCTTTTTTTTTTTCCTTGTGCAAAAGGTGTAAATGACATGAGGCAACCAGAACTTTTACTGTGTTCATTGGAAGCAATCAATGCACGGAAGAAGCATGATTGCATTAAAACACTCTCAGGACCACATTATGTGATTCAGTCTGGTGAAATGGACCTTTTTCACAGCAGAAGTTTTGACTTGTTACAGCAGGAAAAGCACAGATGGGATAAATGGCTTAGCTAGTGATCCAGTAAGCTTTCTCCTACTGAGACATGTCAAAATGTTTGATGGGGAAATATATCCAAGCAACCAGAAGTAACAACATTCCACACCACCCATTTTGACACCAAAGCAGTCATTTTACATAAGTTTGTTTGTAAAATCACTTGTCTTAGTACATTTAAAATCCTATGTGCACTACTAACCAACAATATTTACATGTTCATAATAATAGGTTTCTTTTGGAGAACTTCTAGAGAATAACTGCATTTCTGCTCCCAGCAACTTTCGGCAGTATTTTGATTCAACAACTTTATTTACTTTCTGTTCTCATTAGCATCTTTTTCCACTTCAAAAAGCACATTCATGTGAAAACGTACACGCCTTTTTAATTCTAAGGTTTTACATAAAAAGACCAGAATTTCGTTAATAGAAGCCTATATAAATATGTGACACATTTTGGTCCTCAATAATATCAAAGTTCCAACAATTATTTCACAAAAACTAATCAAAAATGTTAAAGTAGTTTGTGAGGGTAAGTAGCAGCCGGGTGCATGCCAATGCACTTAATTAACTGATTAACAGCGAGTGGGGCCATCTCTATAAATGCAGAAGTTTTGGCGGTTTGCTGGTCTGGAGCGTTCAGGTGTGTATTCATACAAACTATTTTGAGTCCATCACTGTAAATCTTCCTACAAGTGGATATCGCCGCGCTCAGACTCTACAGGCCTCAGTTAGCATGTTAAATATTCAAAGTTCATGACATCACAATTAGAAAAACTCTGAACAAGTATGGCTTGTTTGGAAGGTGCTGCAGGAGAAAGCCTCTTCTCTCTAAAAAGAACATGGCAGCACAGCTCAGGTTTGCAAAGTTGCATCTGAACAAACCACAAGACTTCTGGGACAAAGTCCTCTGATGAGACAAAACCTGGGCACCTTGCTGTTATTGAGTCCACCATGAACTCCTTTGTATACCAAAGTGTTTTAGAGTCAGATGTGAGGCCATGTGTCTGACAGCTAAAGGTTGGCTGAAACTGGGTCATCAACAGGGCAATGATCCCAAACACAGCAGCAAATCTACAACAAAATGTCTGAAAAAGAAAAGAATCAAGGTGTTACAATGATCCAGTCAAAGTCCAGACCTCAGCCTGACTGACATGCTGTGGTGGGACCTTAAGAGAGCTGTTCATGAATCAGTACAGCAAATCTCAATGAACTGAAACAAAATTCCTCCACAATGATGTGAGAAACGCATGACATCATACAGGAAACGACTACTTTTCTGCATGAGGATTACTTTAAGCTATTGCTTCTAAAAGTGTTCCCATTAACTACTGCATCATGGGGTGGACTCAGTTTTTCACACACTGTTTCTGCATTTTGGCTTAGTTTCTGCTAAATAATGACGCAGTGTGATATTTTTTATGTGGTGTGTCATGTTTTGTTTTTCCTTTAAGTTTGTATTTACCTTATTTTTACGATCCTGTGGGAAGCAGAAAACTTTCCATTATGTATACCTCAGAATCAACGGAGCATGTACTTTCTATTTCACACGACTGTATGCTTTAAGGAGTCCTTTTTACTTTCGGACCTTTCAGAGACAACCAATACAAAAGAAAAACATTATTTCTGTGTGAAGAAGGCTACTTGCTGTATTATCAGGTGGTAATCAGGGGATTATCTTGACTTAACAACATCATCTGAAGGAGGAGAGAACAAGGTTATTAATAAGCAGAGCACACACGATAATCATGCCAGAGTATTTTGGTCAAACTGTACTATAAATGGCTTGGTGAAACACGCCCTTGCAGAACACTGGTGGCTTCCTCTCCTAATATTCTGAGTTATTCTGAGTTGGCTGAAGTCTTACAGGTTTCCTCACAATTTATAAGAAGACAGTCAAATGTTGGTAAATAGTGAGCAAATTGGAGCATTTAGCTGCGAGACAGCCAAACATTTTCCATGAAAGCAAGAAGGAACCACCACAGACCTAAATGTAGAGAAGATCTGATTTTTGTCAAAGGTCCAGGTCCACAAAAATGTCAGTGTTGTGTTTCATTTGTTTGCAAACAAATTTATCATAACAACTTTATAAGCCAATAACATGTCAGTGTAAGCAGCCCCCATAGGAGACTCACAGTATAATATAGTAATATAGCAGCATATTTTTATAGCTTAATTTGTAACCTGGGGCCAGTCATTTTCCATAGATGTTCTCTATGGAACATACATGTCCCATTTCCTTACACAGACTTTAAAGCATTTGAACATAAAGGGAATCTATACATAAAGCAGACTGAGAAAGCCCATGTTTTTCTCACAGTAAGAGCTAAATTCAAGTGAGCACACTGGAAGTGTAATGAATTAGACAGGAATTGGCTGCAAAATTCTGAAACAGGAAGAAGACTATAAAATGTGTTGCCAGTGGATGACAATGTCAAAAAGGAATTTATGTTTTATAGGCTTTGACACTTAGAAGACCATTTTTTGCCTGTGAGTTACAATCCCTATAACGGGCTGCTAAAAAACATTGCCTGACATTACAGATCAGAGATCACTGTCTTCCACAAAAAGCTACAATATTGTACGAAATAGATGTTTGAGTTGCATCGTGGCAGAATGTTTAGAAGCAAGGTATTTTTGAATGTATGACACACTTTATTTGTGAAAGTGTCTTGAATTGTCTTGGAGGTCTAGGGGGTGGACAGTGGGTTGGTAAATATGCCTTTCGTGGCCGTTTCACCATCACATTAAGATTACGTAACTTGCATATACAACAATTTTAACTCCGAGAAGATGGGTTTGATATTTCTATAAATATCACATTTTTGAGGTTTAAAATCCCACAGACCAAAGTCTCAGTGCTGTTCAGATACATGTAGACCGGATGACAACAAAAGCTGATAGCTATCAAGGCAGTTTAGTCTCCCCCTGTCATTCTCTTTCATGCCAAAGAGCAAATGAAATTGCATATTGACAAGGGGCTTTACAGCATACCACACTCGTTACACTGAAGATCCTGTTTAGAAAGTCATTAGCTATGGCGTGAGGTGGTTACTTACTTTGCAGCCTTTTCCCAGAATTCTCCTGATTCAGAGAGCAATGCCTGCTTTATGTTTGAACCCCCCCCCCCCATCTTGCAGCCCCGTGCTGTGCCCTGTGTCAGCTGTCAATGGAATGACCTCTTATTATCACTGAGCAGCAAGCTTTAATGTCCTTGTGAGTGGGTGTGTGTTTATGTGTGCTACAGTGCTCTTCATAACTGAGTAAATACCCTCTGGCATGTAGCAGCGATTCTGATCCAGAGACTCTGGCTTCGTGTGTGTGCGTGTGTGTGTGCATATACATCTGCATGTCTCTGTGCCTGTTTGTGTGTATGTGACGCATAAAAAAAAAACATAGGCTGCTTTGCAACAGCTTGGAAAGTGAAAAAAGGTGCAACATTTTCCCACCTGTAAATACAAAGGTGGCCAATACTGTTTTAATTAAAATAGAGGGTTGTTTCTCTATGCCACACACTGGCTGTTGGTGAACACACACACACACACACACACACACACACACACACACACACACACGCCCACACATGCTCTCCAATTGCTGACCAGCGGTGCCGACCTGTTCTCGTCTTTCTAGCAGCCCATCAAGGCAGCCTGCAGGGTGGACAGCCCCTTCACACTCAAGGGTCCTTCTCAGATCTCATTACACTGTATTACAGCGAAGGCCAACATGTGTTCCCACGATGGAAAATCCTGCTGCTCTCAAGGTACAGCTAAAAAAAAAACATTAATTCAGCCTCCTATTCCTCATGTTCATAAAATCATGGCCTGAAGATACCAGCCACATGGATGGTGTTGCTCCAACACACGGGTAATGAATGAGGGGTGCCACAGGCCTGTTTTTTTTTTTTTTTTTTTAGAAAAAGGGAAAAAAAAAGACCCATGTGAGATATACTCTGACTAAAATCTCACAGGATGTGAGAGCTCCAGCTGAGGCTGGCAGTGCTGAATCAAGAAAGAGCGGGCTTCATTAATAAAGTTTTTTGTTTGTCTTTTTTGTTAAGGGTGGTATTTTTAGAGCGAATGTGGAGCGGTTCATTCAGCAGCTGTCACCCTCCTGGGATGAGTGCGTGTGTGTGTGTGTGTGTGTATGCATGAAGGTGAACGCTGTTATTAGTTCATGGTCACCTTCCCGGCTTAGCAACCAGTGACGGCTGGGTGGGGTGTGAAAGCAAGCCAGGCCACACACACCTCATACGTGGCTGCTGTGTGTATACTCCGGGGTTTCATTCTCAGCAGTATGGATTACAGTCAGAGGCCCTGAAACAGACTGGGTGGGATACATTTTCCACAGTCAGACACAGAAATATTTGTAAACTGACAGTTTTTTGTTGTTGCTGTTGTTAGATATTCATTTGAGTCACATTTACATGATGAAAATGGACTTAAAGCAAATCTTTAAAGTCAGAGTATTCACATCCAAATTAGTGGAAGGGTTTAGGAATTGCAGCTCTTTATTATGTGGACCTCTCTTTTTGCAGGGCGCTCAAATGAGATTAGACCACATTAACCAAAAGATTAAATGTAAATATAATATATCTTTGCAGATAATGACCTGAACCCACTGATATTACCAAAGAACAGGCTCCTCCTTTGTGATGTCCTTTCCTGCAGCTGTCCTGGTTGTCAGTCGGTTTAAGGTGCAGATTATTCCTCCTCTTTATCTTAATAAAATTGTCGAGTTTCTTTTGCAGGATCTGTGCTGTGTAGCACTATGAAATCAACTTGGCAGACAGTAATGTTCTACACTCTTTAGAACAGATCTGGCCACTTCTTTCCTGTCACATCTACACAATTCCCCCTGTACCATTTGAAGTGCCCACAGCATCTCTCTGCCTCTGATTGTTTCACAGATGATGTTGTAAGCTTCAGATAATTAGCCAACCACAGCCTCCTGCATATGTTTATTCCTCATCATTCTGGTACAAGTTGATTTTATATCTAAAGAATGCTGCCCCAGAGCTGCTTTGGCTTTTATAGATATTTTTCAGCAAAGTCTAATTTGACTCTTCTGCTCTTGAGGCTTGTGTATGGTTTGCACCCTTTGGTGAACCCTCTGAATGTGCTCTTGTGAAGTTTTCTCTTAACAGTAGACTTATGTAACGCCTACCCCCTTAAGAGTGTTCTTCATTTTTTACTGTTGAAAGTATCCTGTGCTTATCCGTCAGCATTGTTTTTTTTGTGGACGTCTGGGTCTTTTCATGTTTCCGAGATCATCAGATTCCAAAAGCAAAACTGATGGCAAAATATGAGGGGTTATCCCACTCTAGTCCATGAAACAGCTTGAGAGTCGATTATCAAACCAAAATTGCATGTGTCCAAAACTTTCTGGACCCAACTGTATAATAGCCAGAACACACCACCTGGAAAAGCTAAAGAGCTCAGATAGCTCATCCTCTTCATGCTGATACTAATGCATGATCTGATAATGTGTGTTTATGATGTTTGAGGGATTTGACACTGAGGTGCACCAGGCCAAAATATTAAAAAGATAGTGTGCGTGGAACCCCGACCGGCAGCACAGAGGGATGTGGAATGGGGAGGCCCAGAACTCTGCTTCTACAAAAATAATAATAACATGCTTCTCTTTTGCTCCCTCTGTTTCAAAATCTCAGCCTGCTGCGCTCACAGGGGCAAGAAAGAATTCCTGTCTGGAGATGCCAGAAGCTGTTAGTCTGAGCTGCAGAGTCCAAATTGCTGCATTAAGACAAGAGGGAGGGATAACGAGTAATACTATGCAGGGAGTTGCCCAAGCCAAACTAACATAGAGAGGGGAGAGGGGCATGTTTGCAGGTTTTTAATTGAGTGGGAGGGGATCCATTATTTCTCTTTCTCAGTTTCTGCCCTCTCATACATTCTTTTCTGTCATTCTTATTTAACTTCTTCCCTCGTTCCTTGTCTGCTCTTCTTTATCTACCTTTCCTCTTAAGTCTTCCATTCTCAAAGTTATTTCATTTTTGCTGGCTCTTTGTTCATTTCCCTCTTCTCCTCCACGCATCCCCTCTCTTTTTCTCATTTCCTTCATTCCTTTCCTCCCTCTTAACCTCTGTTCCTCAGCACTTCACAGTTGAATCTAAGTGCCTTTCTACCTGTCTGATAAAGTGACAGACACACTCTGAGAGGATGGAATAACAGTTACACACTGAGCTCCGAGTGTACATTTTGACAGCCCTTAAATGCTGCTGCCTTGGCGGTGACAGGCTGCTGAGGACTGTAGTTGATGGGGCACAGTTAAAGTTACAGCGGCAAATGGAAAAGCACCACAGAAAGGCATTTAGAGCTACTTCACATGCCCCCAACCTTTGTGCAGCAGCAGCATATATATGGAAAGGTATTGAAAGCAGAGGGTCACATACATCTCATGCTCAAACACATCCTGAGCAACCAGGATAGGGAGTCTGATAATTTTTTCAACTTGGTTGAATTTTGACCCGTCTACACATGGTCATTCCCTTTCCTTCTTCACTTGTCGTTTGTTTGACTTTTTTTCCTCCCTCAGCTCAGTATTATACACCTCTGAGCTGCCACCATGGAGTTTGATTTATTTCCATTGGGTGCGAAAGGGAGTCCGACCTTAAAGGCTCTATGGTGGTAGGGGTGTGGCAGGTAGCATGGTGTTACAACACCGGCCCTTGTGGATTGCATTGCCACTCTGCTGCACTGATGTCATTCGACATTCATACTTAACTCATACCCTGCAGAACAGCTATCTCGTTACCATTCAGAGCAGAATTTAAGAAGAGTAAATCCTCAGCTGTAAGAGTCTCCCTGGATGTTATTTATCCCTGTAGCCAGAGGGAGATCCCATGTGAGTACAAGGCATTCAGGGGTTAACGTGAAATCCTCCTTATTCCCCTCATACAAGATGATTTATTCCTCAGACTTAAGTTGTAGCACATGTGTCTCACATGGACAGAGGAGCACATCGGATATGAGTACTGCCCTCTATACCTTGGGACTCATTTGTTAAGGGTCCAAAAGGGTCAGAGAGAATTTTTGACCCCATAATCAACCAAGCCTGCCGGCTGTGGCATACATATCAGGTGTTGTATATGTTCTTTGTGCTGCTCAACAAGAAAGGGCCTTCAATTCAAGTACCAACAGCTGGCAAGCTGTCATGCTAACATCCATCCTTGCACATGGACAGGCAGAATATGCAAGCCAACAACTGACAAAGTGTTACTTTTAATCTGAGAATGAGTCATTATACATCCACAGATCTATGTCATTGAATCACAAGAGAATTTGGATGTAACCGAAGGCTAAAATTGTGTAAGAGCTATTAAGATGAGATGTAAAGGTTAGAAATCAGGATATCAAAGTCATGTCAAGGCTTAAAATACATCATTGTCTCTATTGAAGATGCATTTTCACCCTTCTTTGACATTGTTCATCCCCATCTCTAGTATCCACTTGGCTTCTATTCTTAGCTCTGTTGTAACTGGGATTATGGTGACATGTCGTCTATTGTGTCTCTTATTGCACATAAGCATCCGTTGCCGCAGGATAACAGCAGGTCAGTCAATGCAAGTTCCAGGTGTCTTTACACGCACTGCACACCTGCTTAAAGTTACATGTTGGTTTGTTAAAGTTTGTTTACAGTAAAGTACAGCGTTTAAACAGAAGTGTCTGCTGTTAGCCACAAAGACAGTGATCAAGAAATTATCAGACTATCAATTAAATTTTTTTTTACTGACATCTACAAACAACAGCATATTTGCAAAGTCCAAAGGGTGAAAATGAAAATAAAATCTGCCTTCTGGCTGCCGTATCGATCTATGACTTCTTGCACTCTCGCAGTCAGGGACATCTGCCCCATAAAACTACAACTTGGCCTTTTTCAAACCTTAATCTTTAAAGGGTTAACGAAACCAGACTTAATGTGTAAAAACTATTTCAAATACTTTAATCTTTGTCTTTTGTTCTAAGAATGTGACAGAAAGTATTAGCTAAGTGCATTCTGTGTTTAAGAACTTCAATGTCTACATGCCTGTATGCAGATTACACTCTGACTCCTCTGTGTTGAGATGTGTAGTGTTCAAGCTGAATAGACAAACTTTGGGCACAAGTAACTGTCCCCTCATCTTTTACCTTCCATTTGGATCTCACTCCGTCAAACACATGATGGCCCCATTGATATGAGGTGGGGCATGCAGCTCTGCTCAGTGAGGCCACACACATCTGGGTGTACTGTTGCTGTGCATAGCTGCGATTGGTCCGCAGCAGTGTTTAAGTGGGTGGTACACATCAAAACAGGGTCCACATGAAGGCCAGGGTCCAACATTACTTAGCAGAACTTTGCATTCAAATTCAGTGATGAATGCTATTCACTTCACTGGTCACACATGTTAATGTTGTGGCGATAAATACAACTCCAATCCCCAAAAAGGTTGGGACACTGTGTAAGAGACTAATAAAAAATCTCATAAACCAACATTTTATTCACAATAGAACATAGAACACATCACATCTTTAAAGCTATACGTATTTACATTACAATTATATTTTACACAGCATCCTAATGGGCAGCAGAAATACACAGTTTACCTTGTTACATCAAGAGAAAACATTTGCCTTGTTGATTCAGTCTCAGAGAAGACAGTTGACCTTAAACCTCCGCTGTACCTCACAGGAGGATGTAGGAAGAAGATGTATAATGAACAGATGAGCAGAAAACTGCACACTGAACATGAACTTGAAATAAAGTTACAGATTCTCCCCAGTGTTCACATCAGGAGCTTTAGTCAGGTCAGTCCCTATTTCTTAAAGTGCACCACTAAAAAATGATAAATGCTGTTTGTTTTTTCCATCTGTTCCACCAGTGAACTTCTGTTTTAATTTACCACTGTCCAAAACAAGCGTGGCCATTTGAAGTCCATTTCGAACAAAGTCATGTCCTCATGTTAATGCAGTTACCGCCGGATTCAGGAAAGAGCGTTAGTAAAAAAGCTGGATTTCCTACGAGGAAGAACAACAATTTCTGATAATGTATCCACATATGCATCCGATAAAAAGGTGGGTGGAAATGATGGTCAAAGTTGACATTGCTAAGGCCAACAAAGCATAAGAAGAGATATAAATCTGGCAAAGTCAATATTAGTTAAATGGGAAATTTGAAGACTTTAAAGGAGGAGATTTGAGGACATTTAGATCAATGTCCCGACCCTTGGGGCTTTTAATACACGCTCCACCTCTGTCCCGCCCCCCTTTATACCTCCTGTCTCTCTTATCTATCTCATCCATCTCATCTGCAGCAGTGCTGTGAGGCTGCTTCCACTCACCCAGCTACCTCTGCAGGAATCCACATACCACCTTTTCTCTGCACTCCCCCGCCCCAATCAGTCCACAAAGAACAAATAACTTATATCAGCTGATGAATGAGTCACTGAGAAACCTGAGACTATCGAGTTCATCTTGTCTGGGGAGCTGCTGACATCTTAACTGGAGCCCTGACAAGGTTTGATCAGGATGGAAAACACCAGCAGACATGGTTGAAGAAAATAATAATATTTACTTTGTGTTTGGCTGACAATAGTTTGCTTTATAATACTTCATTAAATAATATTTTACATTTGACATGCAGACACAAATACCACTTAAGGTATTTGTTGAAGGAGCAGTGCTGGAGTTATCAATGCTTCCCCCAGAAGTCTGCTGATTTTACAATGTGCTCTTTTTAGTCTGTACTGTATCGTCCTTTATTTATTACTCCTCCTTTCAGGGCTCCAAGCTCCCTGTGAGACCAGATTCTTGATGTTTTTATGTTCACTGGAATCCAAAGCTTTAAATTCTCAGTGATGGCTGGGTTTACAGACACAGGAGCAATTCTGGGTCATCTTTCCCATTTTCACAGTAAAGAGTACACGTGAGTCAATCCTGCAGAGCAGAGATCGCCAAACCAGAGGGCACCTGTATTCAGACCTCTGATCACTCTTTTGTTGGCTACGGTGTTTCCTCAGCAGTTCCACTTAAAAAAAAAAAAAAACTCTCCAGAGACAACCTACAGGAAACAATTCAAATTTAAACCTGAAATGGAATTTCCCATTTCCGTTTATAGCTTTCTGCATATTTTGGAATTGGTAAGGAGATATCATGGTATTTGATTCAAGAAAAAGGTTGAATCAAATGCCATGATTCTTTTAACCAAAAGAAAAAGGAAACCTTTCTGCACGAATGCTTAGCTGAAATATGATTTGTGTACAGGATGAAAGCTAAGATATTCTCCCAATTAGGTCTTTAAAAAGTATGAAAATTCATCTCTATTTAAAAAGACTGACACTGACATAGAAACCTCGTCCTACAACGTGACAGTTCTCATCCTATTTGGGATGCAACATGTGTAAGATTTGTTCTTTTTTTGAAAATGTCTCTGTTCATCAGACTTGAGCTGCAGTTATGCTCGGCGCATTACTCATTTCTCCTGCGAACTGTGACGTCAACACGGAGTATATTGTAACCGTTTAAATCCGGGCTTGAGGCACAACCGACTTGCAGTGCCAATTTAAATCAAAAAACGTGTAACTCATTTTTGTAATTCATCTTTGGTTTTTCTCTGTTATTATTATTCTTTGTGGGGAGCTCTACTTGATGGAAATAAAGACTGAGCATATATAAACAATCGGCTTCTGCTCGAGCCTGTTCGGTAACTCCAAATGCAAGTATGTTCATACTGTAAAACAATTTATACGTTTTTGTATTGTGTGTGACTCAGTAAACTAAATAACTTACTAACTTGCTCCTGTCTTAAAATATACCCGTCTGTCATTGGAATGGCAAAAGGATGTGTGATCATGGTGGTTTTTTCACAATTTACTGCTCGACTTTGTATCTTTTTCCAGCAATCAACAATCTTCCTCCACAAGTTCTGTGCCATGTGGGAATCCCAATGCTTTTGTACAGACTGACTGATGAAATGCCAGTGGAAAGGACATGTTCATTTCAGCTGTGGAGCTGTGTCTGGGCTTAACTGGCCTGGCCCGCCCACTTGTACTATGGGCCCATCCTGGAAGACTGTGAGAGGACATATTTTGTCAGCTTTTAACGATTAAAATTATAATGCAAAATAAATATTTCAGAAAGTTTCTTTTTCTAAGACAACACGAAAAGACAACATTTATTTACTAAAGCATGGAAAAACAATCCAGATAAATCTATCCCATATTGTGAGCAAGGATCTCTCTATTTCAAGAGGTGGGGAGGAGAAATTCCTACACTACAGTTACAGGGTGTAGAAACACCTTAACAACGTTTGTTATCCACACGGAAAAAGCAAAGCTGATCTGATGGTGATCAAGAAACACAAGTAAAAATAATGTGACTCTGTAGTAGAAAGACATCTGAAGTCCACTGTGCTACAGTTCTCTATTAGCTTGTCAATGCGGAGGCCAACAATGATGAATTATAGAACAAAGGTAGCAGACAACCCCTGGCATAAATGATGGAATAAACACACTTAGAGGATGTCCATTTGGCTTTTTATATTTTGTGGGAAATTAAACAAAACATCGATGAAGAGTCTGTTTTTGTAAGACACACCTAAACAATGTTGATGAGTTGTTGTATTTTTTGCAATATTTGTTCATTTATCTATTGTTTTCAGATGAAGTGTGGAGAAAAAAAAGGAAGTTGTATCTATACCAAGTAATGTAATTATAACGACCAAAGAAAAATGACGTGCCATCAGCGTACCAGAAGTACCAGAAGAAGAGGCATGATTTATGGTTTATGCCGCTCTTTGAGTGCGACAACAGCAGCAATGAACTAATGTTGCATTTAGCGGCAAGTGAGCTTCCTAGAATTTTAAATCTTGACTTGGAAAGATCATTAGAAATTCTTACAAGAAGTCAGATATACAAGTCTACAACTCAGGAATGGTTTCCCAGCCGCATACAGCTACAAAATAAGGAGCCTACCGTAAAAGCAAAATCATTCTTTTTCAACCATTGATCTAAAAGAAAAAGAGAGCACCGTAACTTTCTTTCAACTTCCAAATTCTGAGCTGAAATCCGTCTTAAACACACAACAGACTGCGAACAGCCGCTTCTGTTGGTAGCTTTGAACATCCCTTTTAAGAAGTCCAGTCAGTCATCATTCATTGGTACAAAATGTGAACTGAAAAAACATGCAATGACTTCCCAAGTCATTTGACCGTTGTGATTAATCAAAATTTGTAAGAAGCAGCATGTGTAAGGTGAAACGGAGACACGATTGGAGAAAATATTTGCTCATTTTGAATTTGATGTCTGCAATATGTTTTAAAAAGTTGTGAAAGGGGCTCAAATAACTGCGACATTTGTATTGTGCAAAAAATAAAAATTATTGCATCTAATTAGGCTCATTGGCAGCAGGTTAGTTACATGACTGGGTTATGAAAAAGTGTCCCAGAGAGGTGGAGTCTCAGAAGTAGAGATGGGGAGGGGTTACACCATGTTGTGAAAGAGTGTGTAGGTAAATAATTCGACAATTTAAGCTTATTTGATTGCTTTCATTTTTGTTTCTAAGCGTAAAATTGCAAAGAATTTGGGGATTTCACAGGATAAAAGATTATCAAAAGAAATCTCTGTACACAATTGGACATAGCCCAAAACCAGTATTAAATGTCCATGAACTTTGGGCCCATAGGCCGCATTAAAAACTGACATGATCCTGATGTGGAAATCACTGCTTGAGTTCAGGGACACCTCTGAAAACCACAGTCAGTGAATGACAGATAAAACTCAACTCAACTTTCTTGGGCCTCGGAGCTCTTTTTAAATGCAACTTGCAGGTTATCAACCCCCGTACCTTTAAGCACATGCTACATATATGTAGCATATGCCTTACAATAACATTTAGATATGTTTTAGTACCAGCGGTATGTGCACGTAGGTCAGAACAAGTAACATATACGTATCATTTTCAGTGTGGCATACATGTGAACTGCTGCAGTCATTAACAGACATATATCATACATATAGCACATATATAGCACATATATAGCATATATATAGCAGAGGAAGGTTAGTCGGGGCTTTGATCAGCTGTTCAGAGGAATCCGACAGATTGCAAGCTATGTTGTTACTGTTGTGCGATTAAACCCTCATGAGCATGACACTCAGCTGCTTCCATCCACCAACACTATGTTTTACACAACCACCACACACTTGGTATGCTAATATGAACTGTTTCAATGATACGGCATGTGAGAAAACTGTGAAAGAGTTTTTAATTGTACCTCGCTGAATTTACTGTCCAATCTCATACCCTCAAATGCCAAATAATGCAATTACACCAATGCTTTCACATGTCTGTATGAAGCATGACAATAGTTAACAGAAAAGTGACTAATGTGTGAATGATTGAAAGCTATCGCTTTACCAGACTGATGAAGACATTACTGTCGTGTTCCTCAACTCACTGCCCTGCATGTTTTAGATGTTTCCCCAGCTCCAGTTCACCGGATTCACTGGCTTTCTTCAACAGCTTGTCCTCACGTTCTGCACAAACCTGTTAAGACCTATCACTTTGAGCCAGGTGTGTTGACGGAAACATCTAAAACATGCAGGGAAGTGGCCCCAAGGACCGGAGCTGAGGACTTGCATTACAGTCACGTATCCCATGTCTGAAAAGGGCTTTAGAAATTTGGATATACACAAAAGTTTTAGTAGCCTTATACACCAAGCCAAAAATCAAACATCTGGAACGTCTGGAGTGTCTGTGACCATCTGTCTCTTGTCTTTTCAATGTGTTACACACAGTCAGCTCCGTCAAGTCCTGTAAAAGCTTTTTTTAAAGCCATTTTGATATATATATTGTCACCCAATACATATTGCCATTGGGTCACTCTAAATGGCTGTTCCCTGCTTGTTCTTGATGTCGGTTTGGTGTATGAGAGGCTCAAATACTGAGGAGACAGAAAATACAAATTCATGTACACATGATAGACCCTAAACTCATAAATATGAGGCTGGTAGACATACAAGAGAACAAGAAGGGACAAGAATTAGGAGAAATAATGCCCATTAGAGAGAAATTACTGTGATTAGCTAATAATTCACATCGTATAACAAAGTGAAACTATGTTTAACAATGCCAGAAATGGAGGGGGGGTGTCAATCAAGACATACAGAGTGGAACAATTAAATCAAAAAACAAGATTTACAGTGCACAGTTCCCATCTCTGGAAGCATTAGTACTCCATCAGTCCCTGACAGCCTGATGTTCATAGAGACTGGCTGCAGGGAGTGAACAAGCCACCTGCCATCGCTCTCATATAATTCTGGCTTCTACATCCCATCAATTTCACACAATTCTCCTGATTATAGTGAGTGCCACACATGGTTTTGTTTGTTATTACAGGCATCACTGAATTGAAGTTTTGTTTCTTTACCTGCACAAACTGCATCCAGGCTGGAAAGATTTCTTTAAGTTCTTGAGCTTTTCTTTTTAAGTGAGAAAACCAGATTCGGTGTCTTGAACGACTGGAGTGATGTACAACCTGCACCAACAAAATATTCATGACGATAAAAGGAAAAACTGTATAAAAGACAAACTCACCATCTTAAAACTACAAAGATCTCATTGCTATCTATACAGTGCAAAGTGCTGAAGCAAAGACACTGCCATAGAATAACTACTCTTTCCTCTGAATTGATGCACTTATGTCACACGAAATACATTAAATTCCCTAGTAACTTTTCAAATTCCCATTCACACCTTTAATATTCAACAAGCTTTAAATTATTTTATATCAAGGATTAACATGGAATGACAAGCATTTTCCATCTTATTTTTCCACAGTTAGGGAATATGCCGGGAGAGGCTCAACATAGTCACACAACTAACAACATATTCATGAGACAACTGAGAGTGAGATGCTTTCATAAATATCTGTTATTCTCCATAACCTTCCATTATTCTAGTTTATATTCCTCATCAGTTAGTTCCAATTATGTGAATACATTTCTCCTATTTCTGTGGTTAAGATAAATTCCCATAATCTAGAGGCCACTCAAAAATTAACCGAGGCACCTCTGTCTCACAGAATGTCATCAGCACCTTCACTGACCTGCGAAAGCTTGCCTCACAATATCCTGCATTTTCAGAAAAATCAGCATGATCTGTACCGTCTGAACAACAGGATCCAGCTTGCTCAATCTTTGGTCCCCTTTCAAATTTCACTGCTGTCACAGATGCAACCTGAGCCTCTCTGTTCCATTTCCTTGTGGCTCGCATAAGTACATAAAGGTTCACCACATTTGCTTTAATGATTCTGCCATCAGAAGCTGTCGGTGGACATGGAAGTGAACTACCTATAGCTGGCAACAGCAATGAGAACTCTATCAGAACATGATATGTCTGTACACCAAATATGACATATGGAAATAAAGTTGGAAATGAGAAAAGTGTTACTCTAATCTTAAATGCAGGGAAAAAATAAGCACATTTGCTGATGTTTCTGCGGCCAGCGTCCACAGTGCATTTGTCACGCGGCTACTAAAGCACAAACACTGCACAGTATGCTGTACGTAGACTAATGGACAAGCAATCTGCGCTCCAGCCACTTGAATAGCAGTTCTCATTAGACTGTAATCATACTTTAATATGGCTCAGTGTTGTTTTACTGAGCATGTGTGACTTATGTGTGACTAGTCAGTTAATCAGTGTACACTTACTTTAATGTGCTCTTGATAGATTGAAACGATTTCACCCCTTGCTCTGCCGCTTGCCATTTCACCATCATTAGACATTATTGTTATCATAACCAGGACAAAATCCTTGGAATGGCAAGGGCTGGGGGAACATTTGATTAAATGCATCAATCTCTATCAGGAGGCCATACGCCATGCCTATACTTAGTACATACAGATGAAGAAACCTGGTGCATTGCTGATATAAATTAAAGTGACATTTATCCAACTTATCATTGGTACAGGCCCTTTTGTCACTGACGCAACACTCTCACAAATTTATGTTGTATGTGTAGGAATTGAGGGAATTTCAAGCATTGAAAAATGTTATTTCTCTGTCAGATATTTCCATTGGTGTAACATGAACTCTGGTTTGTTCACGGTTGAATAAGAGCTTTGTAACAGCTGCAAGGCTGAGAAATGTGCACAGTGTGCACTATTTCTGATTCTGACATTTTTAACTGTGAAGTATACTTTGGGTTAGCCATGGCCAATGTATGTTTTCTCTACGCTCTTTTTGAAGTTGTATGTTGTCTGTTACCGATTGCTGGCAAACTGGCCTATGTGTTTTTTGTTCTCAGTCAGATGTTTCATACACAGCTTCACACAGTCTGCTTTCTTTGGCAAAGCCTAATATTGCCAAGGAAATTCCAGATCTTATCCATCCCAACCATTGCTACACAAAAAGGATATATGCCTCACAAAGCTTATCTCTTCCTTTCCCTCCGGCTGATTTTGATAGGCAACTGACATGTCTATCTTGGATTCAGCCCAATTAGCCACCAGCAATGCAGAAAGAAGGGCTTCTTTCATTTTTGCAGTGACACAAGTTACAAGACACTATGACATTCAGTTTAATCCGTCTGTGCTTCTACAGTATTTTGTAAAATGTCTCTAAATACAGGTTCCCCATCATTACTGTTTGCTGATAGACTTTAGCCATGCCCACGCTAACACAGATATTTCACCAAAAAAACTTTTATCCAGATGCAAATAGTGGTAGGTTTTTTTTAATTGTTTGTTTGTTTTTGGTCAGATTATATTGATATTGATGATATGGTATTCAATTCAATTCAATTCAATTCAATTCTTTATTTCAGACCCAGGGGGATCCATATCACACATAAAAAACATCACATCAAACATCACAACACATCAAAAATAGTTAAAAACAGAAGAACAATAAGAAAGAAAGAAAATAAAACACAGAGATATTGCATAGCTCACTATCTATTGATGACGTCTAAGTCTATTTCACCCTAGCATCAGAAACCACAACAATGGTGCCTATATAGATGTTTCTCTACATTTGACTTGTTTTGCTAGGGCTAAATCTATATGTGCAACTATATTTGGCAGAACTGCACCATCTTACAGATACTCACAGACACCTACCCGATCAATATTACTTGGACCACAGTGTCTAATGTTCAAAGTTAGCCATACGCGACAATTCTGGATCAGACTATTGAGGTAAAACGTTTAACCAGGTCCAAAAAAAAAAAAAAAAAACTACCATTTTTTGTGGGTTCTGAAGATTGTGCCAAAGGAGAAAAAGCTCAGTGGGAATGCTCAAAATGTTCTTCTCTTGATAAATGTATTATTTTAGCGTTCGTAGAAATGTTATTTAGGAAAATGAAGATCGGCTATAGACTCATCTTTTTTATTTTTTTATTCATTTAACAAACTGGAGATTAAAAATTAATTTAGAAAAATATGCAGAGTAGTGTAGAAGAGGCCTTCGAGGCTACCACCTTTAGAGCTCAGAGTTCTCTCAGTTTGGAGTATCATATGCTCCTCTGACGACTGAGCTAAAGCTAAAAGCTAGTCAGAATGGAGCCACTAGAATAGCAAGATCTTCATGATCAAAAACAGCTCAAACCTATTGAGAAGAATGATGCACAGGTGGACTGAGACACAAATTGTTTTGCATGAAGCTGTTAAATCATGTGTTATGTGAGCAGTTGTCTATCCTGTGAGCAGAAGACGCTTTTAAATCCAAACTCCTTTCCTTATTAAAGCATATATGGTTCTGTACATTTTAAAATGCTAAAAGCATTATGCTTCCATTCTTCAAATATTTTCTCGACTCGATAAGACTATGTTAAAAGTCCTCCAGTGATTTCGACAAGAAAACATTTCATTTGTTGTTTGGCACAGTTTGTGTAGACCAAGGCAGCCAAACTAAAACCAGAGGGTAAATGGAAAATATCTCCAAAACATTTTTTAACCACTAAGAGATACACTGTCCTTTTCCCTGAGCTGAATGAAGAGAGTAAAGGAACTCTATCAGACATCTTCCACTGAAACTCCAATGAGATAAAAACACAGTGAAAGGACTTAGGTGCTTTCTTAAGCTTAGTCAAGGGGATTTTGTCTGTCATTCTTCACATTATACAAGACTTTGATACTGTGTCTTATTTCAGTGTTAAACCGGTAATGAGAATAATGTTAATGGTGTAATGCCACCATTTTATGATACAGGAGGCTTGGTATCCATTTCAAGGGGCACTAATGGACCACTGGTGTTTAAGAGGAAGCTGTGGAATGTTCCAGGTCTTATTTTACAAACACAATACAGATATGTACAGTACAGCCACTGAACAAGAGATACTCTGACAACCGTGGTCTTCAAGGTCAATAAAAACAGATCAGTTGCACAATATATAATAATACAGATGATACTTATTTGAATTGGCAGCTGGTGTTTTTTATTTAGCAGTTGACCGTCTGTGGGTTCATGTGAGGAAAGTTTGACAGGATTTCCCACTGGACTAAAATTCACTTCAGTTCCTGTTGTCATGTTTGTGTGTCTTGGAAATGCATTTCATTTATTCAACGTTAGCAACTCAAGAGAAATGCTTGGCAATCATGTGTCAAAGTACTGCACAAGCTGCCAGAAATTTGAGACATGTTTTGAATCTCAGTTTGACTGAAATTCAATCCAGTTGTTCGACACACGTACCGTTTCTACAATGTATACACGGCAGGCTATGCACAAAATAGATTTGTACTTGATATATATACATTTTTGCTTTTGGGCCTGTTATTCAAAACATAAATAAGCAAAGTCTTACTTTTTCCTCCAAATATAGCTCTACTCTAGGCTGGAGTTGGGATGAATGTGATAAAGAACCTGGCTCATGGTTAAGAAATTTAATTATTAAGCTTTACAGGTGTTGAATTTCTTGATAATTGCCCTGGAAGTTCCAGTTACGGATTCATTTATAAGCGCTTTACAAAGGAATTTCTTTGAAAGTCATACTTAATTTAAATAAAACTTAAAAAAGGAACTTTACCTTAGTATTTCTTGACTTTCAACTGTTTCAAAAAGCAGAGAAATAACTTAAAAGATAAGCAAAACATCTCCTTTTCACCTTAACTGCTAATGAAAAGCTCACAAAATCCGTCTTAACCTCGACGCAAACCTGCTTTTCCCCTATTTACATCAGAATATTAATAGGCCCTGAATAGCAACATTTGTTTAGGTTCCTCTCCAGGGGAAGTTGGTTGTGGAAGGTCAGGATGGTTTCTGCTGTTTGTCAGTGCGGCTGCAGGGCTGGAGCCATGGAACAGATTTTTGGAAGACTCTTCAAAACAGAGGCCAGTATAGTTTCTTTTTCACCATTGAAAAGGTGATGAGGCCCTTTAGAATAACACAAAATGCCTGGAAAGTCCTCCTGATATCTCACAGTAGGGGAGTATATGAATTTGGACTTCAGCACAGCTCTGAGAAATGTTTCGATTGATAAGAATACTGCTCTCTTTGTCAAGAAAAACAAGAGTTCAGGCTTTACGAAGAAGGTTTTTTCATTTGACTTCCAGCACTCAGACAGTTTGCTGCATTCATCACGACATGCAGGGATAACTCAAACCATACTTTGCTTTTTGGGAAGGTACATCTTAAAGTTAATCTGTGTTTGTATGTGGTGGGGGAGTTTCAGAGTAAAACATTAAATAGGACTGCTTTCCTTTAATGATCAAAAACTACTAGCGATTAAAGGATCGGCACGGTGAGATCAATCAAGATGAGTGGTGAATGGGTGAGAAGACAGAAGTTGAAGAAAGCTACAAAGCGTGCAGCTGAAAGACTAACTGAACGGGAAGACCAGTCTCAGAGGGGGATGAGCAGACTGCTTTCAGATGAAGCTCACATGTGTGCAGCAAATGCTGGATGTCTTACCAGTCTGTGGTGGCGAGTGCCATCTACCGTGCTGTGGTCTGCCGGGGGAGCAGCAAAGGCAGCAGAGGTGCCAGGATTAATAAACTCATTCAGAGGGTCAAAATCATCATTGGCCAGAACCTAGAAACGTTTCAGTGAGAAACACAAGGTCAATAAACTACTGTTCATCATGGGCAGGCCAGCTGTTTCATCCACAGCTTCTCCAACAGACTCATTCGGGTCCACTGTCATGACTAACTATTCACAAAATCCTGAAGATCCTTTCACCATTTCACTGTCCAAGGGCCAAACTCTTTGAGACAGATCAAAACACAATTGCAATACACTTCTGAACAAACTGCCTATTGAAAAACACACTTTATGTCATACTGTTTTTATTTTTATTATCAGTTTCATTTGCAGGTTTACAACCATTTTTATATTTCAGTTATTCATCTAGTATTTTCTGTCTTTTCTACAGACTTGATTAAATAAAATAAAATTAGGTTATTTTTACAACACTACTTCATGACAAAAGTCATCTCAGGGAACGCAATAGAGTTCAATTCGATACAGTCCAATTCAATCAAATTCAATCTAATTACAATTGTCGTTACTTAATTCAGTTATCAGGTAACAGTTTCTCTTGTGGGATCATGCTCTTGTCTCTGTCTATCTCTCACTGATTAGAGAACACACTACAAGGCTGATTATGCTATTACTTTCGATCATTTGGTGTCAGTGAAGAAAATACAGTTGATAGCAGAGACAATGAGGCTGAGCAGTTAATCAGGTTACAATCACCATGGCAACTTGAGCTAATCATGTGGAAAGCATCGCTGTTAGCACCGATTGGACCATTTCGCTTATTGCAGAACCAGTTGGGTGGTCAGGAACAGTAGCTGACGTATAATCGTTCTTCCTGTGAGACCTGCATCTAAAATCCAGCTCGTAAATTTGTGAAGCTCGGTTTGAAGATTGACAGTGCCAATTTAGCGGAATACTAGATATAAACTGTGGCCTGTGTCCAATTTTTAAATCTTTCAATAAGGCCAAATATAGCGAAGAGACCAAGGCAAGCAAACATGTTTCCAATTTGGGACCTCTGACGGTATTACCAGAATTTTGTGTTTGAGGCAGGCAAAATGTCCTTTCTCAAGATTTGGTCTGAAGAACATGTACCAAGTTTGGTTTTTACAGATCAAAGCATTGCAGAACATTACCTCATTTCCTGTTTGGAGTTCGCTGGCACAGAAGATCTTCAGACCGAGTCACTAAAACTCATCAACTGATGCGTACTTCTTTCCTTTTTTTTCCTGATTTGCTCTCCTTTTCATTTGTCTGCTTACCGTACAGATAAGTGTGGTTTGTCCATCTTTTAATCCCGCTCCTGAACTATTATTTAAATGTTTTGTCATGACTGATTTATATTGCTCAACCTAGTCCTCTTACCTAACTGTTCTTCCCTTTGTTAGACCACATGTTGTGGTTTTACATGGATTTATGTGCCAGAATAAGCTGACTACAAATTTATATTTACCGTAGAGTATTGACAGAGGTATTCAACCACTCATCTCCTCTCCACCCTTGGGAAGAGAGCGAATAAGTGTATATCTTTCTGTGAAATGCTGTAAATTTAATGCATTTGTAGGTTACAGTTGGGGCTGTTCCATTTGCTGAGGTCAGCATAAAATGGACAAAAAAAAATGATTAAATTCAATGTCATTTTGACATTGAATGATGCTGTTGGTGGGTCTGAAGTCCATCAGTTAAAGCAGAAGTTGTACTGTATCTGCTGATGAATTTCTCATGTAAAATCCCTCTGTTTGGCACTTTATATCACCATAAAAAAACAAACAAAAAAAAACAATCAGCATTGTCACTGACTAAACTTTGAAGAGAACAGCCTTACCCATCCTTTTTGTAAAAAAGAAAATGTTTCATTAGTGCAGAAGGAATTTTCTTTCTTTCTTACTTCATATGACATCCATTATGTTTTCTGATTTAATGATTTTCAGTTTTTCTGCACCAAATTTTCTCTTTTGCAAGTAGAGCAGGACTCGGAAAAAGGGGATTTGTGACATAATGCTGAGGCAGGTTCGTTTTAATAACACAACAACTATTTACTCTATATTTTTGTCACTTCCTGATTGGGCGTAGGCTGTAAAATTACTCAGTTATAGTTAGTAACACAGTCACATATACAACATCATGGATGCAATTTTCAACTTCCTGGTTGGTTTTATGCATTAGCATAACTTAGTTAGGGTTAGATAACAAAACTACATGGTTTGGGTTATAAAAAATTATGATAAGGATCAAAATGCATTCTTACAGTAATAGATGCCATTATTAGAGTTAACATTTTGTTGCTCCCACAAACACAAGAGGAGGGAAAAATATTTGGGAACCACTGTTCTGAATGACAGACGTGTTTCACTTCACAAGGTGTAGTTTTCTGAAGGTCTTTCAAAGTTTTTCTTTGGACGTTGGCTGCTTTTCGCTCAGCGTCATTCCAGTCCTGGTCGCTGACAATTTTCAGAGGAATATTTTTTTTTGTTTGTTAAGTCACTTACTTCTGATCTAACGATAATCCAGGGCATAAAAAGGCACCTAAATTCAAGGGATGAACGAGCATTGTGTCCACACATAAAACACAAAAAACTTAGCAAAGAACCAATTTTAAATAGTATCTTTGAGGACTTAAGATACATACTTTGTCCCATTTCTTTAGTTGCAACCTCAAAAAATGCCAACATTAACAAAGTTTGACAGATAGAACATAGTATTACCCACCAATAAGATCATTCCTAGTGTTGTTGCTGGCCCCTTTTTCTCTGGCTATTTCCTTGAGTGCAGGCTGTGGTAGTTTCTGCTCTCCTCCAGTCTTTAACGCTCCACACCTGTGATTCATCTCTCATCTGCAGGTAGTATATCTTCACTGGGCTCCC
This sequence comes from Odontesthes bonariensis, assembly GCF_027942865.1. NCBI lineage: Eukaryota > Metazoa > Chordata > Actinopteri > Atheriniformes > Atherinopsidae > Odontesthes > Odontesthes bonariensis. Next base: position 17,538,110 of record NC_134521.1, on the reverse strand, counting down.
TGCTGATCCCTGTCAGATCACTGTTTGCACCAGCGGTAAACACTCACGGTCGGCTGCCTTGCAGTCCATTGTCCGCTCAGATACTGACCTTTAGCTTACCTTTTTTCTCCCCTGCCTGAAATTCAGCCATCTTGAGCCTGGCAGTCCTCTCTCAACATAAATCCAGCTTGGTTGGAAATAAATCTTGTTAAAACTTCTCTTGCCTCAGTGTGCGCTCTTAGGTCCACCTGGTTCCTTGCAACACCCAAAAAGCTGTTAGCTGAAACCTTGGCATATCTCAGCATATTGTGCAGTATGGTCTTAAGAAAACAGAGACAACTGGACAAGTGGGGGATAAAATAAGTAGAGGGCTTAAAAAAACAATCTGCTGCAGATTAAATATATCTGAAAGTGATGTCTTCAATTGCTGGGAAAAATAACTGACACAGAACCTGAGAGTTGCATCTGGACCTTCAGCTGATCCATGTACTGTTGGCTGAAGCTTCATCAGAAATGGTCTCCTTGGGAGGAAGGCTGTCAAGAAGCTATTCTTAAGGAAGGGAAACAGGGAGAAAAGCCTGAGCTATGCCAAATGACTCAAGAAGTGGACTGAAAATCAGTGGCTACAGGTCTGATGGAGGGATGAATCCTCCGCAGAATTTCAAGAAAATTACTGAAACAGTGTGGGATCATCTGGACAGAAACTAAAACAAAACACTAGGAAATAAAAAAAGATCTATAGTCCTTCAAAAAGCCCGGACAGTTATTCCTGAAGACTATTTAAATAAATGATAAGAAAGCTTGTCTAAGAGGGTGAATATTGACCTTCAAGCTTGTTAGAATTGAACAAACTCTATCTTTGCCATATACACTGTGTTTCCATTCATATTTGCACATGTTTCATTAAACTGATGCACCCATTTCCTGTTTCCCTGGCAAAACGTAAAGAAATTAGTTTTAGCTTGAGACCTTTTATAATCATTTTGAGGTAATTTTGTTCATTTTGAGCCTTAACTGTGAAACTGTTGTGTACAAATGTAGCTTTGTCACACTCTGGAGTGACTCTGGACTCGTGTGGATGTATGTGTTTGTGTGTGTGTGTGTGTGTGTGTGTGTGTACATATTTTTAAAGATCGGAAACAGATTACTTTTTGTTCCTGTTTTACAAGCTGAAGTGATATAGTGTTGTGTAAAAAGACATACGTGTGTAGTATAGTTTTTTCCTATAGCAATGCTTTGTGCACAATGGCCAGCAAACTGATGTTCAGTGTTAAAAAAAAGAGGGAGTCTGTGCTGCTTTTAGATTTTGAATAAATGACAAATGAACTGTGGTGTTTAGCTCTCATTTATCTGTCATATTTTGAAATAGTTCACTAAATGTGCAGATAACTCTACAACTCAACAGTATGTTTATTTGATTTGTTTTTTCCCATCTCAAGTAATTAAGCACAAACTAACGAGCTGATCTGCGTTCTGATCAGTTCACGCTTGATCTGATCGCTTCTCTTCTTGTTTTTTGCTTGATGGAAGAATCTAGTCACCAAACAAAATAGAAGCTATCACTCAATAAAAGTAGCTGCTTTGGTGCTGAAGCCGGCTGGATTTTTAACAATCACACAAAGTGCAAATTGGTGTGTTTGTTTCAAATGATTCTTTAAAACTTCCGCCTTCAAACTATAGCCAGCGATTTAATTCAACAAAGTTGAAGTTAAAGTAATACATGGCATAGTCACTGACTACTTACAAGGCTGGACAGGACACAGAAAAGAGCTTGTCATCAGAATCAAAGAATTATGAAGAGTTAAATATCTAGAAAATAACAGCTGATAGATTTTGCAGTGAGAGTTCAGACGCTCCATCTTTGCACTGTGATGTATAGTTTCAACATCTGAAGTCAACAGATCAATGAATGATCATGGAGATCTCGTCTGATTTGTCTTGATTGGGCGACTAGATGATTTCAATTGGGTGGAACTGATGGGAGCCATAAAAATGAGAGTTAGCCAATGAGCAGACAGATTTCTGTGTCGGAAAAATTGATTTTCAGGCAGTGAGAAAGTTATGAGTCTTTCTTCAATCATGCCCCCAAATCAAGTAACTTGTGCTGCCACGAAGCACAACATTAAGTTTTATTGTCTGCAAATCTACCTTGTGATTTATTGTTAAGAATTTCTTTGAAAGCCAAGTAATCCAACTGGAATGCCATGTGTAATGTGTTTCCCCCTCTTTACGTATGCAAAATTAATAGTCCTTGGCAAGTTGAATGACATTTTTATTGAATTCCTGTTGGTTCCAAGGTTTTTTTTATGTGTTCATTAAAAGTTACGTTAAATTTTTAGAGAAAGAAAACAAGCAGACTGTATCCACCTCTAATGTGACTAATGGGAAGGATGGGAAAAGCCAAGTCGGATATGGAGCAAAAGGATTTCACCAACAGCAGTTGGCTTTGTGCTTCTGTGGGCCGGACAGACAGGGGCTGCTGGATTTAGCCGCATTTTGAGATTCCTGTTGTTCTCATGCCACTGTATGCACCACTGCATATCCTAAAAAACAAGTATAATATGATAGTGAGGCCAGTGCTGGCCCTTGTTACCAATGTTTGATGAGGACAGATCAGTTGAAAGGATGTAACAAAATTAATTGACGTAAAAGAGTTGAATTTTAAACTATTTTCTTTTTTAGTTAGACTACGATGCATTATAGATGTTATAAAGTGGTGTCATGAATGAGGGAAGGGAATGGACAGGGGATTAGATACTGGTGGTGGATGAGCTGAGATAGGAAGTGGCAGACTTCTGATCAGGCTCCATCTTGAGAAGGTGTAGACTGGGAGGAGGCAGGTTGGGTGAAAGTCAGCCTGGAGGGATAATCAAGAAAGTCACCATTCTGATGGTGACTTTGATTAAAAACAGTATATTTTATCATGTGTCATAGTCAGCAAATGCATCAAAGGAAAATATTTGACAAACTTTTTCATCTAACAAACTTTATTGAATATATTCTCGACATCAGGAGGAAGCTGGTGCTCCTGGAGAAAACTACAGCTGGGCAAGAAAGGCCTCCTAAAGCCAGTAGTTTAGAACCCACAACCCCTTGCTTTAAGGTTACAGTACTGACCCGCGCACCTCTGAGTCTCCCCATCAGGTACGTATACTGATAATGATTCAATCCAATAAAAATGACCATTTATCTTGTTTGAAGTTCAGAAATGTGCACAGAAATAATGATGAGGTCATATATGCCACCCATTACAGTTTTCTGCTTAATTTCTTTGTTTTGCAACCATCTTTCTTGCATCAGATATTTGATGAGGATACATGTGTACATCGACTCAGTACCTCAGAAAAACACAAAATAGTCAAGAAGCAGACAACTTTGTGCAGATGAAGAAGAAATGTCTATTATTCCTTAATTACCAAACCATAACCAAGTACATTTTGATAGCTAACTATGTCATTTAAACCATTTGACAGCAACTGAATAAACATTTAAAAGGTCACTAATGGTCAGGACTTTTTAGAAGCATTTTGGAAAACCTAAAACATTCTTTTTTGGTTTCTGGTTTTCTCTTCATAAACACAGCTTAAAAATATAATTGCTCCCTAATCATGCAAGCATGTTGGTGAGGGTGTTAAGCGTACAACCCTGTTGCTAGAGTTTCATCGCCACAAGGTTTTAATATTCCCCTCTGGCTCCCTGAGCAGGAGTGAAATCCTGGGAGCTCTCCCAGAATGACTTAAAATCCTATATTGTGCTTCCTCACAGAACTTTGGCATGTTAGAGAGGAAGACCAGAAAAGATTTGTCAGAACATAAGTTGACATGTTGATGAATGGTTTTGCTGAAAGTTTGACCACTATGTACATATCTTAAACCAGCACTCAGCTTTGGGAGGTGAGGGTGGTCAGAGATCACTGTTTGTGAACATGGATTTAATATTGTGGTTTTCATGTGAGACCGTCTGCAAGTGAGTTTAGAACAGAAGTAAAAGAGGGATTTAACAGGCTTTTTTGTAACAGGCAGATCAGACACTGGTTCCATGCTGATTGTGTAGCCAACACGGCATTCTTTCTTTTTCAGAGAGTAAGGATTTTATAATGTGATGCAGCCGGGGGGCTTCAGTGAATCCACAGGCAGTGTTGTCCAACCTGCTGAGTGGATTTTCATTTTTTTTAAGCCAAGAGTGCTTGGCCTCCAAGCCCCTCGCTGGAAATCTCACCTCCGCTACTTGAAGTGGTTGTCTTTCACACACGCACTCTTCATTCCTCTCCCCCTGTTTCACTTCCTCCTTCTTCTTTGTGCAACGGGTCTCACTGGGAGACAATGAAAATCAGATGTGTGTAATTGCTGCTCTGATCTAAAGACGGTAATCTATAAGATGAGACAATTACACACATGACAAGGTAATTAGCAGGGAGAGCGCTGAGTCAATTTAACAACCTTGAAGATTTCCTTATGAAATGCTGGTACTTCAGCGATTATCAGCGACAGTGGCCATGTGTGTCCCATTATTAGATGGGCTTGTTCTGCTAAGAAGTGAATTTGGTCTTGGGTTGAGTCCAAACTGACTGCTTTTTCATGTCGGATGGTTTAGTTTTAAGCAACACCTAAGAAATTAACTCAACGTAACAGGTTGGTTAAGTTACTTAGAATAATATGTATAACATATATCACTTGAAGGTAAATATAGAAAAAACTTTATTACATAAAATGAATCTCTTTGGATTGCTCTGAAACCTAAATGTACAGCAATATGCCTTAATCATTTGTGTGCCAAGGAAGATGTGGTTAAAAAGGATATTGTGGTTTTCACGTGACTTGTGTAATGGTTGCTATGGGAATATAGTCTGTAAAAGTGACTAACCGGCTGACCTGTTGCTGCTGACCCTCGCTTTTTGAGCGTGACAGTTAACCAGTAGGCATTCTCCATTTAAAAAAAAATCTACAAAATCCAAACTGCTGTTGCCCATTAGCAAGTTTAACTATTGCGCTCTTTAGAACAGTGGCTCCGGTCCCCTTTGGCTTTTAAACAGAACTCATAAACTCATGTCAGAGGTCACAGATTGCACTTATGTTCTCTCTCATTTGAATAGTTCCTTTAAGGCCCCAAGAGGTCTCAATGATTTCAAATGCAACACATTTTGCAGCCATGCTAGCTGGTCTGTGAGGCTGTAATCAAGCTACATCAACATTCATACATTTTCATTTTCAAACTAGATCAGTCTCCGTCCAGATGACTTTTTCAAAACCATTTTAGAAACAGTCTCTGTGAATGAGGATTATAGCAGCACTGGACATGTTTCAAATAATTGGAATAGTTGAATAAAGCCTGCTGAAGTAGTATGATAAAATCCTGATTTTAACTGAACATCACCTGCTAGTGTAGACAATGTCAGTAATTTTTTTTTAATTTATCTTGAATTAACTACTGGTAGTTAAGAATTACATTTCCTTTCTTTCCAAAATGGACAAGTGATAGAGATATGACCAATAATGAAGGTTCACCACAGTGATTCGTCATCCCTCAGCCTCTTTTAGGAAGGTTCAGTTTTAGTGTTTACTGTCACCGCTTACATGCTCAGAGAGCCAGTGCTTGCACAGTGATATAATCAAGCAAGTAAAACACTCCTATTTTCTTTATTAGCATGTTTAGTTTGCTAATTGGCACTAAATTCAAGCTGAGACTGATGCTAATTTTGTAATTTGCCCATAAAGTTTCTTCTGAATGCTCAAACAAGGTTTCAGGTTGTTGAAATATTTCACTTCGAATCAAATGATAAACGTTATCCTGAGTGCAGGAAACATCAGGGATGAACAAAGATAGCAGGATTCCTCTTCATGGGGACCATGAATTGTCTTTGAGAATCCTGATAAACAATCTTCTGGGTTTTTTCAAACGCCCCTGGGCTGACTTTTAAGGTAAATAACGGCATGCTGGAGCTTAAAGACAATTCATAGTCTCCATGTGAAAATATCTGTAAGGACGATAAGACATCAATTTTGCCATCTGAGATGCTGGGTTAGACGCACTTTGGTAAAATGATGAAAGATGTTGATATATGTAACCAGTCTTAATGGTGGGGACTGAGGGGTCATCTCAATCCCCACCATTAAAATGGTTTACATACATGTTGACTTTGGCTGTTATCTGTGCTGCCTGATAATATTTCTTAGTGTTTCGAGGGGAGAGACCTCTTTTTTCTTTGGATAATTTAAAAGGCTTACAGCTGATCCTAGACCTCTTTCCCCATCAAATACAATGAAAGAGCATTTTATCTAGCTCTTGTAATTTTTCATTTGAAAGCTCAGCTGCTATGGTTTGACACGTGTATAAAGCATTGGTGATACATGTTCATTGGTTTAGCTTCCACTCTGTGCTATTCACAGAAAGGACAATAGATTACGTTGAGTCGGTTCGAGCCAAATCTTGGAAATCAACATATTTCTTGCCACAGCTCAGTGAGGCAGATTCTCAGTGTATTTAAAATTGGTCTCTATAGAAAATATTATTAAATGTCCACAACTGACACTGGTGGGTACTTGAGTGGTAACCTACTCACCATGAAGAAATAGGGTTTCTCTTTTTTCTTTTTAAATCACACAAGGACAATTGTGTTTTTTTGTCTTATCCTCTGGCCAAAAGGCTCTGAGAGTTTTGATGTAGAGACATGAGACATGACATATTGGTATTCAGAGGTACCTGGTAACATCCTGTTAATCCTTAGCTTGTAGTGTCTCAATTAATATTTCAATGGATTCTGACCATATCTTCAGGGCTGGAGTGGGACCTGTTTTTAGCACAGGAGTTTAATGTCGTAGACCAGCCTTGCTTCTTTTCAACAGGGAAGAAACTGAAATAAACTAAATGCTTAAAGTTTTTTTTTTTACTATGGTTTAACCAAGAAACCATTTTACCATCATGTTTCAGCAAGAAAGAAAATAGTTAAATGAAGCCTTCTGTTTCATCCGCCTCTGTAACTTTGTCTATTAGTGTCTCCACTTCAGTGGACACGAGGATTTCCTTTTAACACATATCAGCATGAAAACCTATGTGCTCATTAGCTCAATCTTTATAAACTTCAGTCTTGGGTGCTGTTCTCTCACAGACAACCTGTTTGAGTATTGTACTATCAAATAAACAGTTGTATGTCTTATCTGTCATTAATAATAGACCTGTTACAAATAAAAATCATCTAATCATAATTATTTGAGATAAATGTGATCATATCTGAATGATATTTCTACTTTATCCAGCTGTATGAAAACAGCTGGATAAACTGTTTATGCGTCTTCTTGTTGCATCCCTGTCAACAACTGCAAACATGTCACATAGGAAAAATAACATCACTTGAGAGCAGCTGGATTTGAATTGTTAAAATGAGTGCTGATGTTGTAAAACAGAACATGTAGATTTCTAAATCTAACCAAATTAAGTTATTGCCTAAACCCAACCAAGAGCGACAAAGTTTCATCATAATAGCCGCTTTCGGACTGTAGGAACCTTTTGCAGTTCAAATAACCGGCCGGGCCGTTTTCTCCCGCATTCGCACATACAGGAACTCGGGACCATCGCCCTCAGTTCCTATAACCCTTTCAGCTCCTTCTCCGAGGTCGGGTCTTTTCTGGGTTCTATAGGAACACATCTGACGGAGGCGTTTGGTGGTCGGTAGCTACGCCCCATGTCATGCTGTCACTGCTGAAATGTTTACTCATACAACACGGACACAACCGGCGCGTGTTTAAGTTAAACTTACATGTTGTCTCCTTTGTCTGCGGCGCTCTGCTCTCCTTTCTTACTTCATGAAACGAAGAAGTATCGCCTGCGCTCGATCCTTCGTCTCCTGACTCTCTCTGTGAGCTCTCCCAGCCTCGATATTAGACGCCCGATGTGATTGTCCATGATTAATATCACCATCATGCAGACCATGAACACGGTGGCCTCCCCGCTCTCCATATTAGCTTCTTTGTGGTGTTTTTTCTTCTCTCCTTACTTTTCACGGGTTTTGTTTTGTTTTGTTTTGTTTTGTTGTTGAATGTGGCGCTAAAGTAACACGTCACTGTCGCAGACAGCTGCGCCGCATCAGTCCCGACTCATGTGCGAATGCAGACTGAAACAGTTCCGCTGGGGAAGGACACTTATCAGAACGAAATTCGAGGAGGACCGTTCTGTCCGAAAGCGGCTATTGTGTTGTGACCAAGTTAAATAGCAAAATGGTGCCCATGAGGGTGGTGGTCGCATTGTTGAAACATGTATTATAGCCCCAATCATGATCATTTTCTAACTCTTTAAAAAATGTCACTGCGTAAACCAGTGTTTCCCAACCCTGGTCCTTCAGGCACACTCCCCTGCATGATTTCCATGTTTCCCGGCTCCAGCATACCTGATTTAAATGAATGGGTCTTCATCAGCCTCCTGCAGAGCTCAAAGGGCTGAAGAGCTGATGCATTCATTTGAATCAGGTGCGCTGGAGCAAGGAAACATGGAAAACATGCCTGGCTGTGTGAGCTTGTCTAGACCCAACCAGGAAATGACTAAAGGGCTTCAGCAAAGTTTTGTTGTGTTGTTAGATTAATGTAAGTCAGAGGTGAAAAACTTCTTGTAATATGTTGGTCTTGAACTCGCATCATGACGACATTAATGATCAAAGAGCTACATATATATGTTGCTGCAAGAGTTAAGCCCCTCCTTTCCTCCTCATGAGGGTTTTGTGGCTTCTTAAAGAAAAGACTTGACAGTGATATCTGATGTGGAAGTGCTCGAATGAGTCACATTTCCCTCCACCTGCTTGTATGGGTGTTACTTTACATGACGCTAATATGGGTCGTATTTAATGATATGAACAAAAGGCCGATATGGTTGTTTCAAATGGAAGACAGTTTTTAGCCATGTTCAGTTTATGTTCTTGTGCTCATTTCCAATAAATGGATGTTATTCCTCTTAAAAGCTGGGGGAATTATTAGACAACAAGTACACTTATATTGTTTTTTCTAAACTGCATCCTAAATTTACATCTGTATAAGGGAGAAAGCATATTTACATACTGTTTATGCCTGTGTTCTACTTGTCCTCTCAGCAGTCGTAGTTTTAGGGTCATCACCATTCTCTGCAAGTGATTATATGACTAGCTGCTCAAATTAAATCTTGTGAATTGCTTTAATTTTTCAAATGATCCCAGATGCCACATGACACCAGATTAACCATCATTTATCTACCTTAACTCGACAGCTCTGTGTTTGTTTGTCCTCTTGGCACATATCCGTTCAGTATCCCAACAAATGTGAATTATGGCCACATTTTCTGGCGGTTTCTGAGTTGTGGCATAAAATTAAGCGCAAACACTTTCCTTTCCTGAAAATGTAAGTATTAAAAAAAAAAACTAGTGATGTCTGACAATGATAATGATGAGCACATGCCAAAAATTCAAGAGACAGATGTTCACCACCATTTCAGAAGTGTCTGACAGCTGATCACCAGACAGATGTATAACGACCCTTTGGGATGTCTATGAACGTCTGAACGCCCTTGTCTTCCCGCATTGTCGAAACTGGTCAGTGTTTTTTGATTTGTGTCTGTCAGTAAAGGAAAATACTCTGACTGGCTGTTCTTGGCAGTGGCTCGAAAGGCCACTGTAAGAATAAAGTAACATTAAATGATGGTGCTGTTTTATAGAAATCAATCCATAAATGTACAAAATCGACAATGAGAAATTCAAACGTTGTTTTTGGCTGGTCTAACATGTCCTCTTGTGAATGCACAGATTTGACGTCCTGCAGAACAAAGCATCTTTGTGTTGTGTCCAGACATTATTTTTTCCTCAGATTCAGGTGACGGGAGGAGACGCAGAAGAATTTTGCCACCACTGATTATTGACATCCGCTTGGCATGTAAGGGCATTTACAGAGTTACCAACCAATGCGAACTTCCTGCTTTTTGACAGGTTGTTGTAGCCCTGCTTCTCATCTGTCATATCCTGAAAATATTTTTTTCTCATGTGCTCCTTATCTTTTACAAACATGCCTATTACTTGTAAGAATTTCATTCATTTAGGAGTCTCCCAGTTTAGGAACACACTGGTGGGCAATGTGGGTTTAAGTTTCCCACAGACAATTTGACATGTGAACTATGCAGGTAGGTTGGGTATTCAATTCAGTTCATTTTTATCTATATTCTTTCTATATTTTATTCATCTATAGCTTTATCTATATGGCATTAAATCACTTCAAAAGTTACAATGCTATGCTTTGTAATACAATCAAATTAGTCAAATTTCCAAATTAGTCTAATTCATTCAAAGTAAATTTTTTCAAAAGTTGTCGAGCTAAGGAAACCAACAGATTACATTATAACTTCTCTTTGAAACAATCCCTCCATCCTGAGCATGCCCGAGGGAACAAAAAAAACAAACTCCCTTTTAACAGGAGCCAGAAAACTTCAAATTCAGCCAACAACCTCAGCTACAATCACTACAGACTGATCGGCTACTATAAAACAGCCCCGTCTCACCACAAATTGTGAAATAAGAACATCTGTTCCCCCATCAAATATTTAGTAACTTCATATCCAAGCGTAAAAGTTCTGAGCGTACAACATTTGGGTGGGCAGTTGTTTCAGGTCCTGCTGCATCGCGTTACATCACAGAAACCACAACCACTGAATATTCAGCTGTGAATGTAAAGCTTCAAAACCCAAACGATTCATTTTTGAATATCTAAATCCTTACCATGTAACTGTAACAAGCTGGGGGTGAAGCAGAAAAATGGAAGGACCATGGGAAAGATTGTGCATGACAGGACTTGAACCAGCAACCTGTTGCTTGAAGGACGGGTTTACGGCCACCCACCAAACCCTGACAGGGAATATTTGTTCAAGTCAAGAGTAACAACGGTCGTCATCGTTATTTCGTGAGTGTCAACATTGTTGTGTCACAACAGAAGTGGAACTGAGGAAGGGGAAACGTAGTTATTTCTGCAATGAGCTGTCATGAGATCACGTTGGTTATTACTCCTAAAAACTCAGCAAATTTAGCTGAGAATGGTGTCCACAAAGTGTATATTGTCTTATTGAGAAAGTCTGGAGTGTGGTCATGATCCAAAAACATTTTTACCTCAGGACAGCTCATTTCTCAGTGTGTGCTCATTCATTCTTGTGATTAGCTGTTTGACTTTCGGATTTCCATTGTCAGGCAATTATCGTGTATTTCCATGTTTTCCCCTATTGTTCACAATTAACAGTTACTTTTTAAATTGCTAATCACTGATCAGAGGGTGTAAGTGAGAACAGTATTCCCATTTCCATTCATTCTGAACACTCGTGGATATTTATAGAGCAAGAACAGTTTAAATGTGCATGGACTCCTATCCCAATTCTGATAAATGGATGCAATAAGCAAGTAGCAGCTTCCTCTCATCAGTTGCTGTGCAGTGATGTGTAATCCTTGGTAGAAGCCAAGCACCACACTGTTAATGTTAAGAGTGATGCTCATCTAACAAATCACAAGATCGTCACAAAGAATCCGGGCAGGGCTGTCCTGCAAAGGCTCACAGAAAAAGGAAGAATATCCAGAAATAAGAGAGGGGAAAACATGATGTTATTCATGAAAGTACATCTTCTTCAAAACATGTACACCATATACAACACAATGGCTACTGTACAAAAGCAAAAGATCACCAAGCAAAAATATAATCCTACCCTCATGTGCTGTGATATGCCCTCTCTTATTGTTCCCCATTGTTAGCTCTAGGGGTACTGCTGTAAAGACCATTGTGTATTTGGGGAGTATTCTCCTCTGCGTCCGTATGTCAGGTGTCAATTACGTCATTAAAAATTACTCAAGCTAATTATAGGGAAACCACAATGACTCAAAGCATGAATTTACCATGAAATCCTGGTAAGGGCATGATGACATCAGTCCTGAACAATCGGTTTTAATTTCACTACATCCATAATAAAAACATGACTGTCACTGGGATATCATTTTTCCTCAGAACACTCCAAAGTCTATTGCTGATACTGCTGCAATGAAATCAGCGAGACACGTCTGTATTTGTTTAAGCTCTGCAATTGGAGCATGCGGGCAGAATAAGTCAGCCCCATAAAAAAAACAGCGTTCTTAAATGCCTGGGAAAGATTCAGCCTCACTTTTTAAATGGAAAAAGACGAGGTGTGGTATCGAGGAGCGAGATTTTTACTGCCATGAAAACTGGAAAGGTAACTGGGTTTTCATCCAGCCAGATAGTCTTGTTTCTGGGATGAATAAAACAGCTGATCCAGGTCACGGGACCAATCTCGACCGAACCAGAACCGGGACGCATCCATCTGGGACTGGTCGAAGCTCTGAGAGGTCAGAGACGATACCAGAGCTGCAGTGTGTCCCTCTATGCTTGTAAAGCAGTCCCTCAATTCTTACACCGTCACTGTAATCCTGCAATAAAGAGCGAAAGTCGGAGTGTAGGGTCTGAAAAGAGAAAGTACGCCGGGACTTTGTGAACACTGGCCGACGGTGACACCTGACCTCTGCTCTGGTCTTTTCCCATGGTATGAGGCTTCACTGGGTGGTATCAGAACCACCAACGCAAAGTCAAAAAAGTTGTTGTGGTCCCCCCTAACCGAGTCAGATCTTTAAATCTAACATAGAATAAACATTACCCGAGGAATTACACGTTTTGAATGTCAACTGAAGCCAACACATTATGTGTCAAATTGGCCCGGTCTTCTTGCATAACCTGTTTACAGCAGCCAAGCCGGACTTGTTTGAGAGCAAAAACTGCTTTTTCAGGTCAATGGGTTTTAGAACCAGACAACAAAACATGTTTTTAATCCTTTTTTAGCCATTCAGAGATGGATGTCAAGATTTGGGATCTTTGTCTTGCTACATGACCCATGACCCTTAAGATCCAACTCACTGACTTATGACCAGATGTTCTGCTTTTTAGTCTTTTAGAGAGCAGAATTCATGTTTCCCTCAATTACGGAAAGTCACCTTGACACAGCTGAACATCCCCCATGAGAGTTCTTTCTTCTTTTACTGGAGTTCTGTGTTTGTTTTATGTCAGATATAACTGGATCCTTGTCTTTCCAATAGGTCAAGCTTTGACTCATCAGTCCATGGAGTATTCTCTCAGAAGATACTGAGGCTCATCAAGCGTGCTGAGACAAATTTGGGACAAATGAAGCTTAATATTCCTCTTGGTTAGCAGGGGCTCTCGCCTCACCACCACACTCTCCTGGGTGCCATTCTTGCTCAGATCAGAGATTTGTGAACAATGACCTCTGGGGTTAAAGAGACCTACACTTTTTTGGATGTTTTCTTTGGATCTTACTGTATGAGTCATCGGTGTGTTCTCAGAGGAATTTTGGAAGGTAACCAACCTCTGGAAAGGTTCACTGTTGTTTCAAATCTTATCTTTGTGTAGATAATGTGAATCTGTGGTGTCCCGGAGCCATAAAAAAAAAACTTTGTAACCCTTTCCAGGCTGATCGTGTCAGTCACCCACTTCCTCATCTCCTCTGGAATTTGTTTTTGCTTTGGCAGTGTACTGCTGATGCGACCTTAAAGCCACCTTTAACCTTTGAAAATGGTCTATGGGTGTCTGTAGTCTAGGTGCAAACAGTTATCCATGTTATTACCATAAAGTCAATTCTTACTTTTTGTGCAAAATTTGAACTTAGTTCAAAAAGAATTTTGGGAAGCTCTGCATTGCAAAGAACAGCAGAACTGTGCTGCTCTCAGTGCTGATCCTGTGGGGACAGGATCGATCACTGCAAAGTGTCATACTCAGATCCGTTGAAACTTTGAGTGTTGCCCATTTGCAAGCTCACCGATCTACATGCAGCAAACATTGTGTGGTCTGTCGCTACAACTAAATGGTTTTAAAAGTGCAGTGGTGCCATTGTGATGTTGTGTCTGGAAAGGACTTTATGCAAACACAACTAGACAAAAGTGTCAAACTTAGGCTAAGTTCAGCTAAGTATCAGGTTTTCATTTCAACCATGTATAAGTGGTTGGTACATATCGACATGTTTTGATAATTCAATGACTAATAATTATTTCCATAGTCCTGCATTCCTGATAAAAAATACATACATTAGGATGAGTTACTTCGATGTTGCAATGAACAGCAACAGCTGATTTCTTCATAAACATATCAGAAAGTACTGCCATCTGACTCAGTGTCAGTCATACAGTTAAACGTCTCTTTGCTGGTTTGGTTTTCGACATAAACTAATACCAGAAAAAGTAAACATGCTTTCAGATGCAACTTCTCCTGTCATCTAACTAACAGACACCACGTAAAGTGACTCACGGAAGAAATGCATCCTTTAACGTGGCTTTGTAAGCGCTTTCTTTTAAAGATATTTGAAAAATACATTCACAGTGAGCCTTTGTACCTGACACGGAGCAGTGAGTGGGCATGAGTGAGAGTGAGCCAGAGTATAAATGACTGTAAGACGGAAACCAGGTAATGACAAGGATATAGAGTATCACTCAGACCTAAGAATGGCATGAGCACGGTGAATGACACAGATGATATGGTAGCTGTATAAATGAGGTGTTGATAGACTGCAGCTATTCTCCCCTCTGTGAGCTCTGTTTATCCTTCTTATAATAGTTGCTGTGATGGATTCTTCTATATCACTGAACAGCCATCGTGATCTGCTCGACTGGACAACTTAACTGGATGTATATATAAATAATCAGAGTTAATAAAGTCAGAGGGGTTGGGATGGAGGGAAAGGGCTTTTTCATTACTATCTCCCACACAAACACACTCACACTTTGCAGTTTTAAGCTGCGAGGAGTGGGCTTGGACAGCTTGCAGTGGTGGTTTAGTTTCTGTATATTTTGTGAGGTGCCTGTGATGATAAACAGTACAGCAGACTTTACTGTGCAGCAGATCTGAACCATTTAAACTGAGCACTCAGCTCAAAATTCTAAATATAATTTCAAGAGAAAAGGAAATGAGGCCTGTACACTCTCACTCTCAGTTGTCCCACTTCTTGTTCTCATGAACCTTAAACTAAAATAATAAATTCAAAACTCTTGGATATTCAAACCTGCTCATCTGAGTATGGGCACATGCACTCACGTGCTGCACTTAGAGGAGGTCTGCCTTCAGAAATTGGCACAAATGTCCCGTCTCCGATAGGATAAAGTGTCATTCCCAGAGGGCCACATGTTGAGGTCTTTTAGGCACCTGTAGGGGCTTTGCTAGGAGAGAAGAAAGCCGGCAGAGTGATACAAGAAGCTTATGGAGTCAAGGAGCAGGAAACCGCTTCATGTGAATATGGAAGCTGAAAGTACAGATACGGCAGTTGTGTGCATTACTGAAATTCCTAATGAGAACGACTCTTAAAAGTCCAGCTGGAAATTCTTAAAGAGAAAGGTTTATTTCAGTGAGTAGTGGGATAGTTTACAGGTAGTAGCCAGCGGTCTAGTCATCCACCTGGAACAACCACAGGGAAGATGAGAATTAAAAGCACTCAGTAAGCTTTGAACACAACCGTTTTCCGGTGCTTCATGTGAACAAATTGATGCATTATCCACAACCCTGACAACAAAGTGATGTGGTAATTCCACTAGAAAGGTTGCATTTGACTCAGTTAAGTACATAATGAGGTAAAGGAAAGCAGAAGGGTTTATTTAATTAGAAATGGAGCTTACTTCAACTACTTCCTGCACTGTAAACTTAGTCACATGTAGAACCGCTTCTATATGTACGTCTACATGTCTGAGTATACATTGTTAGCATTGTAACCGACAATATTCGCTATCGCTATTTGACGTGAAACATTTTCTGACAGCATGAAATTAACCACTCAAGAAGTTTCATCAATGAATGAAACAAATACAACACTACAAAATACAAAAACACATCCGCTGTTCCTCTTGCTAGAGCAGAAACAGTTAAAATTTAAAACGTGATTCCCTGTGCAACACTTTTTCTTAAGACACTACGTTTCATAGTCTTTAGCTTTTGTTACACGCAGCAGTCGGGAGAAACTTAGACCAAACACATTGAATATTTCCTATTGGATGTTTTCCAAACAAATAAAAAGCTCGAATCTCAAATTATTAAAATCCTGTACGAGGGTTCAGGAGGAAGCACCTGGATTCTTTACCCTGCCCTCAAATGTAGATGACATAAGGTTGTAATCACCCAGAAATATTTCAGCTTTTGTGAACATGAGCACATTATGTCATAACCTCCAGTAAAGAGGTCCAACCAAACGGGGTTTCCACTAATGTGACCTAATCGGACCTCTAATCGGTACATACACAGCTCAGGATGCAGTAGCCTGTTTGACTTCGCATGGCAGAAAAAAAGGTGTAGATAATGACTGATTAATCCATTAATTTACTTCAGTGATGACTACTTTTGATAAGTGAGTTGAAAGACAACCTCTTACCTGTTCTAATATGAAACGTTTATGAATATGAATCAGAAAAAAATCAAACAATATGCAACAAAAAAAAACCTTTTTCTGAACCAGCTGGATGATCAATTAACCGAGAAACAGCCATATTAACACATGAAATCTAATCTGAATAGGTGTGGGTGTGCACAGGTGATAACTATTCCCACTGACTGCAGTTCACTTTAGTTTTAAAGGGATATTGTTACAGCTGGGGTTGTGTGTACCATTTATGAGTTGGTCAGTAGCTGGACTTCTGTTCACTCGTGAAGAAAATTTAAAGTTTTTTTTCTATACCCACTTAATCCAATTTAGGGTTGCGAGGGGGCTGGAGCCTATCCCAGCTGTCATTGGGCAAGAGGCAAGGTACATCCTGGACAGGTCGCCACTCCTGAGGACAAATTAGAGTTTTCAATTACCTAACATTCATGTTTATGGATGGTGGGAGGAAGTACCCGGAGAAAACCTGCGCACTCACGGGGAGAACATGCAGACTGCACAGAGAGACCCCAGCCAGGAATCGAACCTGGAACCCTCTTGCTGTGATGTGACGGTGCTAACCACCACACCAGCGTTTTATATTGCCAAAAAAAAAAAAAGTTGCTCTTTTATGGCTCCCTTCCGAGTAGCTTTTACATTTGCCCGCCGTAACATTTGTGGTATTGAGTAAAAAGTCCTCAATGAAGACAATGAATTTTAATGCAATAATTTTGGTCCTCCTCAGAATTAGGTGTAACCACAGGCTGTGAAGAAGAATCCTGCTCATCCTC